>NC_140914.1:19138388-19712531 GCF_045865225.1 Trachurus japonicus | reverse complement strand
GGGAGTCCAACGCAGAAGGTTTGGTTGAAATCGGGCCGTGATGGTTTTGGAGGGAAAATAAAAAACGACAAAAAACCAAACAGGCCATTTTAAAAAGACGCAGAGGCGCGCGGACGGCTTACGTTTTTTTTTTTTTTGACCAAAAATTAACATTTCTCCAAACTACGGATATATCATCTGGGGGCGTCCCGAGGGGTGGAGTCCAACGCAGAAGGTTTGGTTGAAATCGGGCCGGTGGTTTTGGAGAAAATGACCAAAAAACAAACAGCCGATTTTAAAAAGACGACAGGCGAGGGGCTTACGATTTTTTTTTTTTTACAAAAAATTAAAATTTCTTCAAAAATTTCTCCAAACTCGGATATATCATCTGGGGGATCCGAGGGGAGTCCAACGCAGAAGGTTTGGTTGAAATCGGGCCGGTGGTTTTGGAAGAAATATGGGACCATAAAATCAACAGGCGGATTTTAAAAAGACGACAGAGCGCGGGGCTTACGTTTTTTTTTTTTTGACCAAAAATTTAACTTTTCTTCAAATTTCTCCAAACTCGGATATATCATCTGGGGGTCCGAGGGGAGTCCAACGCAGAAGGTTTGGTTGAAATCGGGCCGGTGGTTTTGGAGGGCCGGTGGTTTTGGAGAAAATGACCAAAAACCAAACAGGCGATTTTAAAAAGACGACAGGCGCGCGGCTTACGTTTTTTTTTTTTTTTGACCAAAAATTACCATTCCTCCAAACTCGGATATATCATCTGGGGGTCCGAGGGGAGTCCAACGCAGAAGGGTTTGGCTTGAAATCGGGCCGGTGGTTTTGGAGAAAATGACAAAACCAAACAGGCCATTTTAAAAAGACGACAGGCGTGAGGGCTTACGTTTTTTTTTTTTATACCAAAAATTAAAAAAATCTTTCTTCAAATTTCTCCAAACACGTGAATATATTCATATGGGGGTCCGAGGTGAGTCCAACGCAGAAGGTTTGGGTTGAAATCGGTGCCGGTTTGTTTTGGATGGATAAATGACCCAAATCAAAACAGGCGATTTTACAAACACGACAGGCGCGCGGCGGTTACGTTTTTTTTTTTTTGACCAAAAATTAACATATCTCCAAAACTCGGATATATCATCTGGGGGTACATTGGGCCGAGACAGTTAACCTTCTTGCCGAAGAAATGAGGTGGCAGGAGTGGCCTTATGAGTCCAAGCAGAAGGTTTGGTTGAAATCGGGCGGATGGGTTTTGGACGAGAAGAAAATGACCAAAAACCAAACTGTGGGGTTCCGAGGGGAGTCCAACGCAGAAGGTTTGGTTGAAATCGGGACGGTGGTTTTGGAGAAAATGACAAAAACAAACAGGCGATTTTAAAAAGACGACAGGCGCGGGGCTCTTACGTTTTTTTTTTTTTTTTTTTTGACCAAAAAATTAAAATTTCTTCAAATTTCTCCAAACTCGGATATATCAATCTGGTGGGTCCGAGGGGAGTCCAACGCAGAAGGTTTGGTTGAAATTCGGGCCGGTGGTTTTGGAGAAATGACCCTAAAAACCAAACAGGCATTGTTTTAAAAAGACGACAGAGCCGCGGGGCTTATTTGGTTTTTTTTTTCTGTTTTTTTTGTTTTTTTTTTTCAATTATCTTTTTATTTATTTTTTACATTTAAGTGACATAACAGGACAACTAAAACAAACAAAGAAATAAGGGAAGAAAAACAAAACAGCCCAAAATAACCAATAACAACAAAATACAGCAAACTCAAACTCAGATCAGTCCATGGGTCACGAGTTCACAGTTCTTCCTTGTGGATGTTATGTTAGGCCATGTCAAACCCTAATTTATTTGGTATGACTTGTGTCAGATGGTCCCTATATACCGGTTCCCATATCCTCAGGAAGGCATCCCGCTTATTTTTATAGAGCGTATGTGCGTTGTTCCAGTCTTAAAGTTTTCATTTAAGATTTGTTTAAAACAGATTTAAATAATGGAGGGTTTTTTGTTTGATTCCAGTTTGAAGCAAGAATGCACTTCTTTGCTATATAGGTACATTATGATAATCTCTCTTCAAGCGTGTGATGGTCCAGTGTCTTGTCCCAATTCCGTTTACCAAAGAATGGTTACCGTGTTGGTGTAAGGTCCAGCTGGGTTTCCACAACCTTAACAGTTAGAATCATGTATCGCTTTCCTGAAATGTTTTTAATTCCTTTGCATTCCCAAAAGACATGCTATAATTGAACCTATACATGTTTTAACATCGATGACAATTTAGGGGATGAGTTGGGAAACATTTTACTTAAGCGGTAGTGGAGTAAGGTACAATCCTGTGCATGAATTTATAATTTTGTTCGATTATTTTATTTCACGGGACAGTGAGGAAAACAACATTTGTGACATATGGTATCCCATTGGATCTTCATCAAATGCACATTTCCATATCCTTCTGCCATATTTTCCTCTAAGTGGGGGGTCAGGAAGAGCTGTAATGTGATTCAACAAAGTACTATAAATTACAGAGATTTTTCCTTTTAATGATGTGGATTTCACCAAAATATCCTCAAGATTTTGTCAGCCCCAAAGACAGGCGTTTTTTCCTTTTTTTTAGAGTGTTTATTAGATGGCGAATTTGTAAGTATTTATAAAGGTCCTGTTTCGGGATTTCCGATTTATTCTGACATTTTAAAATCTCTAAAGCACTTGAGTTGTGTCCTCAGCAAAACAAATGTTGGAATTGAGTATTGATATACCATTGTCTCTCCACTTTGCAAACAAGGAGCTACCAATTGATGGGTGTGCAGATTCTGGGTTTAAGGATAAGGGAGAGGCAGAAAGTATAAATAATAATTTTTAGACATACAAAGCTTATTAATATATAGCCTTAATACGAAAATAAACAAAATCATTAAGCCTGGAGAATTTTGCCAAAATTTCCACAAAACTTTATTTACATCTTTGCCTAAGCCAGAATGAGTGTTGTAAACTACATATGTTTTTGTTATTTGGTGTAGTGCATTTATATTGTTTAATGATATCGGTAGCAAGGTTTGTAGAAATGCGGAGTACAAAGTTCTTCTTCTATGTCTATCCAGTGTGCATTGTAACGTCTTTGCCGTCTTTGCTAATCATCCCTTTGTTCTCGGGCGGACCAATAGTACATCTGCAAGTCTGGTAATAACCAGTCCCCCTTTCTCTTCTGGACTTTGTTAAAGTTTTTAAAAAGCTATTCTTTGGGCAAGGAATTTTTCCCAGATTAAAAGAGGTTCAAAATTTTGTTTATAGATTTTAAAGAATGTTTTATCCAAAGTAACAGGGCAGTGACTGAAATAAAATAACTAAAAGCGGGGCAGGAACATTCATTTTAAATTACAATTGGCTTCGGTCCGAGAAATGAGACAATGATTAGGGAGCATTTTTTCCAATGTTTCTCATTCTTCCTTAACCTTTTTAAGCAATGGAACATAATTTATTAGGTAAAAGATTTTTAAGTTTTAAAGCCACATTCACCCCAAGATATTTAATAAACTGTTTTGCAGCCCAGGTTGAAACGGTGAGTGTATGGCCTTGAGTCTGTTAAGAGAAAACTGATGAATTAATTAATAAAGCATTGGATTTTGTCAAATTGACTTTTATAGCCTGATATTTGTTCCAAAATTCAGTAATACGGTCTAGGGACGCGCTGGTGATTTGATTGTTCTGGACTGGTTAAGTAAAATGAATTATATCATCAGGCATATAGAGAAATTTTGTTCTTTGTTTTCCCAATATTGGATACCAACAATTTCTTCATCAGACCGTATAGCTTCCGCTAGTGGTTCAATTTTTGCCAAATTAAATAAAAAAATATGAGAGATAAAGGGCAGCCCCCTGGCGACATCCTCTAAACCATAGGTGTCAAAGTCAAGGGCCCGCGGGCCGGGACGGCTGCCAGGCGGTTCCAATCCGGCTCCGCGGGACAACATGTTGGAGTTCCGTTTCTTTCGGCTTCTCTCTCAGCAGTCTTGCTGAGCTCACTCCCCGCCCCTCCCTCACAGGATTGGAGTGAGCGCACTTCTCCTCTCCCCCCGCCCCTCCCTCCCTCCCTCCCTCAAGTTTGCAGCGGTACAACAGAGACACAGAGCTGCACGACTCTCACGTATTTGACTTACTACAAACACAACAACAAGCGGCCTCGTTGCGTAGTTGTGTAAGGACGAGCACCGACATTTAACCCGCTTAAAGTCCTGTCTTGGTCCCGCTACGGCTCTGAGATTCTCACTGGGCCTGAAAGTTAAAACCCAACACGGTATGCCCGACCTGACTGCTGAAGCCCCGGCGCGACGTGCGGACTCATTAGCGCAAAATTCTCGATCCCGAACCGGCTCGTGTCCGGGTCGGGTTCGGTTGGCAGAACCGGCCTGGGGGCAGAAACTGGGCTCCGGTGGTGATAAGCCAGATATAACTGTAGTTACGTATCCACGCACAGCTGGGAGCTCAATAGCAACAGAGGAGCGGGAACAGAAGAGATGAGGAGGAGGGGACAGCGCAGACTACAGGTGTGTGTGTTGTTGCGTGCGCTTGTGCGTGCGGTGTGTCGTTATCTTCTTGTGTGTGATAGCGAGAGAGATGAGAGCGAGAGAGAGAGAGGGAGATGTATTTTTCCTATAGCTACAAATTTTAATATCAGCCCAGATACCTACCATTGTCTGTGTCTATTTGCCAACATGTGGTTTTGACCTGGAATAACTGACAGCCTTTTTAAGGATTTGCCTCTGGGGACAAAAATATTAAGCCGCTACTGGCTGCTAATAGGTTGGAAACTCATAGGCTAATTACATCATGGAAATAGGCTTATAGGCCTATGTTAGTTCCTATTAAGGGCTATTGCACTTCACTTAAAAAAACAATATTACAATATAACTTTTGGTTCATATTGCCCAGCCCTAAATTTCAGATGTTCATAATTTTTTTGCTAATAAAGGATAGCTCATAAACTGTACAATCTTAATAATGTACTTTGCACATAAGTACAAAGGGAAAAATGTGGTAGTGATCTTGTTATTTACAGGTTAATATGCAAATGCGATCATTTTACTGTTCCGGCCCTCTTGAGATCAAATTAGGCCGAATGCGGCCCCTGAACTATAATGACTTTGACACCCCTGCTCTAAACAGATTAAATTTTTCAGTAAGGGTACCGTTTATGCATATTTGGGCTTGCGGATCGCTATACATAGTTCTAACCCACCCAATACATTTTTCACCAAGGTTAAATTTCTCCAGAACAAGCCCAAAACAAACTATGACCACTCGACCCTATCAAACGCTTTTTCTGCGTCAAGCGGCACGTAGAGTAGGGGGCTGTTGTGTTGTGTAGGGATCGAGTGGTCAACTATGTTTAATAGCCTCCGGATATTGTCAGATGCATAGCGTGCTTTCACAAAGCCCTGGACTGGCTCGGGAGTTAATAATCTGGGGCAACAAGTCTTCTAGGCATGTGTTGCAATTAATTATGACAATCTCTTAAAGTCAACTGAAAGTTAATGAAATTGGGCGAAATGATGCGCATTTCAGCAGCATCTTTGTCCTTCTTATGTATTAATGTTATTATTGCTGTCTTCATAGTGTCAGGTACGAACGCCATTTTCAAAAAAAAAAAAAATAATATCTCGTTTACCATGGGCATAAAAAGTGGCTGGATTTGTGGCCATAAAGCCTTATAGAATTCTATAGAATTCCCATCTAATACTGGGGTTTTTTTTTTTTTTTTTTTTTTTTTCCAGAGGGGCATATGACTTAATTGCTTGTAGTACCTCTTCTGGGGGTGGAATGGAGCACTCAATTGTTCCTTTTCGTCCTCTGAAATAGAGTGGTAGGGATACTCTTTCCAAAAATCTCTGAATATCCGTTTCGAGGGGATTTTCTGACGCATAGAGCTGGTGTATTAAAAATCAAAGAAATTGAGGAACTTAATCTGATTGTGTATCATATTTCAACTGGCCTGCTGCATTGCGTTAGTTACACTTTATTGTATTTTCTGTACGTTCTTTTTTGAGTTGATAGGCTAGAAGTCTACTTGGCTTATTACCATATTCATGATATTGCTGTCTAGTAAAGAACAGAAGTTTTTTTATATGCTCTGTTTGAATGAGATTGAGACTAGTTCTGACTGCCTTTAGTTTTTTCAAGTTTTCCTCTGTAGGAGATTGTTTATGGGGGGTCATGCCTATGTTCCCACAGCCCTATGTTCCCTCAGCCCTATGTTCCCTCATTTATAACTTTTGTTGTCACTGAAAATTAGGCCCTATGTTCCCTCAGCCCTTTGGTCCCACCAACCAATTGGTTTGGGTTTAGGCAATGAAGAAAGGAGTTGGTTAAGTTTTAGTTAAAAAGACCAGTTAGAGGCTAGACAGGGCCAGATAGGGTAGAGTCCAGATAGGTAGAGGAGAGTCCAGAGGGAACATAGGGTCTGAGGGAACATAGGGCTATAGTGGGAACATAGGCACGGCTCCCGTTTATGGGCAGTTGTTCCAAACTTTATTAACTCTTTCTTAAGTTTGTTCTGTTTGTTTAATGATGGAACTTTTTCTTTGCAGATGTGTAAAGAGATCAGCTGGCCACCTAATTAACTGCTTTAGATGCATCCCCACATCACTGCCGGGGTAACTGGGGATGGGACGCATTGTCTGTCTGTACTGTTTCTAGCCATTTTCTAATATTATTACAAGCTTCAAAATCTGTAAGGAGTGAGGCATTTAAACCTCCATTGTTTAGCTTGTATATGTCTGCTGGGGAAGGGATGAACCGCAGATAAACCTGTGTGAGTGATCCGATATAAGAAATGGGGCCTATATCCACATGAAACTACAGATGGAGAGATGATTCCTGAGGTAAAAAAAATAAATCTTATTCGAGAGTATGATTTGTGTCTAGCCGAGTAGAAAGTATAGTCTTTGATTGATAGGATTAAGTTTCTCTCCAGATATCGTATCCTGGCTACATCAACCGAGGTACTAACCTCAGATGTTTTAGAAGGACAAAAACATTGGGATTAGGACGTATAGTTGAGGATTTGTCTAAAATACTATCCATACAACAATTGAAAAGTCTTCCGGCAACTGATTCCTAAATCTGTATTATACTTGATTTAAATAAGGTGATCATATCCATCCATGAATTTGGGGTTGTCCTCATTTGGTGCTGTATACATTCAGCAATGTTAGTTCTTGTCCATATAAGCATCCCCCGATTATTTAGTATGTGTCTGCCCTCTTTGTCTACTATATTGTTCCTTGAATATGAAAAGGTATTTTTTTATGAATGAGTACTGCTGTTTCCACTTTTTATTGCATGGTTAAAGCTAGAAAAATAAACCTGCCCGACCCAGTCTCTCTGATTAGTTTTTTTATGCTCCTCATTGGGACAGATGAGTTTCCTGAAGGAAAGCTATGTTACTTTTTCCTTTTTTAAGATTGTAAGGAAACTCTCTTCCGCCTTAATTGGGTGGGCCATAGGCCTACTGACATTGAAAGTTATTACATTAAGTGTACTAGGACATACCAGGTTTTGCTAATGTTATATTGGTTTTGTGTGACCAGCGGTTACAGTTAAAAGTAAAGGGAAAAGAAAAACATAAATACTCACAAACTAGTAGAAGAGAATGTAACATAGGTTAGAGCATGGAGGGGCACCCCTCTACCCCTACCCCCTCCCCACCTCCCCAAAACCCCAGGCATAGTCCTCCAAACGACAAGGCAAACCCCACTGGAACAGGTAACACCGTCAAGGTGACGGCAAGTTAACAATTATCCGTCAACAACGGCACCATCTTGTTTAGAAAAATGTTGCATCTCTGTGCAGGAGAGCAGGCCAGAAAAGAGTTTAGACTTAGCTTTCTTGGGTGGTACTTAATTCACAGCAAATATGCAGGTAAAAATGAAATAAAAATATTTAAGTAAATAATAAGTATAGCATGGTTTTTATACACATATTATGGAAGAAAAAAAAGAAAAAAAGAAAAAAAAGGCAGTGTGTGCTTCAAATCAAAGCCTATACACATGCTGCTCCCGTGTTAATGCCGTTCCTCTCATGCTTTTTTTTTTTTTTTTCACCTATCCAAAATAAAGTGACAATCATATACATAGACTGCAAGTGTTCGCGTAAGAGTAAATAAATAATATAAAATAAAATGAGAATGAAACAGAAGTTTCTGTTTGTTATAACCAGTATGTCCCTGCTGTTAATTGTTCATATTTCCCACTGTTGTAGAGCAAATTGGTTTAAGTGACCACCGCCGAGCCTGGTGCTGAGCCTATTTCTCTGCACAAAAGTCACTGCACTCACCCCTCTCCATGTATAGGAAGCGATTCAAACCTGGTCATGTATAGGCTATTTGGCGGAGATTCTGCGGTAGAATTCCTCAGCCTCTTGTGGGGAGGAAAACATCTGGATCCTCCCGTTGTGTAGCACTCTCAGCCTGCACGGTTGGAGGTGAAATCCTCGGAAGGTCCCCATGTCAACAAACAGTTTTTTTACAGCGTTAAACTCCCGTCTTCGTCTGATCGTCTCCGCTGAAAAATCCTGGACGAATGCGAGTTTGGATCCGTCGTGAGTGATGTCCCGCTGTCTTGTGGCGCGTAGGACGTGTTCCTTATCTTGGTAGTTGAGAAAGCGAAGGAGGACGGCTCGGTTCTGGTTGGGAACTGCTGGAGCCAGGGTACGGTGGGCTCTTTCCAGCGTAAATGCTCTGTCGGTTTCAGTGTCAAGCCACTGGGGTAGCATATCATTTATAAAGTCCAAAAGAGGACGCGTACCTTCAGCTCCCTCCTTAAGACCAAACAGCCGGATATTCTTCCTCCTCCCGCGGTTTTCCAAGTCCTCGGTCTTTTCTTCCAGGTATGTGAGCCGCTTTGTTGCTTTAGCCAGAGCCGTCTCGGTCTTGTCCAGCGCGTCCTCTGTAGCGGCTATGCGGACTTCGGCCTCCTCGATTCGTTGTTCATTAGCTGTTACATCTCGTTTAATGTCACCTAAATTATTCTCCATCACTGACATAGAATGCTTCAGCTCCCCCAGTTGGTTGTTAATTCCGTCCAGCTTCGAACTCGGAGCGGAGTGATCTGAGCTCACATAGCACGTCGGCGACATTAGCCATGTTGCTGGCTACATTAGCAGTGTTGCTAGCTACAACATTCTTGACCGGAGTTGGAGTCGGAGTCGCCGTCGCCGTCTTCGTGCTGCTTCGTGTGTTTGTTTGGCGAGCGTTCGAGAAGATTACGCACTCCTTTGCTGCTTGGGGTTGGGGTTGACCAGGTTTACAGAGGTTCGGGGCAGTTTTCTGTGCGAAGTTGCAGGGAGCTGTCACGCTATGCTGCCATCTTGTTCGGGCTCTCTAGCGCCCCCCCGCATGTTGTTTTATTTTTTTTGACCAAAAATTAAAATTTCTTCAAATTTCTCCAAACTCGGATATATCATCTGGGGGTCCGAGGGGAGTCCAACGCAGAAGGTTTGGTTGAAATCGGGCCGGTGGTTTTGGAGAAAATGACCAAAAACCAAACAGGCGATTTTAAAAAGACGACAGGCGCGGGGCTTACGTTTTTTTTTTTTGACCAAAAATTAAAATTTCTCCAAACTCGGACATATCATCTGGGGGTCCGAGGGGAGTCCAACGCAGAAGGTTTGGTTGAAATCGGGCCGGTGGTTTTGGAGAAAATGACCAAAAACCAAACAGGCGATTTTAAAAAGACGACAGGCTTACGTTTTTTTTCTTTGACCAAAAATTAAAATTTCTCCAAACTCGGATATATCATCTGGGGGTCCGAGGGGAGTCCAACGCAGAAGGTTTGGTTGAAATCGGGCCGGTGGTTTTGGAGAAAATGACCAAAAACCCAACAGGCCATTTTAAAAAGACGACAGGCGCAGGGCTTACGTTTTTTTTTTTTGACTAAAAATGAAAATTTCTTCAAATTTCTCCAAACTCGGATATATCATCTGGGGGTCTGAGGGGAGTCCAACGCAGAAGGTTTGGTTGAAATCGGGCCGGTGGTTTTGGAGAAAATGACCAAAAACCAAACAGGCCATTTTAGAAAGACGACAGGCGCGGGGCTTACGTTTTTTTTTTTTTGACCAAAAATTAAAATTTCTCTAAATTTCTCCAAACTCGGATATATCATCTGGGTGTCCGAGGGGAGTCCAACGCAGAAGGTTTGGTTGAAATCGGGCCGGTGGTTTTGGAGAAAATGACCAAAAACCAAACAGGCCATTTTAGAAAGACGACAGGCGCGGGGCTTACATGTTTTTTTTTTGACCAAAAATTAAAATTTCTTTAAATTTCTCCAAACTCGGATATATCATCTGGGGGTCCGAGGGGAGTCCAACGCAGAAGGTTTGGTTGAAATCGGGCCGGTGGTTTTGGAGAAAATGACCAAAAACCAAACAGGCGATTTTAAAAAGACGACAGGCGCGGCGCTTACGTTTTTTTTTTTTGACCAAAAATGAAAATTTCTTCAAATTTCTCCAAACTCGGATATATCATCTGGGGGTCCGAGGGGAGTCCAACGCAGAAGGTTTGGTTGAAATCGGGCCGGTGGTTTTGGAGAAAATGACCAAAAACCAAACAGGCGATTTTAAAAAGACGACAGGCGCGGGGCTTACGTTTTTTTTTTTTTGACCAAAAATTAACATTTCTCCAAACTCGGATATATCATCTGGGGGTCCGAGGGGAGTCCAACGCAGAAGGTTTGGTTGAAATCGGACCGGTGGTTTTGGAGAAAATGACCAAAAACCAAACAGGCGATTTTAAAAAGACGACAGGCGCGTACGTTTTTTTTTTTTGACCAAAAATTAAAATTTCTCCAAACTCGGATATATCATCTGGGGGTCCGAGGGGAGTCCAACGCAGAAGGTTTGGTTGAAATCGGGCCGGTGGTTTTGGAGAAAATGACCAAAAACCAACAGGCCATTTTAAAAAGACGACAGGCGCAGGGCTTACGTTTTTTTTTTTTGACCAAAAATGAAAATTTCTTCAAATTTCTCCAAACTCGGATATATCATCTGGGGGTCCGAGGGGAGTCCAACGCAGAAGGTTTGGTTGAAATCGGGCCGGTGGTTTTGGAGAAAATGACCAAAAACCAAACAGGCGATTTTAAAAAGACGACAGGCGCGGGGCTTACGTTTTTTTTTTTGACCAAAAATTAAAATTTCTTCAAATTTCTCCAAACTCGGATATATCATCTGGGGGTCCGAGGGGAGTCCAACGCAGAAGGTTTGGTTGAAATCGGGCCGGTGGTTTTGGAGAAAATGACCAAAAACCAAACAGGCGATTTTAAAAAGACGACAGGCGCAGGGCTTACGTTTTTTTTTTTTGACCAAAAATTAACATTTCTCCAAACTCGGATATATCATCTGGGGGTCCGAGGGGAGTCCAACGCAGAAGGTTTGGTTGAAATCGGGCCGGTGGTTTTGGAGAAAATGACCAAAAACCAAACAGGCGATTTTAAAAAGACGACAGGCGCGGGGCTTACGTTTTTTTTTTGACCAAAAATTAAAATTTCTCCAAACTCGGATATATCATCTGGGGGTCCGAGGGGAGTCCAACGCAGAAGGTTTGGTTGAAATCGGGCCGGTGGTTTTGGAGAAAATGACCAAAACCAAACAGGCGATTTTAAAAAGACGACAGGCGCGGGGCTTACGTTTTTTTTTTTTGACCAAAAATGAAAATTTCTTCAAATTTCTCCAAACTCGGATATATCATCTGGGGGTCCGAGGGGAGTCCAACGCAGAAGGTTTGGTTGAAATCGGGCCGGTGGTTTTGGAGAAAATGACCAAAAACCAAACAGGCCATTTTAAAAAGACGACAGGCGCGGGGCTTACGTTTTTTTTTTTTGACCAAAAATGAAAATTTCTTCAAATTTCTCCAAACTCGGATATATCATCTGGGGGTCCGAGGGGAGTCCAACGCAGAAGGTTTGGTTGAAATCGGGCCGGTGGTTTTGGAGAAAATGACCAAAAACCAAACAGGCGATTTTAAAAAGACGACAGGCGCGGGGCTTACGTTTCTTTTTTTTTGACCAAAAATTAACATTTCTCCAAACTCGGATATATCATCTGGGGGTCCGAGGGGAGTCCAACGCAGAAGGTTTGGTTGAAATCGGGCCGGTGGTTTTGGAGAAAATGACCAAAAACCAAACAGGCGATTTTAAAAAGACGACAGGCTTACGTTTTTTTTTTTTGACCAAAAATTAAAATTTCTCCAAACTCGGATATATCATCTGGGGGTCCGAGGGGAGTCCAACGCAGAAGGTTTGGTTGAAATCGGGCCGGTGGTTTTGGAGAAAATGACCAAAAACCCAACAGGCCATTTTAAAAAGACGACAGGCGCAGGGCTTACGTTTTTTTTTTTTGACCAAAAATGAAAATTTCTTCAAATTTCTCCAAACTCGGATATATCATCTGGGGGTCCGAGGGGATTCCAACTGACCAAAAATTAAAATGTCTTCAAATTTCTCCAAACTCGGATATATCTTCTGGGGGTCCGAGGGGAGTCCAACGCAGAAGGTTTGGTTGAAATCGGGCCGGTGGTTTTGGAGAAAATGACCAAAAACCCAACAGGCCATTTTAAAAAGACGACAGGCGCAGGGCTTACGTTTTTTTTTTTTGACTAAAAATTAAAATTTCTTCAAATTTCTCCAAACTCGGATATATCATCTGGGGGTCCGAGGGGAGTCCAACGCAGAAGGTTTGGTTGAAATCGGGCCGGTGGTTTTGGAGAAAATGACCAAAAACCAAACAGGCGATTTTAAAAAGACGACAGGCACGGGGCTTATGTTTTTTTTTTTTGACCAAAAATTAAAATTTCTCCAAACTCGGATATATCATCTGGGGGTCCGAGGGGAGTCCAACGCAGAAGGTTTGGTTGAAATCGGGCCGGTGGTTTTGGAGAAAATGACCAAAAACCAAACAGGCGATTTTAAAAAGACGACAGGCGCGGGGCTTATGTTTTTTTTTTTTGACCAAAAATTAAAATTTCTTCAAATTTCTCCAAACTCGGATATATCATCTGGGGTCCGAGGGGAGTCCAACGCAGAAGGTTTGGTTGAAATCGGGCCGGTGGTTTTGGAGAAAATGACCAAAAACCAAACAGGCCATTTTAAAAAGACGACAGGCGCGGGGCTTACGTTTTTTTTTTTGACCAAAAATTAAAATTTCTCCAAACTCGGATATATCATCTGGGGGTCCGAGGGGAGTCCAACGCAGAAGGTTTGGTTGAAATCGGGCCGGTGGTTTTGGAGAAAATGACCAAAAACCAAACAGGCGATTTTAAAAAGACGACAGGCGCGGGGCTTATGTTTTTTTTTTTTGACCAAAAATTAAAATTTCTTCAAATTTCTCCAAACTCGGATATATCATCTGGGGGTCCGAGGGGATTCCAACTGACCAAAAATTAAAATTTCTTCAAATTTCTCCAAACTCGGATATATCATCTGGGGGTCCGAGGGGAGTCCAACGCAGAAGGTTCGGTTGAAATCGGGCCGGTGGTTTTGGAGAAAATGACCAAAAACCAAACAGGCCATTTTAAAAAGACGACAGGCGCGGGGCTTACGTTTTTTTTTTTTTGACCAAAAATTAAAATTTCTTCAAATTTCTCCAAACTTGGATATATCATCTGGGGGTCCGAGGGGAGTCCAACGCAGAAGGTTTGGTTGAAATCGGGCCGGTGGTTTTGGAGAAAATGACCAAAAACCAAACAGGCGATTTTAAAAAGACGACAGGCGCGGGGCTTACGTTTTTTTTTTTTGACCAAAAATTAAAATTTCTCCAAACTCGGATATATCATCTGGGGGTCCGAGGGGAGTCCAACGCAGAAGGTTTGGTTGAAATCGGGCCGGTGGTTTTGGAGAAAATGACCAAAAACCAAACAGGCGATTTTAAAAAGACGACAGGCGCGGGGCTTACGTTTTTTTTTTGACCAAAAATTAAAATTTCTTCAAATTTCTCCAAACTCGGATATATCATCTGGGGGTCCGAGGGGAGTCCAACGCAGAAGGTTTGGTTGAAATCGGGCCGGTGGTTTTGGAGAAAATGACCAAAAACCACATAGGCCATTTTGAAAAAGGAGGCCACTCCGCGGGTTTGGTTACTTTTTTTTTTGACCCCATTTTTTTTTTTTTACCAAAAATTAAAATTTCTCCAAACTCGGAGATATCATCGGGGGGCCGAGGGGAGTCCAACGCAGAAGGTTTGGTTGAAATCGGGCCGGTGGTTTTGGAGAAAATGACCAAAAACCACATAGGCCATTTTGAAAAAGGAGGCCACTCCGCGGGTTAAATTATTTTTTTTGGAACAAAAATTAATTTTTCTCCAAACTCGGATATATCATCTGGGTGTCCGGGGGGAGTCCAACGCAGAAGGTTTGGTTGAAATCGGGCCGGTCGTTTTGGAGAAAATGACCAAAAACCACACAGGCCATTTTGAAAAAAATAGGCCACTCCGCGGGTTACTTTTTTTTTCTTGACCAAAATTATTTTTTTTTGACCAAAAATTTAAATTCATTCAAACTCGGATATATCATCTGGGGGTCCGAGGGGAGTCCAACGCAGAAGGTTTGGTTGAAATCGGGCCAGTGGTTTTGGAGAAAATGACCAAAAACCACACAGGCCATTTTGAAAAAGAAGGCCACTCCGCGGGTTACTTTTTTTTTTTTTGACCAAAAATTTAAATTTCTGCAAACTCGGATATATCATCTGGGGGTCTGAGGGGAGTCCAACGCAGAAGGTTTGGTTGAAATCGGGCCGGTGGTTTTGGAGAAAATGACCAAAAACCACACAGGCCATTTTGAAAAAGAAGGCCACTCCGCGGGTTACTTTTTTTTTTTTTGACCAAAAATTTAAATTTCTGCAAACTCGGATATATCATCTGGGGGTCTGAGGGGAGTCCAACGCAGAAGGTTTGGTTGAAATCGGGCCGGTGGTTTTGGAGAAAATGACCAAAAACCACACAGGCCATTTTGAAAAAAAGGCCACTCCGCGGGTTACTTTTTTTTTTTTTGACCTAAAAATAAAAATTTCTCCAAACTCGGATATATCATCTGGGGGTCCGAGGGGAGTCCAACGCAGAAGGTTTGGTTGAACTCTCACATTACAAATCCCATGCATAATAGGCCGACTCTGCAACAACTTATGGATAGTCAAGTCAAGTCAAGTAATTTTATTTGTCCCAACTTGGACAATTTGATTCAGTAGGTGTATGAAAATTAAAAAGCATTACTGTACATTCAACCGTCACATATACAGATCACAGCTATCACATAAAAACAACAGGCAGTTTAAGTGAGTGTCAGCCACAGTGAGGAATCACCAACATCAACATCATCATCATCATCATCACCAGTGGCGGCTGGTGGTCAAATTAGTTGGGTGGGCTAATAAATAAATGATACCCATTAAATGGTTAACACAGCTAAAAGTTAGGGTTATCCCATCTCACAAAAGTATAGCAACTAACTAGGCCTACACACTGCATTAAGTAAGGGTCTAGTCCCAAAAAAAAAAAAAAACTTCACCTGGTTATCTCACACATACACACACAGTCTCTCTCTCTCTCTCTCCCCCTCTCTCACGCACGCACGCACGCACACACACACACACACACACAGACACGTACGCACGCACACACACACACAAACACTTACACATACACACGCACGCACGCACGCACGCACACACACCCGACGATATTGCCCAATTAAAAAATAAATAAATAAATAAAAAAGACGATATATGCAGCTACATCCATGAGCTCATATCGACGGCCTTTCTGGTCTGTTATCGCCATGTCATTTAAGTCTGGTGCTCCCGGTGAGTTTAGAAACTAGATTCTCCACTTCGTTCATGTTAGCAAAGACAGTTTAGAGCAGCAAAGTAACGCTACCTGTGATGCTAGCGCCTAGCGCCGCTGTTTCTGTCTTCTCCCTCCCACAACAACACAACTTTCCCTCCGGTTCCTGTCATTGGTCTGAAAACAGCGGTGTTGGGCTAAATGAAATTAGCCCCAATGACAAGTGAACCAAGGGGGCGGGTCATGATGCCTGTCAATCACTGACCCTGCGTCAGCCCGCTGCTGATTGGTCAGAACCGCTCGGCCTGTGGGCTGAATGAAATTAGCCCCAACAGTCGGTCAATAGCGAGGGCGGGACATGGCATCTGTCAATCATCCACAGTCGGAAAATGAATGAGAGCAGACTCGGTGAGCTCGGGCTGATTAAAATTAGCCCATTTAGAGATATCCTGTGTTTTTCTTGAAACTATTTAATATTGTTGCCAGTTCCGATTTTACTAAGACTTAGAACAATCTTTTGTATGTTATTTAGAGAATATAATATAGGCTATAATATTTTTTCCTCATCTTTTGTTGTGTAATGCAGGGAGGGCTTAGCCCCACTAGCCCATTGATACCAGCCGTCACTGATCATCACCATCACCATCACAACATTCACCCCGCCCACCATCTGATGACCCCACTGACCTGGTTAACTACAACAACTGCACACTCTCCTCCTGCTTGGATCAGCTTGCCCCCGCCAAAACAAAAACACTTTCTTTCACTCACTCTGCCCCCTGGTTCACCCCCACACTCCGCCAAATGAAGACCCGGAAAAGACAACTTGAAAGACTCTGCAAGAAAACCGGATTAACAGTTCACCTTCTCGCCTACACCGACCACCTATAACAGTACAAAGAAGCACTCAACGCTGCCCGGACCACCCACTACTCCCACCTCATCCACTCTGGCTCCAACAACCCCAAGGCTCTGTTTTCCACCATCAACTCCCTTCTCCAACCTCACGACAACAGCTCCTCATCATTCACTACTGAAAAGTGCCAATCATTCCTATCATTCTTCCAAACAAAAATCAACACCATTTACAGTAACCTCAACACCTCCAGGATCCCTCCCAACTCCCCGCTTGCCTCCCTCCCTGCCTCCCCACCCACCACTATCCAGTACCTGACCCACTTCTCTCCAGTATCACCAGCACAACTCACAACCATCATGACCGGAATAAAAACCTCCACCTGCAACCTGGACCCCATACCCTCCAAACTCATCAAGGACTGCCTCCCTGTCATCTCCCCACTCATCATTGACTTCATTAACGCCTCCCTCTGCTCTGGTTCTGTCCCCCAAACCCTCAAACTGCACTTTGTCTCCCTCATCCTACACCCGCAACCTAGGAATCATCTTCGACAGTAAGCTAAGGTTTGACCTCCACATCAATCACATCACCAGGACCGCCTTCTTCCACCTCAAGAACATCGCCCGTCTCCGCCCCTCACTCACCTTCTCTGCTGCAGAAACCCTCATCCATGCATTCATCACATCCAGACTGGACTATTGCAACAGCATCCTCTATGGTTCACCATCCAAACTCCTCAATAAACTGCAATACATCCAGAACTCAGCCGCACGCCTGCTCACCCACACCCGCTCCAGAGATCACATCACCCCCGTCCTCCGTGACCTGCACTGGCTGCCCATCACTCACCGCATACAGTTCAAAATCATCCTCCTCACACACAAAGCACTTAAAGGAGTCATCACCTGGTTTTTTATGTATCCAATCCCCCTTAAATTGCTTTGAATCAGTTCTTAAAACTTATTGGAAACATTTTTTTTTTTTAATTCAAACATAGAGCTTGTTCTGACACTTTTTCATATGGCAACTTTCTCTTGTGAGAGTAGGCGCGAGGTTTTGACTGGTCCGGATGTTCATTGTATTAATATGTAATGAGGCGTGCATAGATTGGACGCAGGGAGGACAGAGCCGGAACGGTGGCTGGCCCAGTGGGCTACATGCAGGCTGTATTGGAAACCGCATATACTATGCTGCTCTGTCGTGTACCGTAACCATGTTATAACTTCATAAAATAAAACAAAATTGTATCGGTTCATTGTAAAACATGTATTTATTGATGCAAATGTTGTGATTTCTGTACGTAGGCTACAGAGCCCCGGTGCAAAGCTGCTGCTGCTCTGTGTGAAGCTTCACTTTTCATTCAAACAAACTAATACGACTGCCACAATTGTTAGATTTCATCAATGAGACAAACGTTTATCTCCTAAAAAGAATTTAACCAGTCGGCGGTAAACCTCTACAAACCTGCGGGTAAGTTAATTAACGACCGTTTCCTCCGCGGGCATGACAACGTAGTTTGACCGGTTAACGAGCAGCTGCAGGCGGGTTGCTGACGAGTCACTCTCCGCTCCTCTGCCTCGCTGGAGCTGCACTTCTCCCAACACGAAGCAAACTTCTAAGCCGTCATTTGGATAAACTAACCGCACATTGGGGATCTAAACCCTTACTTTCTCGCATACATAAATATTAAAACTTAATAAATTAACGACCCTTTCCTCCGGTGGCACGACGACGTTGTTATCGGCCGGCTAAACGAGCACTGCAGGCGGGTTGAGGAGTCACTCCTCCTCCGCTCCTCTGGTGCTCACTGCAGCAGCTGGCTGCACCTCATTTGTCCCAACGCGGAGCTAACTTCTAAACAGCCGTCATTTGGATAAACTAACCGCACATTGGGGATCTAAACCCTTACTTTCTCGCATGAAAAATTATTAAAACTTAATAAATTAACGATAGTTTTTTTCGGCGGCATGACGATGTCGTTCGGCCAGGTAAACGAGCGCTGCAGGCGGGTTGAGGAGTCACTCCTCCTCCGCTCCTCCGGTGCTGGCTGCACCTCACTTCTCCCAACGCAGCCGTCATTTGGATAAACTAACCGCACATTGGGGATCTAAACCCTTACTTTCTCGCATGAAACATTTTAAAACTTAATAAAGTGACGAAATAACAGCGCTACAGTGGGAAATAAAACAACCCGTAATGGCGGCGCGGCAGAAGTCAGGGTGGTGGAAGAGAGGTGTGTTTATGAAAGCAGTCTCCACGGTGACGTCACCGTAGGAGCAGAATCAAAATCTCGTAATGTTGTGGTGCGCAGCCTCATGAGCTACTCTGGCTTAAACAAAGAGCCCGAACGAAAAAACTCAGCCACTTTCAAACCCCAGGTTTTCAGGCAAGTTTCCACTGAGGTCCAACACCAGTATACATGTTTTAACAAGGAAAAATGCGATTTCCGGGTGATGACTCCTTTAATAACCTTCCCCCCCCTACCTCACAGTCCTGCTCCATCACCACACCCCCTCCCGCGACCTCCGCTCATCCGAAGGAAACATCCTGTCACCACCCACACGGACCAAGCATCGAACCTGGGGGGACAGAGCCTTCTCCATCACTGCCCCCTCCCTCTGGAACTCACTCTCCAAACCCATCCGCACCTGCACTCACCTCCCAACTTTCAAGACCATGTTAAAAACACACCTTTTTAAATCAGCTTTTAATACATAATTTCTGTGTGTGTTTTATATTGTTTTCTATGTTTTATACTGTCTTTGCTGCTTTTAATTGAATGTCTTGTGCATTTATTGTATGTAAAGTGTCTTTGAGCTTTTGGAAAAGCGCTTATAAATAAAATTTATTATTATTATTAACATCCAGTGGCGCAAAAAGTGGGTAGCCTATGGTAGGCTATATGCGGCGCATAGGGGGGCGCCGCGCTAGAGGGGGCGCCCGATGGGGGAAAAATGATTTTGAGGCGGCATTTTCTGTATTTAACAGCTGTTTGTGCATGTGTAAATGATATGATCAATAACAGAGAGGCATGTCACTAGTTAGGCGCCCCTCCGCTCCCTCACCCCCCCTCCAGGGCGCAATGTTTGTGAGGGCGCACGAGCGCTCTCCAAAACAAACAAACAAAAAAAAAACGAAACTTAACTACAGCTCATTTCCACATCAAGTTAGTGGAGTGGGCGCCCCCATGTCACCTTGCTGCTGAGAGTCATGTTGTGTGTGTGTGTGTCAGAAGAGGCAAGGGGGAGGGGGGCGGGGGATCAACTTGCGACTGCTGAGGTTGTATCAGAGTCTCACGTCGGATGCTCCGCCGGCCCAGAGGGCTCTCATGCGGGGAAAGAAAGGAGGGTTAAGCACTAAACTCCTCGCCCGTCTCCGCTGAAGTTGGCTTCATTTTGGTAATGTTGCTGTGGGATGCCCAGCAATATTCCTCTTCTTCCTCCTCAGTGTCCGGTCTCTGGTAAACAACACGAATGAACTGCGACAGGATCACGTTGTTAAAAGGACCCTGGACTGTCGTGATGTTTATAATGAGCGTAGGCTACAGTAGTTTAACAGCAACGTCACGCTGTTACCAAAACCACACCGACTTCAGCAGAGAAGTGAGTTTAGGTAGGTTTTTAGAGTTAGCCTACAGGTTTAACAGTGGCTCCTGTCATTGCTTTATTTTCAAAATATCATGTTGCTGGCCCTACACTCAAACAAAACCTATTTTAAATTGTGTATTTTTTCGAGGGTATTCTTGTGTTAGAGGTTCAGAGGCTGTAGTCTGGATTGTAGAGCAGAGAAAGCTGCCCAGCTTTAATATAACCTAAGCCAGATAGATAGATAGATAGATAGATAGATAGATAGATAGATAGATAGATAGATAGATAGATAGATAGATAGATAGATAGATAGATAGATAGATAGATAGATAGATAGATAGATAGATAGATAGATAGATAGATGAATTTATTGTCTGCCCCAAAGGGTAGCAGAAATTTGTCTTTGACAGGGCTCATCACTTTACATACACTCAATAAAAACACAGTAAGGCAATAAAAATATTTACAAAAAATAAAAAGCACAATAGCAGCAATGTCTGCATACCCCCCAGAAAGTAGGTAGTTGCGCCCCTGACAACATCATCGACCCTGTTCCAACAGGTTGAGTATCCTAATAGAGGAGGGGATGAATGAATGTTTGTACCTGTTCTTTTTCACCTTAGGGGCACATAGCTCCAACTTAGTTTTTGGGGGATTTCCCATGGGAGTTTAATTTCAACATTTTAATATGTGAAACCTACACACCTTCCTTAACACAATGGTGAATAAATTTCTTGGCAAGGATTTATTTCCCAGACTTTCAAATGTTGCCCTTACTATTATGTAACAAGATCAGACATGCCACAAAAAGTGGTCCGGTAACCTGTTGGCTCTCATTCTTAACCGTTCAGATGTGACATACAATGTTGTGGCAGTTGCCTTAAAATCAATGGTCTACTTCTTCCCTTTGTGTTTGGGAATTTGTAAGTTATTTACATAAAGGCTAAGCGCTGCCAAGGTACAGTTTTACAAGACAAATTGACATGACAAGTGACGCGTGCACTCTGTGTCCTGAGGTGTTCCACGATTTGTATCCATGCAAGTGACTGGAGCACGTGATAGCCTACCACAAAAAAGGTTGATTTTATATTTTTCAGCCTTTACGCAGAATATAATGACACATCTGTGTCTATATTTACACCCAGAAATTGTAACTATGACCACAAAGGATCACTCAAGACATTTATGCCTAACATGGGTTTAAATTGAAAAAGCCAAGAAAGTTAGTCATCAGGAGCATTTGGTGTAAAGCATGTGTGCCTTTTGCTACCTTTTTTTTCAGGAGAATTTAGCTGATCACACATTTTACATTTTTACAACAACATTGTACTGTAACATTTTCATCAAACAATGACGGTGAAACTAATGTAACATAACATGCAACATCAGAACCACATTCCCGCAAAATAATGATATACACATAGAAATGATAATGATAAGAAGAAGAAGAATAAAAGAAAAGAAAAGAGAAATAGGCTATTCTTTATGTGCAATGTCCACAATGACTCAATGAGGATAAGATTATGTATATTATGGACTATTAAGTACACCTGTTTTTTTGTTTGAATCAATTTTTCCACAAGTAGCCTATGTTTATTTGCTCTTTGTTTTGAAACTATTATCAATTGCTATGTGCCTTTGTTAAAATTACAGATTGCTATTATCAGTATTGTTTATTTATGTGGAACACAAATATATTTCAGTGTACCACTCAGACCTCTCTCCCCACCTCTCGTCTTAAAATAAGCTTTTGCATTATTTGCATTGTTTTTTGCATCAGTGCTAAACCTTGTGAAAACAGTTTGTGGATGTTGTGCAAATTTCTAAAATATACATATAGGCTTAAACAGTTCTGATTCATTTTTGACAGAGTGGGACCTGTCATGATGAACTGCTGTACCTTTTCACTTCTCCTTGGTGAGTTAATTAATTTCTGTTTTCTATTCAGTGGCATGAATATGATTTTCATCTCATTCATAACACAAAGCAGTTGCAGGCATTTGTTCTGGCCTATTTATTGAACACAACCGTTAAAATCTTTCATTGCTGATGGAAAAAGTAAGTGAACCCTTAGGCTATCGTCTATTAAAATGCACGTAACTCTGTTTGCGTAAAAAAACCCTATGTCTCCCAGTGGATGACTTTTCCTAAAAGTGTGTTCCACATCATCTTATGTGTTTTGATGATTGTAGTATAAAAGAGAGAGAAAAAAAAGAGTGATTTTACCTAGAACCACCAAGAGGTCATTTCGACCTCCATTCACTGCAATGCAAAAATGGTAAATGGACTGCACTTATAGCCAGCCAGACACAGCTCAAAACACTTTATAGTAATGCCATACACACATGCACGCATCGAATAGTGTGTGTATGGTATAATTTACTAAATTGAATTTCCAATCATTGTGATGGCAATTCTGGACTAAAGAATGTTCATTTAGTCACTTGGTTAGTTAGTTAGTTAGTTAGTTAGTTAGTTAGTTAGATAGTTAGTCAGTCCGTTAGCCTCAGAAGAAGCGAAGACAGGGCTACAGTGAAAATGCACTGTAATAAAAAATAAAAACAGTCAAATCATGCATCAAGTGCCTACAGCCTGTGTCTCTTCTTATTTCTTCATATTTCTGAATTCATGTCCATTCCTCATGAGAGCTAGGGACTGTCATTATTATGTTCAATGTTTATGAGTAATGTTCTTTTTTTTAAAATCCGTTTGACACCTATTTTAACAGTTTGACAGCTCTTCCCAGTATCTTATTACAATGTAATTTTCCATTGATAGTTCAACTGAATTGAATTTTTATTATTTTATTTTATTTTAATGTTTATTTTGCAGGGACGATACATACAACATTGCCACAAAGAATGAAAAATGCGATGCATACAAGACGTATTACATCGGCAAAGAATCCTAATGTGGCAAAATTCATGAAATTAGGGATAAGGTTATGTTATTTCATTAATTTTCACATGCTATTTTGAAAAAAAAAAAAAAAAAAAAAGACCAAATGTTCCAGTAACTTCTAATAGGCCTGTAGTGGGATGAGGTCAAAATGACCTCACGGCGGTTCTAGGAGTAACTGCGTTGAAAACCTCTGACTGGTACTATGTGTATTTACTTTGTTTTTAATTTTGTTTGATATTCCGGGTCATTGATCTGAATCACCCAGTGAAATTCAGCAGGTATACAGCCACCTTGACAATTTCCTTTGAGCTACCTTGATAAAAGTAAATGATGACAAAGTTCTTTGTGGAAAAACCAAATCAAAATCTTTGTGTGTTTAGTCAAAGTGGCTCTGATCCACACCTTCAGTATTATACTTCGGTCTTGATTGGACTCCAGATTTGCTATCTGTTTGATTAGTGCTCTCAATATGGGCAGTAGCCATACAATCTTTTCTTTGTTATTAGTTAAAATAATTGTGTTTGTTCTAAGTGTAGATTAGATGAAGATAATTTTATAGAGGTGATTTTAAAGTATTTATTCATTCTTTGCCACAGTATTCAATAAAATCCCTGCTAAAGCAGCACAGTCCAATAATCTGACTTTAATGTCTGGATTTGTGTTCAGATCACATTTGGAATAACGTAGGATAAATATTTTATAGTTTTTTCTATTATTATTATTATTATTATTATTATTATTATTATTATTATCTATAATATAATATGAATTATGTATATGAACAGTTTTTTTGTAATCAATGCCAGTTCATCAATATGCTTAATTATTTGGTAGTCTTGCTGATTATCTTTTTTACCTACACATCTAGTTCTTTTTTTAAACATGTTACAGGTATTCTTTGCTACAACATGTCTTTGTCTTTGTCCTTTGTAGCTGCACTGTTGATCTGTGGACACTGTACTTTTCCTCCAGGTATGGATGATATTAAATTATAAACACCAGTTACATTCCAGCTATGGATTATGTCAGTCATTTGTTTTGTCATTTGTTCAATGTGACATTCAGTGTGTTTTGCTGTCCCTTGTAGGCTCTTGTGACACATACACAAACATAACTGAACCATGGCGGAACGTATTATTTACATCTACGTCTTTCCCCGGCTACCCAAAGAACACTGATGGAGGACTTACTGGGAAGTGGTGGCGCTTCACAGGGATTGGTGGAGACAGAATCATCACAGGCTGCCATGGTACCGCTATTGGTGGTGGCTCATATCCTATTCGTGTTGCATTTAACTATCCCACATCTGAATCTCTAAGTCCAACAACAGGGACAATCTATGGTGATTACACTGGCTGCACCACTTCTTACTCCAGTACTCTGAGTCTGGTCCTCTGTCCTGGAGGCTTCCACATATTCAAACCATCAGGTCACCCACAAAGCAGCACAGTCTATGTGACCTGTAAGGAACTTTTTTCCCCCTTTGCTTTATATTGATGCCTCCTATTAATTGCGGGAGATCCCATTACAAAAATCTTTTTTCTCATGAATATAATTTGTGTTTGATTCTATACCTGTATGTTTATAATCTCTGTTTAGTTCATTATGAGTGTAAACCAGACTCCTGCGGACCACTTGCAGAGTGTTCATCTAGTAGTGGGGGCTGTAGTTGTATCTCTGGGTATGAAATCCCTCCAGAACACCTACCTACACCTGATTCATTTGGTTGTGTTGGTAAGTACACTCTTTTGATGATGTGCATCGCCCGCAATTATCTTTTGAAGGTAGTGCATTGGGATGGTACATGCATGCTCACCTTCAATTCTGGTCTGTAACATCTCTTGGCAGACATAGATGAGTGTGAGAAGGATTCGGGAACATGTGGGTCTAACTCCAACTGTACCAACACCATTGCATCATTTGTCTGTGCCTGTCTGAATGGATTCGAAGCAGCAAATCCCGCATCACCACCTGGACCATCCAACCTATGTGGCGGTACTACTCTCTCTCACTGTTGATCTCAAACTTGTGTGTCTTTCAGTTGAGCTATTGTGCCATAAATGTGTTATCCAGTTCGAGACTCCAGTTGATTATATTTTTCTTTTCCAGATATTGATGAGTGTGTTGAGGATATCTGTGGAGAAGGTAGCTGTGTCAACAACGCAGGAAGTTTTGAGTGCAATTGCAATAGTGGCTACCTCATTGACCATGATGCAACCCCTTTTTGCCAAGGTTGGTGTTAACAGCAGTATTGCACATAATTGGATAATCAAGACAGCTAATCAATGTTTTCTAAGCTTTCACCAAATTCAGCTTTCTTTCAATGAGAAGCTTTACAATAAAACTATCACCTCTCAGCTGAAGAGAAAACCTTCGGCCAAGATAAGAATAGAACACAACTAGCCTGTAGATACTTGAAAACATTTCACCTCTCCTCCAAGAGGCTTCTTCATTTCTGAATGACTGGTAGCGAGTGAGAGCTATTTAACTTTTGTAGGGTTGTTATCAAGGCCATTGATGTTACTTAGTTCTTGTGGCTGTAACATCAGTCATTAGGTCACTGGAGTTTTTACGCGTGTGGTGTTGTTAGCCCCATGCCTAACCCCTGACCTCGGGGAAGAGTTTGTGTTTCTGGCCTCTACACCTGCCTATTTGTTAGAACCTGCCAGGGTAAGGGGCTTAGGCCCCACTAGTATAGCTTTCAAGAGCCAGAGACACACAAGCCGCTCCACCATAACAAGGTACCAACTGGATTGTCAAAGGCTAATTTCCAAAAATGGGAAGAAGATGCTTAACTATACTATCATGGATGAATGAATCTTGGATAAAAGATGAAAACGTCAACAACCAAGTTCAACCAAGGGCGCTAATTGCGTGCTCCTAGTAAAATGTTGCACGTTTGGTTAAAACTAATATTTTAATATTTTTGATGAATGTGTTTGTTTTTTTTTAAATCTCATTCCATTGCTCTGGATTAAAACAATGCCCTGACACTTTTCCCCTCACACCAATTGATCTGTGAACTGTTCCTTCTTTAGATATCGATGAATGTTTCAACTCCACCATCTGTGGCCCTGACTCAGATTGCACCAACTCTCCTGGGTCTTATACCTGTGCGTGTCAACTGGGTTATGAACCAACTCAACCAGACGAGGACCCCAGTGAAACCAACATTTGTATCGGTATTGGTACTTAGTTTCTAGGAGCAAATGGAAAAATGCAAATCAACAGTCATATACAAAGATATCAACTCTATTGTTTCGCATATGTGTGTGTGTGTGTGTGTGTGTGTGTGTGTGTGTGCGTGTGTGTATTTTGAATTTGGCAGATATTGATGAGTGTGTCAAAGATGCTGCCATTTGTGGTCCTGATGCCAACTGCACAAATTCAATTGGATCTTATGTCTGCACCTGCTCTCCTGGTTATCGACCAATCAACCCAGGTGTTATAGCCAGTACATCCAACCCATGCACAGGTTTGTGTGTACCATTGCCTTATGTTACTTGTTACTTTTCTTATTTCAGTTTACCTCTTTTTTTTGTTCTTTAAAGTATTTTTTTGGGCATGTTTGCCTTTAATTGATAGTTCAGTGGAGAGAGACGGGAAATGGGGAGGTAGAGAGAGGGGGAATGACATGCAGCAAAGGGCCGCCCAAGTCGGGATTCGATACGGGGCCGGCTGCAGCGAGGACTATTAGCTTCTGTATATGGGGCGCCTGCTCTGCCAACTGAGCTAAACCTCTTTTGTTGTATTTTTTGCGTATGTATTTTCTTTCTCTACAGATATAGATGAGTGCATGGAGACACCCGGAATATGTGGTGAACAAACCGTGTGCACAAATGCACCAGGGACCTTCTATTGTTCTTGTCCAGATGGATTTTACCCATCAACTGGAATTGTGTGGACATTAGGTGTTTCATTTTGTCAAAGTAAGCTTTGGATGCAAGTACGATTCGCATATTTTTGTTCCAATGTGCTGAACCACTGATACATGCTGATATTTACTCTGACTCAACAGGTCTGAAGCAGATTCTAGATGAAATAAAACCACCAGAGGTAAATCTTATCACCAAAGTGGCATTATCAAAGAAAGAACAATTTTGTTAAACAACTTCACAAACTAAAAGACAAAAAAGTGTCTCAGGATTTTGAATAAAGTATGGGTTAACTAAGTAGCTAAGTTGGTTAGCTTGACAAATTACCCATGCCAATAAGCTTGAATTTCATACACTGCAAACAACAATATTTCCCTGTTGTACTTGCTGCAGGGACAAACAAAAGAAAGAGCATTTCTTGGCAATATGGATCAACAACTGCAAGACAATGAAGGCTTAGTTTTACCAGAGCCGGTAAGTGGTAAACAAAAAGTGCTGGTCCTTCACCAGAAATCTTAAAAAAGGACTAGACTATAACTACCAATATTGCTCTATGCTTGAGCTTTGTGTAACAACATTTTCTTGGTTTTCAGAAACTGGAAATTAATTCAATTCTTCCTCTTTATTTATTTTGCTTTCTTTGCAGACTGTTGCAAACAGCTTCTCAGCCTCTATGGTTAGTGTTATTCCATAAATAACTTGTCAATATCAATATAATAATCAATATAACTGTGCCACTTTTGGAGGAAGTTTTTCAAAATCTTATTTCAGGTTTGCATCATTACCCGAGTCAGTTTTTTATGTGTTTCTATTGTT
Organism: Trachurus japonicus; assembly: GCF_045865225.1. Taxonomy (NCBI): domain Eukaryota; kingdom Metazoa; phylum Chordata; class Actinopteri; order Carangiformes; family Carangidae; genus Trachurus; species Trachurus japonicus. The sequence continues at coordinate 19,684,705 of NC_140914.1, read as the reverse complement.
ACAGGAAGTGTCGGGTGTTGGGCCACGTGCCCCGTCCAGCACAGTGAGCAGTGAAGGTGACGGGGAGACCGGCAGTGTGATTCTGGGCCTTTCAGACCGTTTAGTCTCTGCAATGGTGCATTCAGGTCAGAACCAAACCAAGACAACTGTGAAGAGCCCAACAGTTGGTAAGATGGGTTTATTTTGGTTTATGCGTAATGGGTCGATATCACATCAACCTGCTATAACACTAATCCGTGTGTTAGATCTAAGTCTCGAAACTATCGGACCTGAAAACTTCAAAGGAGAGAACACTCTTCTCTCGACTAATAGAAACAGCATGGAGATCAACCTTGAGAATCTGGCCGCAAACAACAATGGTGAGAAAAAAAAACTTATAAGGAAAGTGATAATAGTAATTAGATACAGTATGCAGCTGGTTTACATTCATTTCGCACCCTGTAGACATAACCAGTTTTCATTTGGTCAACGTTATATGAACTTTGGACGGATTAATTTTAAAGTTTATTCTCTCACTGAAGCGATCACCGTCCGTCACCATACAGTACACACTCTGAAATGTGTAGATTCACATCCCTAACACTGGTAGTCTCTGATCTCCACAATGTGTACACTCCCAGGTTCTGGAGCGGCTGCATTCATGACACTGAATGGGATGGAGAGTCTTCTTAGTCATCAATACTTTGAAACAGAGAACAGTACAGAAATGTACTCAGATGTTATCACTGCAATCTTGCCTGGAATGAATAACACCAACCTCACAGAGCCTGTCAATTTCACCATCCATCACAAGAAGGTCTTGTCCAATGTTTAAGATAAATACTTTTTAAAGTATGTATCATGTAGATTGAAATCTTTCAGCAAAAGCTAAAATTCCATGTTTTCTTTGGCTCCATCAGGCAGTACCTGAGTCTGGTTTGGTAACCTGTGTGTACTGGGAGGACAAAACACAGGAGACAGGAACGGGAGAAGGAAGTCAAAAAGGAGGAGAAAAGACTAAAAATATGCATTGGTCAGTGGATGGCTGTTGGGTTGCATACACCAATGAAAACTACACAGTATGCAGCTGCTCTCATCTCTCCACTTTCGCCCTCATCATGCAGATAGGGGAGGTATAAATCTGTTGGAATGTGTATTTGATACTACAGGTTCCCACACCCAATGTCAGGTTAGTCACAACATGTGTTGACACTTGTCCTTTGGCTTTTCAGCCTCCACCAGAGGATCCTTTCTTAGAGTGGTTGAACCGGGTGTGCGTGATTATCGGATTATTCTTCTTTGCACTGGCCATCCTCACCTTCATCCTGTGTAGCTGGAATCCTAAAATCAACAACACAGCCCGTCTCCATCTCTGTATCAGCCTCGCCTTATCTCATCTACTGCTGCTGTGGAATGACAGATATGTTGAACATGAGGTGCAGGAAAATAAATCTGCAAACACTCAAACACACATGTATGCACCAAATTGGTGCCAGCCAAAAAAAAAATCCAGTTTGGTGTATAAATGAGATAAGTATTTTACTGGTTCTAAGATTCATCTTATGTGTTTCCACAGCTGGCCTGCACTGTCATGGCCGGGCTTATTCACTTCTTAGTTGTTGCAAGTTTTGTGTGGATGCTGCTGGAGGCCCTGCAGCTCTACCTGCTGGTCCGAAGGCTGTCTAAGGTGCAGGTCATCCAGAGAGATGGCCTCCCAAGGCCAGTTCTTTATCTGATTGGCTATGGAGTTCCTTTTGTGATTGTGGGTGTTTCAGCACTGGTGTATTCTGATGGATATGGAGCTACTGAGGCAGGGGCGTGAGTGACACAGATTAATTCATTTTAACATCATGTTTTCAAGGTCAGTGTTTTCAGCCTCTGTAGCCGTATAAGCCTGGATAATGATATGTCATGTATGAATTACAGGTGCTGGCTGTCAGAACAGCGCAACTTCAAATGGGCTTTAACAGGGCCAGTGATTACTGTCATTGCAGTGAGTCTGTATCATGTTATGATATACAGTAAGCAGCTATAATAAGGGATAATTGGAGCACCTCCAAACTCTTTCTAAATGTCTTTTCTCTGTTAGCTTAACTGGATCTTGTTCTGTGCTACTTTATGGAGCCTGAGACCCACCCTGGCCAACATGAAGAGCGATATCTCCCAGTCCAAAGATACAAGGTGAATGTGTCCTCTGCATCTTCATTTGACAGTTCACTACATCTGCATGTGTTTGATCCAAAAAAAAAAGAAGCTGTTTGATTATAAGTGAAGACAGACTGAGTGGCTGGCAGCCATCTGCACTCACTTCGTTTTTGTTTTGTTTGCAGATTAATTGTGTTCAAGATCGTGGCCCAATTTGTCATTCTGGGCTGCACCTGGATTCTGGGCTTGTATCAGACAAACCTTTTCTTTCAAGTCCTTTTTATAATCCTCAACTCACAGCAGGGCACCTTCCTCTTCATCGTCCACTGCCTGTTCAATAAGGAGGTAAGACTTTTTATGCAGTTCACTCTTGTAAATCTGCTCACTGGTGTATTTTGTCACAGAGCACTGCTGTCAACAATGGGAATTATAACCACAGTCCTACGTTTTAAAATGCAGTAATGCATATCTCCAAACAAGTCATATTGTCGTTGTTCTTTTCTAGATTAGAGAGGAATACATAAAATGGCTTACCTGTTCGTTCAACAAACACAGAGAAGGAGGGTCTGTGGTGAGTTTTAACAAAGAAATCACAATGTATATATCAAGGAACATTTTAGGAATTGTGAAACATTTTTTCCTGTATATGGTGGCAAATACAGAAAATCATATGCTGAACAAACATTTTCCATGTTGCTTGTTTCTCTTAAATAACCAATTAACATCATGATATATTCCAACAGAGAGATGCTCCATCAGTTTCCGAGGACTTGGACAAAGCTGGAACCAAGACAGGCTAAGGATGAAGGACAATATTGCAAAACAATGTAAAAATGAGGAATTTCATTATTCAGTTTTCAACCATTAATTATTACATATTGTTTTGTTAATGTAATTGTTGTGTTTGAGGATGACACATTCTTCAAAAGTCTCTCTCTTTTATGATGTTCAACACAACAATACATAATCATTATCAATTTTTCTTTCAATACATCTTTCTTTTACTCTCTTACTTTATTAAATAGCACACTTCTTTCATCATCCATAAACTTTTACTGCATTATAATGTAGCTAAGTGTATAGCTTTTAGGACCTTCTCATACAACAGCATCAAACAGAGAGATTTTCAAGGTAGTACTGTATTTACTCTGTATGGTCTACGTCTGTACAATGAATTATTCTCTAGTTTGCAGGTTCTTCATTGACACTTCATTTTGTGAACTCATGCGTGTACTTTGTCTTAACAGAGGTTTATTGTTCTGAGTCCATAATAAATTTCTGTTGCATCACTAATGGCTCACATACTAATGACTGAATAAACACACAACTCAAGGTCAAGCAGTGTCTATATGGTGTGCTATGACAGCCCTGTGCTGATGTATATTGCAAGACAGGTGTCACCAAAAGCTCAGATTTGTTAAAGGTACTTTATTTGTCACATATACAGCTAGTACAGTGAAATTCTTTCTCTGCATTTAACCCATCCCTGAGGAGCAGTGGGCAGCCACGGTGCAGCGCCATTTATCTGAGATCAAACTGTATTGAATAAAGCAACAAAACAAAGAGTAATGTTTTGAGTAAAATACATGTAAATATATAAATAAATACATGTAGGACCCACATGTTTGTTCAGAGCCAGAAGGGCGTAAGTGTAGTTGGTGCCCTTAAACAGCATTCAAAATGGATGAGAAAACTGCATAACTGTCTGAGGCAGAAAAGATTTTGATGAATATTATGAAACAAAATGATGAATCCTATATTGAAGAAGTTGAAGATGAGTCAGAGTTGTTTTTGAATGTAAGTCCTCACAAGAGTGATGACAGTAAGACAGAATCATGCCTTGAGAGCCTTACTGCGGTCGTCCCTATGTTCCCCGGGTCCTATGTAGCTGTTTTGTGTGTGACTGCCTGACTGGGGAACATAGGACCCTTTTTTTTTTAGAACATGTTCATTGTATTAATATGCCATACGTTTATTACATAAATACTCATTCATATAATTATGTCTGTGGTTGCAATGTTGTGGTTTAAGGTTAATGAATACAGTTGATTGAAGTGTGGTCAAAATTTTGTTTTGTCTCTCCTGTAAAGTTTGTCAAAAGCCACTTACGCCCCTCTGGCTCCAAGCCTTCGAACTTAGAAACAAATGAGTCAAAAGAAAATATTGGCAGCATAAAATCTTGTTTTATTAAACCTTCTATTTTCTGTATTACACAAGTGCAATTGAGGTGCTTGGTGGCGCCATCTTTCTCTTTCCTTAAATTGGATTTGCATTGTTTTTTGGGGGATTTTTTTGCATGCACACCATAGCTTATAAAAACATTATTTTGGATAATGTGCAAATTTTAGGATGTAGACAGTGGATAGACCTGATGAGAACATTTGATGTGGGATCTGTCACAATGAGCAACTGTGCATCGCTACTTCTCCTGGGTGAGCAAATTTATGTTGTCATAAAAACTATTTGAGAAGATCCATTTTTGTAAGATAATTTAACTAATCCATGACAGCCATGACATTAATTAAAAATTACATGTTTTGAGAAGATTAAGAATTTAACATGTGTATATAGTGTGTTATAATATAAAGGGCTTCATAGGAGATGTTTCCATGACATTGTTCATTATTTTCCATGACATGGTCTCCTTTTGTTTTAGGTTTACTGGTCATACCTGTGGCTAGTGTTTTCCCTCCTGGTATGAATGCTGTTAACTTGAGACAGAAAAAATTCATTTTTGAATCAACAATTAGTCCTTACTTTATTATTTCTTCATGCCTTCATGCAGGTTCTTGTGATAATTACACCAACATAACACAACCATGGAGAAATCTTGCATTTGAATCTACGACCTTCCCTGTCTATCCCAACACTGATGAAGGCCTTCATTTGAAATGGTGGCGTTTCACAGGGATTGGAGGAGACAGAGTTATCAAAAGTTGTCTTGCCTACAACTTTGGTGGCACATACCGTAGTGTTTATATTGACTTTGACCTTCCAACTAATGAGTCTTTGACTGCAACAACGGGACCAGCATATGCTCGTGGGCCTTATGGTTGTCAAAGTTATAAGATGGAAGTTAGCGTAGCCATTTGTCCCGGAGGATTCTATGTGTATCAGCCAACTAAGCACGACACTATCGACATGGCATATGTGACTTGTGAGTAGTGACAAAGTTTTTGTCTTTTCGTCTGTAGAACATGTAAGCTTGATTTAACTTAATTGATTTAATTTCAATTGAATTATTCGAAATTAGAATGTCTTCAAATGCAAATAAAATCAATCGAATAAGCTAGACTGATCACTGACTGAAACAAAGTTTGTTGTATTAGCTAATAAAACAATCCAGTACAATGCTGACAGTGGAGAAACTATATCTATTCGAGTCAAGATATTTTCTCCTTTTGGATATAGGGACTCTGATTTTACAGGCATGCCCTGGTTTATCCTGACATCAAAAACACAGATTTTATATCTTGATCAATTAATCTTCAGAGAACAGTAAAAGCTGAAGTTGTGAAATTGTGTTTAATCATGCAAAAAAATTGCTACACTGAGCATGGACAGCCATTGACATTTTTCAATAATTCATTCAATAGTCACAATAGATTTAATGATTTCATTCTAGGTTTACATACCAGTTCTACATTGCTATAGGCTGTATAGATCATATTGTTGTGACACAAGCTGTATCAGTTATAGTCAACCTATTTGACAAACTACTAATGGGAACTGCATATGATAATTTTGATCAGTAGTGGTAGAAGAATTTGACATAGAAATCATTCAATAACTCAATCAACACCCATACGTTGTTTGACATGTGTGTAACTAGTTATTAACTAATTGTTACACTTCTGTATTGTATATTCAACATATAATGTGACTCAAATGATGTTATTTATTTTTCAAAAATGAAGTCATTTGCTGCTGTTGTTCAAAAGACACGTGTTCAAATATCAAACAATTGTTATGTCAGATGTCACTTATGTGAAAAACAAATCTAATTTAATGATTATATCACCATTTTATCTCTGTGTAGATCATTATCAGTGTAATCTAGAGTCCTGTGGACCACTGGCTGAGTGTACAGCTGACGGGGGCTGTGTTTGTGTTTCTGGGTATGAAATCCCTCCAGAACACAAACCCACACCAGAATCGTATGGATGTATTGGTAAGTAATTTGTGTTTCATATTAACCAAAGTAATTATGATAATTATCTGCCAGACTTACACACAAGGACAAGAGTACATTACAAGACCTCATGTGCTCTTTATTTATACAGTTCATTACGTGTGCACCCTCCTTATTATTCTGTCTGTATTGTATCTTGGCAGACATTGATGAGTGCCAGAGGACACCAGGAATCTGTGGTCTTAATTCCAACTGTACCAACGAAAATGGATCACATTACTGCGTCTGTTGGGATGGATTCAATACAACATATCCAGGATTACCACCTGACACATCCAACGACTGCATAGGTATTATTATGGTATATTTGTGTTACACAAGTTGAGACCTAAAAAGATCCTTGAAATATTATTCATTAATGATCTATTCAACATCTGAAGAGTTGATAGGACTGATCCGTCCTCTCTGCCCTCTGTTAGATATTGATGAATGTCTTGAAAATATCTGTGGAGATAATGGGGACTGCCACAACAATCAAGGAAGTTTTATGTGTGATTGCCATGACGGCTACCATTTAATGGCCGATGCAACCCCGCTTTGTCAAGGTCTGTATACTATACTTAAGTGTAATATGCATATAGTCATACTGAGCAATTTTGGCATCAAGGATTTGCAAGTCCGTCATATAACAACACAAGCAAAAGACTGGGAAGGTGCAGTGAACTACACAGACTAATTAGGGCCCGAGCGGCGACTGCAAGTCGCCCAGCGAAAGCCCTATTGTAATTGCTATGTTTATTATTATTAGGGCCCGAGCGGCGACTGCAAGTCGCCCAGCGAAAGCCCTATTGTAATTCGTTCATGCCCCAACGTGCACGTGACCCCAAAGTGCAAGTGACCCCAAAGTAATCAAGTAGTGAAGTAATCATGTGGTATGGAAGACCCAGGGGGAAAAATGCTATATTGAAATTGTAATGTTTATTATTCTTATTATTATTATTATTATTCACGCGACTTTTCATGCCCCAATTTCGCCCCTTTCCCAAACTGGAAAAGTTGTCTAACTTTGCATGTCCCTCCGGCCTCATCCGAAATTCGATATTTTTGGGTCGTCGCACATGGTCGACGCAAAATGGCGAAATAGCGCCCCCTACAAACTTTAAATTTGCCCTCGCCTATTGGGTTACTTTGTCGTAGGCAGACGAAATTTGGTACACACATTCATCATCCCCAGACGCACAAAAAAGTCTCTTAACGTCATGGTAAAATCTCAACAGGAAGTCGGCCATTTTGATTTTAATTTTCAATTTTTGCCATTTTTTGGCCATTTTTGGACATTTCCACTACTTACGTTTGATCTAACTCGTCCTAGGGATTTCACTCGATCGGCTTCAAATTTGTTTTCCAGCATCGAAACCCCATGATGACCTTATCTTGTGCTCCGCAGGTGTGTAGGTCATAGGGCGTGGCTGCTATGGCTCAATTCACATTGGCGACTGTTTCGGTGCTCGCCATGTAAATACGAATGGCTCTCACGCCCACATACTTTATCGTAGCTACTTCAAACTTGCTGGACATGACGATGGCTCCGCCCTGAACGTCCCGATATATTAATTTCCTACGTCACTCATAGCGCCCCCCGGTGGTAACAGGAAGTGACCAGTTTTTACATTACGTGTACTGATTCCACATAGTTGGCCCCATCAACTTCATTCCACTTCTAAAACGTGCAGAACCAGTTGGTGAAGCTACATTATGAACGCTGTGAAGCTACGAGTAATGGCGACCGCGTGGCGTCATGGCAACTGATGATCCCTCGCCAAGAAAATACGTTTGGCATTATGATGGCTTTAATGAACACGTATCATCATGAAAATTGATACACAGGTCCAGGGTCACGACCTCAACGTCTCCATATGCTCATAGGCGATCTCACTCATGTTGCCCCCTAGTGGAAACAGGAAGTGCCATTTTTTGCATCAACATTGTCCGATTTCCACAAAACTTCACATGTGTGATGAGGGACTGACCCTGAACACACCTACATGCATCCCATTACTGCCCCCTAGTGGACGAACCTTTAACTGCTCATAACTCCCTCATGCTTTGTCCGATTTCCACGAAACTTCACATGTGTGATGAGGGACTGACCCTGAACACACCTGCACGCATCCCATTACTGCCCCCTAGTGGACGAACCTTTAACTGCTCATAACTCCCTCATGCTTTGTCCGATTTCCACGAAACTTCACATGTGTGATGAGGGACTGACCCTGAACACACCTGCACGCATGCCATTACTGCCCCCTAGTGGACGAACCTTTAACTGCTCATAACTCCCTCATGCTTTGTCCGATTTCCACGAAACTTCACATGTGTGATGAGGGGCTGACCCTGAACACACCTGCACGCATCCCATTACTGCCCCCTAGTGGACGAACCTTTAACTGCTCATAACTCCCTCATGCTTTGTCCGATTCACTCCAAACTTCACACGAGTGATGAGGGGCGGCCCCTGAACGCACCACACCACATGCGGTGACTGCCCCCTGGTGGATGAACGAAACATTGCATTTTTGGCCTCCTTCCGGGGTTTTTTCTCCATTTCTGCTCCGCGCCACGGCCCCGGCGTGCCTCAGGCCCCGCGGTGGCATGGGCGAGCGAGGGCCCGCCATCGCCGCTTGCGGCTTTAATTATTATTATATTCTCCCTAAAATCGCATTTTTGGGGGCCTCAACATGCCCCAAAACGCGTGAATTTTGGCATGCACATCAGGCCTCGCGAAAAATTTGATATTTTAAAGTCGTTGGAAATGGGCGTGGCCAAATGGCTGAATAGCGCCCCCTACAAACACGTGTCAATGGCATCGCCATCGTCTTACTTTGTCATACACACACAAAATTCGGTAGACATATGTATTATACCCAGATATACAAAAAATCCTCTTGACCTCATGACCTCAACACAACAGGAAGTCGGCCATTTTGGTTTTGATTTTTCCCGCCTAAAATTAACTCCTCCCAGAGCGTTCGCCCGATCAAGTTCAAATTAGGTACACCACATCTCCAGACCTAGCTGAGCTTATCTTGTGCTCCGTGAGTCCGTAGGTCAAAGGGCGTGGCTGTCAGCGCTCAATTCACTTTGGCGTGCTCGCCATGTCCATACGAGTGGCTCTCACGCCCACATACTTCATCCAATCAACTTCAAACTTGCTGGACATGATGATGGCTCCGCCCTGAACGTCCCGATATATTAACTTCCCACGTAACTCATAGCGCCCCCCGGTGGTAACAGGAAGTGGACTAAAATTTGGAAAATGTACATACTTTGCCCCATCAACTTCATTCCACTTCTAAAACATGCAGAACCAGTTGGTGAAGCTACATTATGAAGACTGTGAAGCTACGAGTAATGGCGTCCGTGTGGGGGCGTGGCTATCATTCCTCGCCATGACAATACGTTTGCCCTTTGGGTGGCTTTATTGAACTCGTATCAACATGAAAATTGGTACACAGGTCAAGGGTCACGACCTCAACGTTTCTATATGGTCGTAGGCGATCTCACTCCTTTCGCCCCCTAGTGGAAACAGGAAGTGCCATATTTTACATCAACATTGTCCGATTTCCACGAAACTTCACATGTGTGATGAGGGACTGACCCTGAACACACCTGCACGCATCCCATTACTGCCCCCTAGTGGACGAACCTTTAACTGCTCATAACTCCCTCATACTTTGTCCAATTTCAACGAAACTTCACATGTGTGATGAGGGACTGACCCTGAACACACCTGCACGCATCCCATTACTGCCCCCTAGTGGACGAACCTTTAACTGCTGATAACTCCCTCATGCTTTGTCCGATTTCCACGAAACTTCACATGTGTGATGAGGGACTGACCCTGAACACACCTGCACGCATACCATTACTGCCACACCTGCACGCATCCCATTACTGCCCCCTAGTGGACGAACCTTTAACTGCTGATAACTCCCTCATGCTTTGTCCGATTTCCACGAAACTTCACATGTGTGATGAGGGACTGACCCTGAACACACCTGCACGCATACCATTACTGCCCCCTAGTGGATGAACCATTAACTGCTCATAACTCCCTCATGCTTTGTCCGATTCACTCCAAACTTCACATGTGTGATGAGGGACTGACCCTGAACACACCTGCACGCATCCCATTACTGCCCCCTAGTGGATGAACCATTAACTGCTCATAACTCCCTCATGCTTTGTCCGATTCACTCCAAACTTCACATGTGTGATGAGGGACTGACCCTGAACACACCTGCACGCATCCCATTACTGCCCCCTAGTGGATGAACGAAATATTACTTTTTTTTGCCTCCTTCCTGGTTTTTTCTCCCTTTCACCTTCGCGCCACATCCCCGGCGTGCCTCAGGCCCCGCGGTCGCATGGGTGAGCGAGGGCCCGTCATCGCCGCTTGCGGCTTTAATTTTAAATTGTAATCCATTAGATACCAAATTAGAAGAGATAAAAAACAACCTCAAGAATTGTTTCATCTATCCCAGCCAAAAAGCCAATTTACAATAAACAGTGGAGATAATAGATAGATGTGGTCTCTTCAGTGGATTGTGATTTGTATTACAGTTACACAGCAATGCCAAATATTAAGGATAAAGCAAAATGTAGAAAAAGTGCAGTTGTCACTTTTCTTCGTGGTAATTTGCAAATCAGTGTTTTCTTGACTGCTCCATCCTGATTTTTTTCCACAGGTAAACAAACCTGTGTTAGCAGTTATGTAAATGATGGATGTATATGAATACTGTGGAAACGTTCCACATTTGACCAGTTTACAAGAATAACCATAATAGAACATTCTATCTTTAAAAAAAATATATATATATATATATTTTTTTAATAAAATATATATATATATATATTTTTTTTTGCATGGTATTCCTTTAGCCTGTCAATGGTGCGTTCACACTGGAAGTGCATTTTTCGCGCCACGAGATTACATACGTGCGAATGACGGGCTTGGCTTATGGAACACAGAAGGGGCTGATTTTTTTCCACAGGTAAACAAACCTGTGTTAGCAGTTATGTAAATGATGGATGTATATGAATACTGTGGAAACGTTCCACATTTGACCAGTAAGCAACGTTTACAAGAATAACCATAATAGAACGTTCTATCTTTAAAAAAATATATATATATTTTTTTTTTTTTTTGCATGGTATTCCTTTAGCCTGTCAATGGTGCGTTCACACTGGAAGTGCATTTTTCGCGCCACGAGATTACATACGTGCGAATGACGGGCTTGGCTTATGGAACACAGAAGGGGCCAAAATGCGTCAATTGATGATTGCATTAAAACGACGACATATTACCTGTTAACATTTCACTTTTATACGTCTTAGGACATTTTGACAAGAAATCTTCTCTAGTGCATAATAAGTGAGTATGTTTTCACTCAGTGTAAATGTCCTCTTCTCAGATATCGATGAATGTTTCAACTCAACGGTCTGTGGTCCTGATTCTCTCTGCAACAACACGTCTGGCACTTATTCCTGCGAATGTCTGCCGGGTTTCATTGCAAGTGATCCAGACCAGGAACCCAGCGAGACCAACATCTGCATTGGTATTTGCAAAACACCATAACATGTCAAACCCTGAATTTGAAGCATATCTATGCTTAAATTACAGTTTGTGTTTAAACATTTGAAACAGTGATATAAGCAAAGTTGTAAGTTATTGAGAGAGACTGACCCTGGTGGATGTCTGCACTGTCTCACTGTCCTTCTGGTTTAATTTATGCATTTTTACAGATGTTGAAGAGTGTGTCGAAGATGCCACTGTCTGTGGACCTGAAGCAAACTGCACAAATACAGCTGGATCTTATTTCTGCACATGCTTTACTGGTTATAAGCCGAACAATCCAGGCATTATAGCCAGCATTGAAAACCCATGCACAGGTTTGTGCTGATGTTCAGTGTCTTTGTGACATACGCTGTGCTTCTTCCATTTTTATATTTATGGATGCATTGACCCATGTGTACTCTCTCCTCTACAGATATAGATGAATGCACAGAGACACCTGGTATATGTGGTAAACAAACTGTGTGCACAAATTCACCTGGAACCTTCTTCTGTTCCTGCCCTGATGGATTTTTTCCCTCAACGGGAACCACATGGACTGTTGGCATAACATTTTGTCAAAGTGAGAACAGTTTCAAACACAAAAAAAAATGAAAATGTCAAGATATTTATGTAAAAAAAAATTTTTTATTACTGACAGGTCTTCAAAATATTCTTGATCAAATAGTACCTCGAAAGGTAAGAATCATAAATAAATAATGAAAAAATAATTTTGAGATTACATAACAGTAAAAATAAATATCTCATTGTCAGCATATAGTCAAGTAAACTAATCCTCACACATTAATTGCAGGGTCAGACAAAAGAACATGCTTTCCTTAGCCACATGGATGAAGACCTGAAGAACAACTCAGGTCTCATCTTACCAGATGCGGTATGTGGAAAACACTCTGTAGTGTTGAAAGCAATGGCTGCACACAGTATCAAGTAAAAGTAACAAATAATACACCAACATGTTTTCCTTTTACTGTGTCTATTGTATGTTTAGTTTAATCATATTATAGAGTAAAGTTAATTTAAACTGAACTTGAAACTACCAGCTAGAGGGAAATTGTTAGCATGCCATGTTTTAAATGTAGACAGTCCCCAACTGTTGTATTCTAACAATGTTTTGCAAAGTAATTGCCTGGTGACAATAATGCCTTTCCCTCTGTTATTCTTCTGTCTTTGCAGACAGTGTCAAACAGCTTTGCTGCAGCTATGGTACTTCAACATAACTGGAGTTTCAAATTGCATCTTATGATGCATGTTTAGCTATTTACTTACTCATTACAACACCTAAAAATTTGCAGGAAGTGTCAGGTGCTGGACCAAGGGCCAAACCAGGAAAGTTGAGTAGTGAAGGAGATGGGGAGACTGGCAATATGATCCTTGCTATCTCAGAGCGCCTAGTCTCTACAATAGCTTCACCAACTGGGAACCAAACTGAAAAAAAAATACAAACTCCAACAGTAGGTAAGAGACATTTCCCTGTAGCGCATATTGACAATATTTGAATTCTTATTGAATATCACATAAACTTGCTTGAATTCCTATTCACACGCAAGATTTGAGTCTAAAGGTCGTCGGCCCAGGGAATGATGATAACAGGAGTGCCCCTCTCTTCAGCAAAGGACACACAATGGAACTCAACTTGCAGGCTCTGGCCAGTGCCAACAATGGTTAGAGAAATAGAGATATCGAATGCTACACCAAAATCAAAATGTTTTTTTTTTTCATTTACATGAGTTGATTTCCTTTCTTGTGGACACTCACAGGATCTGCAGCAGCTGCCTTCATGACACTGAGTGGGATGGAGAGTCTACTTAGTCATCAATACTTTACAACAGAGAACGAGACAGAGATGTTCTCGGATGTTTTCAGTGTCATTTTACCATCAGTACACAACACCACCCTCTCCGAACCTGTCAACTTTACCATTCAGCATAAGAAGGTGCATCATCTCCCAAATAATGAGTGTCATTATTTACATGCACCCAAAAAGCAAAGAGAAGGAAAATAAATCATTTTGCCATCTCTGTTTCTCAGAGCAAGCCTGAAGATGGAACGATGACCTGTGTATACTGGGAGGACAAAGACAAGAGCAACGATAAGACAGGAAAAGCAGGGGAGTCCATGGGTTGGTCAGTGGATGGCTGTTGGGTTGCATACACAGAAGCAAACTACACAGTATGCAGCTGCTCTCACCTTTCCACCTTTGCCCTCATCATGCAGATTGGAGAGGTACAACAGACTTTATTGTACATGACAAAAATACAACAGGGATACAATAGAGACATGTCCAAATCCTAACTAACTGGCATCTTTCTCTTTGTGTGGGTGTGTCTTGGCTTTAAGCCTCCACCAGAGGATCCTTTCTTAGAGTGGCTAAACCGAATTTGTGTGATTATCGGACTATTCTTCTTTGCATTGGCCATCCTCACCTTCATCCTGTGTAGCTGGAACCCTAAGATCAACAACACAGCCCGTCTTCACCTCTGTATCAACCTCGCCTTGTCTCATCTACTGCTGCTGTGGAATGACAGATATGTTGAACATGAGGTACAGGAACATTTATTTACACATTGTTCTTGCCTTTCAACCACTAAATAGGCCTGTACTGCACACATCCATAGCATGCAACCAAGCTAGAGGTGAGATTCCCTGCTCAGGTAGTGTATAAATGAGAGAAGAAAGCATTTAATTGGTTCATCTTATGTGTTTCCACAGCTGGCCTGCACTGTCATGGCCGGGCTCCTTCACTTCTTAGTTGTTGCAAGTTTTGTGTGGATGCTGCTGGAGGCCATACAGCTCTACCTGCTGGTCCGAAGGCTATCTAAGGTGCAGGTCATCCAGAGAGATGGCCTCCCAAGGCCAGTTCTTTATCTGATTGGCTATGGAGTTCCTTTTTTGATTGTGGGTGTTTCGGCACTGGTGTATTCTGATGGATATGGTGCTACCGAGGCAGACGTGTGAGTAGCACAAACAATTTCCCATGCTCTCACGTTGATTCCTATTAATGTCTGATGTGCATCTAGGTTGAAAGGATTGTTCGTTTCGATTGCATTACAGGTGCTGGCTCTCCAGAACACGCCACTTCAACTGGGCTTTAACAGGCCCTGTTATTTTTATCCTTGCAGTGAGTATACTGCAGTAGTAGATATTGAATCCCATCTACTGTATTTTCAATACAGCCAACTAGGCTTGGTGGAGAAGAGTAATGCATCTCAAGACTAAATTTTGACAAAATACATTGAGAGACCAGTTTTTTCTATTGGACACATGTTGTTTATAATTTGGGGAATTTAAGTCAATATGGAATTGACTAAAGAAAAGACAGTGGTGGAAAACTGTTTACCTGCGATGCAAATTAACCCAAATTTTGAATGGATGCTGCTCAGTGATCTGCCAATAAAAGGTTACCTGCTAGCAACATCCCTCATACAAAAAATGTGTTTCTAGGAGAAGTCGTAGATATTATAATATAATATAGACGCGACCAGACTTTCTACTCTAGCTCCGTTATGTTGTATTTTGCTCAATTGTGTTTCTCGATTGCTGCTCAGCCGTGGTGTTTTTTTCCCTCTCTAGTCTAATTGGGTGTTGTTCTGTGCTACTCTATGGAGTCTAAGACCCACCCTGGCCAACATGAAAAGTGATGTTTCTCAATCCAAAGACACCAGGTAAGAACAGTCAAGTCATATTGTTGCATATAAATTGTAAAATCTGAAAGGTAACACTGAAGGTAACTCGTAAACATGAGTGTGTGGTCACAGTTGGGTACTTTGTAGAAGTTTTCTCAGTGTAAATATAATCATAATCTAGTCAAAGTAGCCATTTACATTTAAAAACCCATACATTTGCAAGATAACAACTTCCCCCTTTTTGAATATTTATTGTTTCCAGGTTGATTGTGTTCAAGATTCTGGCTCAGTTTGTCATACTGGGCTGTACCTGGATTCTTGGCCTGTACCAGACAAACCTCTTCTTTCAGGTCCTCTTCATTTTCCTCAACTCCCAGCAGGGCACCTTCCTCTTCATTGTCCACTGCCTGTTTAATAAGGAGGTAGATTCTTGATTGCATTTAGCACACCTCTCTTTCTGCTTCATAACTAATTGCATTGCATAACTCAAAAAACATATGTATTTCATTGTATTTTCTAGGTTAGGGAGGAATACATTAAATGGCTGACCTGTTCATTCAACAAGCCCAGAGACGAAGGATCTATGGTGAGCTTTAACAAGAAAAGAATATCATGAACCATTTAAATAATTGCTTTACTGTTTTGCTATTTCACTTTTTCTCCCAACCCCAAATCTAATATACATAATTTATTTCAACACAAATACAAATTTTCTCAAGCAGTCCGAGAAATATTTGGTCCTACTATTATTCATAACTCTGATAGGTTTCAAGCTAATTTACATTGGCCACTTTAAGCTGGTTCTTTTTTACAACCCAAATAAATCTATTTATGCAATTTAACAGATTCAGCAACATTAATACTGATGATAATAATTTGTTCCAACAGAAGGATGACACACCTTCAGTCTCTGAGGACATGGACAAGGAACAGACAGATAAATGAAAAAAGGAGGAGTTGTCCTGATAAATGACTAAAGGAAACAGGGAGAAAAGAGACAAAATGAACTATATTAACTATTATCCTAATGATAGAACAGTGTCATTGTAACTTACAATATATTCCCATAACAGACTATTGTAGAACACACTTGATATTAATACAGTAATTGGGGCCCTATGATTACTAAAGTACTGACATAACACAAGGAAGACCTGTTGAAATTGTCATGATTTTGCCTCAGTTCATTTGCTTGGTTGTTAGGAGCTTTCACAAAGATATTGCTGCCGATACCTTCAGTAAGTCACTGTCTAAAAACAACACAAACCTTCTTTGTTTCTTTGTCCTTTCATTTGTATTGTATTTACATGAGAGGTGGGAAACTTTGACATGTGTCTAACTTTACAAGACAAATTCGAGTGACAGACAAGCTCTGCCATTTACTGCAAGGTCAACCAATTTCAACTTTGTTAACTTCTTCATGAATTAGTTGTTTCAGGTATACATGTAATCATTGCTTTTGAGAACAAAGTAAAAACAAAATCTGCTTACTGCTGTTTATCATCTTTGGCAGGTAACACTATGCACTATGTGCAATCCACTTTTGGAAGAGAGACACTTTAATTTTTAATAATCATTATATCATTGACATAGAAAATATGTCTTTGACTTTAAAAGTTAGTCCATATCACTGTTGAACAGTCGGCTAATTGGTGAGATTTCATAAGGCTTTCTATTGCTGATGGAGATCACTAATGATGCTATGAATTAAAATGTACAGATTGTGTATACATTTCAAATATTGCTTACAGCTTAGTGCAGTGAGAATGTCAAGCCTGCAGCATGCAGTCATGGCCTCAGATAAGCAGAGGTCATATCCACATAAATGATAATGAGGACCACAGAGGAGTGACAGAGTTTGCAGTTCATGGAACCTACTGAAAACTCGAGGAATTAGAGAAAATTAGTTATTTGTTCTTCCTTTATTCCTTCTTCAAATGATACCTTGGTAAATGGGTAAACTGGTTTCACTTAACAACACTTAGAAGAGATCTTACAGCTGAATATCTGCTAATTCTCGGCTAATAACTCAATTTAGTTGGAATGCTCCATAAGGAACAAGGTATTACACTTATTACTGACTTACTGTCAACAGAAATATTCCCAGGGTAATTTTTTTAAAGGGGAATTATGCAAGTCTGGTGCCTTTCCACTGTTTTTCTAACCCTCCTCCAGGCCATGTGCATTTGTTTTTAACCAAACTGACTAGAAGGCAATCCATGGAGCAGTGGATAACAATTTATATCAAAATCTGGGGCAGCGTGTAGCTCACTTGGTAGAGTTGCCGCCCCATGTTGAGGCTACAGTCCTCACTGCAGGTGGCCCCGGTCATTCCCCCTCTCTACCTCCCCATTCCCTGTCTCTCTCTCCACTGTACTATCAATTAAAGGCAATAAAAAGCCCAAAAAATATACATTAAAAAAATCTGTGTAGTTTTATCTGTCATAAACAAGAGATTACAGATTATGGGGTGCGTTTGTGTCGTGATTCCGCCAAGACGAGTGCTGGGACACCGAGTCGGAAGCTCTGATCTTGCATGGTTGGCTTTTCACCAAGAGCGCTAGGGGGAAGGCAGGGAGCCTCCATTCTCCCCGCAACAGGTCATTTAACCATCACAATTACTCTGAAACTGCAATTAACATCCTAAATTTAATAAAGGTAAAAATCGTGCATACTTCCTCTTTAATAAATACAAGAAAATATCACTATAGTTTCAGACTTTATCCATTTTAGGCATACTGCTCTCAAATGCATCACCTTCCATATGCTTATTTGTTTTCTGTTTCTGATTGTTTTGTTAAATCATTACACAATACACTCAGATGTCAGTGTATGAAATCATTTTAATACGCCAAATGCATTGAACGAAGACAAATTTTTCAAGGAGAAAAACTATACACCAAGTATATCAATCAATGATTATAAACAAACCAAGACATATTGTATGCATCCACTGTCAAAGATATCCATTTGTTTACGCTGTGATTAATGATGTTACTTATTTGTATATGAGAGTGGGTTTAACCCCTTTTTGTTATTCTATATTTATGTTGTTGTCGTTGTTTCTCAGATACATTCTAAATAATTTCAATGAAATGGAGAGAAAGGCTGAAGAGGCTTCAGTACATTACAAAATATGTACAACACAATGTGATAATCTAATTCCCATTGAGTAAAAACAACATAACACCAGGGTGATTAATAATCAGCTCAGTAATTGGTTACTTCATGTCCGGGCAGTGTCATAGTTGTTCACAAACCAGTCACAGGTCATCTTTACGGCTAGGAGAACAGACAAAAACAGGTTACCTTCACTAGACTGAGGAAACATACAGTAATACAATGGATATAATGAATTTAATGAACTCTGACCTTCTTTGAGGGGGGTGTAGGTAAAGTCAGGAAGGTAGCGTCTTAGTTTGGCCGTACTGGCCGTCTTCCTCACCTGGCCATCAGACATGGAGGTGTCGAACTGAGAAGAGAGAGTTGCCAAAGAGAAACAATGGTTATAATGTGTAATGTATCTCAGGTTCACTGAAGCAACTCATATATCAAACTGCACTATAAGGCCAGATGTCAGACCTGTATTTCGCCTTTGAAATCCATAGCCTCTGCTATCAAGTCCATAGTGTCCTTGATTGAAGTTTCACTCTCTTCCCCCACTGAAATGAAATTAACAGTGAAAAATGAATGAATGAACAGTGCACAGACTTTGTTAAACCTCTATACTTTTAAGGCAATTAATAAGTTCCTGCATCGCCTTTGGTGTATCACAGAAGAAAAGTGTACATGTACATGAGGGTGATCAGAGCGCTGCACTCACCAGAGACGATGATGGGGTCTATCTCGTCATATTCTCTCAGGACCCAAATAACTAAACGGCCAACGTCCTGAGAATAAACACAACCGCAGGAATTAGACAGTGTAGACTTGTTTGGTCTGGGAGTGTTTGTACAATGTACACATACTGTGCACTCACACAGTGGATTGTAAAACACAGATATTTACCAGAGAGTAGGTGAACTGTCTTTTGGGAGTTCCAGTGCCACACACAGTCACAGGAGTCCCTTCCTCTGTGAGTGACAAAGGATAAATCATACCATTACCTTGGTATTATCTACAATGTGTGTGTTATTCATTTTTTGTCTTGTCTGTGTTTGAGTTGAGATGGATTAGAAGACGATAATTACTCACTCATGGCTTTGAAGGTCTTGTGAATGAGCACTGACAGCACATGGCCATTATCGATGTTGAAGTTGTCATGGGGGCCAAACACATTGGTTGGGATGACTGAAGTGTAACGATGTCCATACCGCTCAAAGTAGGCCCTGTCAACACACAGACATAAGACGTGTAACTTTTAGAATCTTGTAGCGGTCGTTTAGTAACAAAGCCAAAGGTAGCTGCATCTCAGGCCTTTGTTTAGGTAAGCTGCATACCTGTTCTGAATATCAAGTATCCTCTTAGCCTGTGCGTACCCAAAGTTGGTTTCATGAGGTGGCCCATTGTGGATCTTGGAGAATGAGGAATGACAAGACAAAGGTGTTAGACAACAATACCCTCGCCTAAGGTGACAATTTCCTGACTCCGAAGCATCCTTTTAATTACCGTCATGGATTGATGTCATTTAGAGAAACAAACACTAAGGATTTGGAAATGTGTTCCAATCAGTGTGAAATACTGTCAGAGGTGGGCTTAAAGGAGAATTCCGGTCATTTTTGACCCCTAAATCGTTGTCCTGATGGTCACCCAGTGTTGGAGGGAGCAAAAAACGCGACTAAAATTGACGCAGGCAAACCGGAGTTACACCATGGCTAGACGGCGCTAGCGATAGCAACAACGCTAAACTATGGGGGCAATTTTTTCAACCACAACAAACACTCAAAAAACAATCAAATATCTATGGTACATGACTTGAATCCTTATGACACACCACTGAACTCATATAGTGTACAGTATTTAAACAGTATAAACTTTTTTTGCATGTTATCACTCCCCTCAGACAGCCTAACTCTGAAACATCCTGGAAAGACATTACTATTCGATCACAGAGCGCCTGCTCTCCCCGCCACAGAAACAAACACTTTTTCCTTGTTGTGATGATTTCTTTACAAACTGTGGGGGGTGCCTCCCATGGGGGGGACACATGCACACTGCAGGGCTCCATTATATAACTGGCAAAGATAAGAATTCATGCAATGTAGAATACATAGAAATGAAACAGACCAGTTCCACCACTTCCACGCCTACCCTCTGTTACAATACAGTCCTTTAACTGTCATAACATGCTTGGCTGATCTGTTTCAGGGTGGATGTGGGATTACCAGATGTCAGTAAGGTCACGTTTGCTAATGAATGAGTGACACAGCGCTGTCTGAACTAGCTCGCAGGCTTCGCTCCATTTATGTGACCTGAGTGCACACCTCTGGATATTGTTTTTGTTTGTTTTTTTTATCACACAATAGGACAAAGCTATTATATACTCACCAAATTAATTTCACTGAAAACACCACAAATCTCCACTAGATTATGTTTTTGGATGCTACTAAAACAGAGTATTTAGAAGAGTGACATTAAAGGCTTTTAAAGAGACTTACCATGGTCTCATCAATGGGGTATGTAGTTTTGTCAGGGAAGATACATGTGGACAGGCAAGACACAACCTTGTTGACCCCCATCTCATGGGCCGTTTGTAGGACGTTGTCATTGATCTTGAGGTTGCTCCTCTGTTAAGATGTAAGAGAGTCACTGACTGGCCATCAAAGTTGACAATGTAGACATTTTCAGTAGACTTCAATTCTACAATGAGGGATAAGATACATTCTGCTACAGTTTTGTCATACTTGTTATGTGAAAGAATTATCTCACCAAAAAGTTCAAGTTCTCCCTCATGTGTTCATAGAGTCCTCCGATTTTGGCAGCCAGGTTGATGACATGGGTGGGACGATACTTCTCGAAAACAGCCCTGGTCTGCTCTACATCTCTGTCAATATTTTAGCGCATTGTTATAACTGTATTTATTTCCACTTAAGTAAAATACATACAATTTAACAACAATTAATAGTGTGAAACACTATTTCAGAATAGTTAGCACAAGGTTGCAAGAATGCAGTATCCCTGGTTAAAACACATTACCTTTAAATACATTTTACAGACATGCTGTAATAAAAGATGCAACTTACAAAAGATCTGCATCCTTAGAGGTGAGGAAGATCCATTCTTCTCCCTCACGTTTCCCACCCTCCTGTTGCACAACATGTTCAATGGCTTTGCCGATCAACCCAGATCCACCAGTGACCAGGACACGCATTGGCTTTGCATTGGTCTCTGACGCCATACTTTACTGATAAGCTATTTTTTAGAGAACTTTTTTAGAGAAAATGTGTATTATATTTGCATAAGTATCAATAAGGACTCCCCGTTGATAATAATATTGCTTCTTCTGTACATGGTTATATACCCTATCACTTTGTCACTCCTCCCACAACATCTCTCTGTGTTTTGATACAGAGAAAAGTAGCTGATCCTGTCTAACAGGAAGCTATTGGTTGATGACGTGGGTGGGACAATTTTACCTTTCGAACACAGCCCTGGTCTTCCCAACATCTCTGTTAATATTTTAGTGCACTGTGAAACTGCATTGGTTTCCACTCAGGATGGAATGGGGGAGAAAAAAAACATATATTTTAAGAACAGTTAATAGTTTGGGGGATAAAGAAAACACTACCATCTATTTCACAATAGTAAGCACAAGGTGCAAGAATGCAAGACATTTTGCAAGACTTGAAAATCAACTCTCTGGTGCTTTAAAGGGATAGTTCAGTATTTTGGCAAATTGGCCTATTGCCATAATCGCTATAGTCATAGCAGTAGGTTGGTTACCTTTAAGTGTCGGTGCAAGCTATCTTTAGAACCGCTGAGCCGAGCTGTGAGCTGCTCAATATACGCTACGGAGGCTAATAGGATTTCTTGGTTTTCCTCATCAAACTCATACACAATCCAAAAACTCCAAAACGCTCTTGTGGACATGTTGTGACCTGTACATTCATCACACTATGAAATAATAACAGAACGTTACCAGGGACAGTCTAGGCTATATATTTACCACAACTCTGTCTCGTAACATTCCAACGATTTGCCGACTGTATATTAACATAGAGGTGTTTAGGGCAAGGCTCACATATCCAGAAATGTTGAAGCAGTTTGGATGAAGAATGTGGAAGTGAGAACTCATAAAAAAATAGCAGCACTGTAGCTGCCACACCCACTAACAGACAGTGTGTGTGTATGTGTGTGTCCAGTCCAACAAATAGGTGGTGGAACAGGTCTGTCAGAGTTTCATTTGGTCGATACAGTGAGTCAGATCTGAGAAAGAAAATGTCATTGAAATTAAAAAGTTGTCAGTAAATGATTACTTCTTGTTTCCAGTAGGTGGTACTAGTGAGAAGAACTTGAGTATGCAGACCTGTTCAGGGGCAGGCTGGTATGCTAGATTCCCAACCTTTTTCTTAAGGGACCCATATTTTTACCATTGAAAACTTTGGTGACCCCCCCCCCCGATGTAAAATAAAATAAAATAAGGAACATCATAACTTCTTTTACATGAAATACTTTATTATAATTCAGTAATTTAATAACAGCATGGAACAAACAATCAGGAGAACCTGTGTATGATTACAACATATTTCTTCAGAACTTGTACTTTTAAAAACATAATTGTGTTTTTAAAAGTACAAGTTCTGAAGAATATGTTGTAATTTTACACAGGTTTTTTCTCATTGTTCCATGCTGTTTTTCAAATTCATTATGACTGATATTGCCCTGCTGTATATTATGTATTTAATGTTTTAAAACTGTTGATATTCAATCATCTATTGATATAGGCCTATCGGAGTTGATGAGCTTTCAGGACATTCTTCACTTTATATTCATGTAACATAACTTAAGTGTTTGGGGTGATGAGTGAGATGCTGGTTTTGGTAACTTGTAAAGAAGCATGTTGAACATACTGTAGCATGCTAGCCAGTAGGCCTATTTGATTAAACAAGTTGATGTATCAGCCAATGCTAAACTGAAATATTGTGTTTGTATTTTTTCATTAATTCAATCACTCAGCTCATACTCGCTACAGATGATGACATTCCCTGCATAACTTTATAGTAAGATCAGCAGTTTTATTCTTTTTTTTGCTGCTAGCTTAGCTTTTTGATCAATTATAAATGTATTAACTTCTGTAACCAAAAATACTATCATCAGTAGTATTTGTTGTGACTGATATTGCCCTGCTGTATATTATGTATTTAATGTTTTTAAACTGTTGATATTCAATCATCTATTGATATAAGCCTGTCATTTATTTGTTTAAATACACAAATAAATGTTTAATGTGGCCCTTGAATTTAGTTGATTTTGTCACATATATGAATTAAATGCTTAGCCTACTCATTTATTTAACATTTTAATTACATTAAAATTATTAAACCCCTTAAAATCAAGAGGGAACCACTGTGCTAGATGAGTTCAGGGTGAGACTGTCATCAAACATATGAGAGTGTCATCAAAGCTGGCCTGCTCTCCCTGCTTTTCCTGTATATGGCCCAGCCTGCAGAAGATGCCTTCGTCAGCTCTTGTTGATTGAACAATTCCATTTCCATTCATGTTTCCCCATATTGTAAACAGTTTTCTTGTCTGTATGCAACATGCATACAGACATGGTCCAACATGGTCCAACGCACCCATGGTCCAACGCACCATGACACTGAGTTTAGACCTCCCCTCTAGTCTCCTGACCGCTAGCTTAACGAGTTGTAGCAAAGCAAATTTCTCCACGTGCAAACTGCGATCAAAAAGCCACTCATAGCCACAAATAATGCTCAGAACAGTACCAAAGTTTGTCAACAGTACAAACAGGGTCCCATAATACGAGGCATAAAACACCTGTTAGCTTTGCCTGGTTTCTATTAAAAAGAGACTAAAACAACTCACCCACCCCTCCAGTTATACCCTATGCAGCAACTTTCTGCGTCCAGACACGTCCGAGTCCGACTGGCAGTAAACATTCGGTTTCAGCGGCCATTGAAAAGCAGTGACCAGAGTGACCACTGTCCCTCTTTTACTTTTCTCCTCCATTTCCTTCAGTTCGTCTTCAGTAAACTCGGTCTCAAACTGATTGGGGCGCCCATCGAAATGAAACCAATCGTCGTTGTTCTCAAAATCCATAAATTCAGCCGTGTTGTCCCTTCTGTGACGTCTGCTTCATTGTATGCATTGTGTCTCTTCCGGCAACAAACGTCGTCCTGATCGCGCGCGTGACGTCGCGTCTAATCTCGCGTTTTTTACGCGATTCTCTCCCGCAAATATCTAAAGTTAGAAATGCCCGATTACGTAGATTTAATTTTTTATTTTTATTGTAAGAAAAGTAATGTCTTTAGAAAAAAAAGAATGCAACAGTTTTCTGTTTGAGAATGTATGTGCATTTTGAACACAAAAGTTTGAAAAAAAAAAAAAAGCACAGCCTGTCGGAACTCGAGAAGAAGAAGAAAAAAAGCCCGATTCCGTTCATTTCCCTGTGAACACGAAAATAATAGGCAAGGCAAGAGACAAGAAGATACATAGGAACTTTGACTGCATTGCATATAGTAATCACACATTTTCATCCTTGAGCTGCGGGACTCTACTTCACACGGTAATCCCTAACAAGCAGACAGAAGGGACAGCACGGTTGAATTTATGCAGTTTAAGAATAACGACGACTGGTTTAATTTCGATGGGCGCTACTATCAGTTTGAGACCGAGTTTACCGAAGACGAGCTGAAGGAAATGGAGGAGAAAAGTGAAAGAGGGACAGCTGCCAGTGGAGTCTCGGTTTGGCTGTGGTCACTGCCTGCCAACTCGGACGTGTTTTGTCAGTGCCTGGACGTGGAAAGTTGCTGCATAAAGTATAACTGGAGGAGAATGGGTGAGTTGTTTTCGTCTCTTTTCAATAGAAACCAGGCAAAGCTAACAGATGTTTGATGCCTCGTTTTATGTGCTGGGACACTGTTTGTACTATTGACAAAGCTGTTCTTGAGCATTATCTGTGGCTATGAGTGGCTGATCGCGGTTTGCGTGTGGAGAAATTTGCTTTGCTGAAGTTGCTACAACTAGAGAAGCTAGCGGTCAGGAGATTTCATGTCTCGAGGGGTCTGAACTCGGTAACACGGTGCGTTGGACCATGGGTTAAATTTACGCCAGAATATCCCTTTTAAAGGAAGGGTGCGAGAGCTTTTCCTCAGTTGATGCTACAGAGGATGTTTGTTATGATGCTGTGTAAAGCCCTAACTGATAGTAAAAACTGGCTATAAACTTCCATGCCTTGTCCCATCGACGAAGTAAAATATTGTCATCATGTTTTCCAAACAGAGCCAAATGTATCTACTGATACTGATTTTTATTATTTTTTTTACTGTAACTGTAGCCTGTACTGGATTTTATATTTGATAATTGCTGAGCTTACAGTGTTATGCTCTCAACTGTAGCAGCATGAAAACTGGAACTTGTTGTGTTGACATGTTGACTGATTTGGGTACATAGAGAGAAATTAATTATATTTTCATCAGTCTGCAGTGCTGTGCAACGGCTTCAAACTAAAAGTCATATAGAATAATAGAAAACACCACTTATTTAGAGTATAGTTTTTAAGAGTTTTAAGCCTATAGTTGTTGTGGCAAAGTATCTGAGGTGTTCTGCTCATTGGGTGTGTGGTTGTGCTAATTGTGTGTAGTGTTTTGAAAAACAAAACCGGGCCCTGTTTTCAAAATCATGCTTATAAGTAATCAAAAACGTTGAATTGCAGCGTTGGTTCAGAATCAGAGTCACCATTGAGTATAAAGGCAGAGGTTTATTGCAGAATATAGCTCTGACAGCATCGGGATAACCTTAATCCAACAATCATTGATCACCTAGCATTCCCAAAACATATGCATCGTTGTGCCCGGCATCTGAGCCTGACAGTGAGTACAAGTTAGGACTAGTAATTAAAGTGTTTGATAGGGGTGGCTTATGTGCTGTGAATCATCTAAAAATGTAAGCGTTGATGAGCCAGATTTTTGGAAGTGATGTTTGGACCATTTACTTTCCAAAGCAGGCTCTAGTCTAGACCAACTCTGTGAAGGTCTTTCTCCCACACCCTTTCAGCTGCCAGTGCATGATCAGAGAGTTATCGCATTACTATCCCCTGAGAGCCCTGCCAAGGACCAATCCACTTTTCCATTTGGTGTCTGGGCAAGGGCTTATCCCACCCCGTATGCTTTAATTGCGGCTCTCTTTATTATTATTTTTTTTTAACTTTGTTTTTTGAGCTATTTTCACAACAGAACATAGACATACAGAAACACCCAGAACATAATCCTCACCCCAAAAAGCAAATATATAAATAATAATAATAATGATAAAAAAAAATAGATGAGTAAATCTAAGACAATGTATGTGGTATGTTGTAAAAGAGGACATATGAAAAGAGAAAGAAACAAAGAAACAACAAAAACATTATTACATTAGTACAGTACAGAGTAAAATTTAAGCGGGTTGTCACCTAATTAGACTGTTTGATGTGGCTCTCTTCCACATATCTCAAAAAAGGTTGCCAAATCTTATAAAATTTGCCAGATGAACCTCTAAGTGTACGTTTTATTTTTTCCAATTTCATATGAAATAGAGTACTCCTGATCCATAGTGTGTGGGGATGGAGGGGTGGCATCTTTCCATTTTAGAAGGATTAGGCGGCGGGCAAACAATGTACAGAAAACCAGAAAGTTATGGTACTATTTTAGAGCTATTTGCTGCTTTATACAGTAGATGTGTAAAATAAGAAGGAAAAGAAGTTAAACAGACTTGTTGTTGCCTGTCCATACAGTTTGTGTGATTTGAGGTTGGGTCTGTTTTCTTTCACTTCACTACAAATTAAATAGATTTGTTTTGTTCAAAGGAATAAGAACATTGATCTGACCAGTAACAGTATTTCAGCAGCATTTTGTCTTATTTCTAAACAACAGCATCCGTAACCTGAAAGACTTGAGATTTGGTCACTCATCTCATGTGATATTGGTGCAGTTTCTCTCACTGCCACTAGATGTTACCAATAAGCCATTTATGAATGGTCATACCCTTAGTGGGTTTTAGAGCAGCTTTGAGTTCCTTAGAATCAACCTTGTGTGAAATCTGAACACCCCTCGATGGCTGTGTAAAGCATCAGAGGATTACTGCACACCATTCTTTTATTTACAGGATAAACATTTAAAGCAGAGCACTGGAATATGAGATATCCCTATGCATTTTACATCCTTGATCACCTTGTCAAATAATCTAATTCATTGCTGTGGGACTATGTGCTCATCAATATGAAATCATGTATCTGTTCTCTCTGTTGTCGCTCAAACATGTTGAAGTTTTTGTGATTGCCTGTTGATATCCTATACTGTATGTGAATGTCTAATGGAAACTTTGTGTACTCACACTCTTGTTTAATGATGCATAGTATCTGAAAGGATCAGCTGGAACTCTATGTTCTATGTCTGCTTGAGTGCTAATTGCATCCCAGTTGAGTCTAGTAATGCTGCCCTGAACTCTGTCCAGGCATGAGGCCACTAATGACATAGCCAACATTCACACCCTGAAAATCCTCTTCACAACTACTCATTCAAAGTGTTTTAAACACTGAATCAATTTAATATTAATTATAGCAGTTTTATTTTTCACAATCCTGCACCCTGACGAGTAAATCAGCTTTCTCAGATTTTTCCTAGAAATACTGTGGCATGGAAAACAACTTCAGAGAACTCAGATTCAATTGGTAAACATCCCAAGTAAGCACTGAAAATGAAAGATACACTCATGTGCTTTACAAAGTTGCCTGACAACAGGATCACATCATTAAAGGGATAGTTCAGTTTGTTTTTTTTGTTTTATGTGAAGTAGTCATGCCATTTGACACATTACAGTACCTGCAGTCGATTCTGAGCAGCTTGAACCCAATTAGGAGAGCTGACCGGGAACATCTGCAGCCGAGCAGACCTATGTGTTCCTAGGGTTTTCTTGGGAGTTTTTCCCTCAGTCGATGCGAGGGTCTAAGAGCAGAGGATGTTGTCATGATGCTTTGTAAAGCCCTTTGAGACAAACTGTTAAAAACAGGCTCTACAAATAAAATTGCCTTGCCTTGCCTTGCCTTGCCTTGCCTTGCCTTGCCTTGCCTTGCCTTGCCTTGCCTTGCCTTGCCTTGCCTTGCCTTGCCTTGCCTTGCCTTGCCTTGCCTTGCCTTGCCTTGCCTTGCCTTGCCTTGCCTTGCCTTGCCTTGCCTTGCCTTGCCTTGCCTTGCCTTGCCTTGCCTTGCCTTGCCTTGCCTTGCCTTGCCTTGCCTAGGGCCAGACAGAGAATACAGTTTTTAAAATGGCCCACTATAACAATCCAATGTCTGTTTACACAGCTGCAGCCTCAGTTGCAACTGAAACCATTAAAAATGGTCAATGAGCTAGTCCAATATCTGTTATATGCTTCATGTAGAATTTGCTATTCAATTACTGAACTATTATTGTACTACAAACCAGTTTTACACCATTTTCCTATTCCCTAAGCTGACATGCAGCCGCAGCATACATTTAAAACAGATATTGGATTAGAGTAACTCGTTGACCATTTTTAAAAGTGCGTATAACATGTATTTTCAGCTGGCCCCATGCACAGCAACAAATAGATCTGCTATTCTGCGTAGTATTGCTGATGTTTCCTGCCGTGTCTCTTGAAGGTGAACTATGCAAGTCTGGTCACTTTTCCGCTGTTTTGCTAACCTTCCTCCTGGCCGTGTGCATTTGCTTTCAACAACGTTGACGAGAAACCAATCAATAGAGCAGTACATAATGTTAAATATCATAAACGATGTTGCAACGTGTAGTGTAGTTTTACCTGTAATAAACAAGAAATTAGAGTTTACGGGACACCGGGGCGGCGGCAATGATCTTGCAAAGTTGTTTTTCAGCCAACACTCTACGTGGAAGGCAGAGAGCCTCCATTCTCCCTCGTAACAAGTTATGTGTAATTGATTAAACCATCACAATTACTCAAGCTGTTTAATTAAGGTAAAAATGTAGCATAGTTAAGCTAAACACACCTGCATAGTTCCTCTTTAACTAGGCGCACACTGATCAGAATCCACACCAGGTACAAACTGGAAATACCTTGCACAACCCAAAGTCTGAAACCCTAAACTATCCATTTCTTTCAGGAACATTGTTTCATTGTTTAAACCAAAAACGTCCCTCTACATAGAGGATGAAGAAATAACAGATGCAGCTAAACAAGCAAGGAAAATATGCCGTGGCCGAGATGAAGGACTGAAAAGGCTGAGATGAAGGACTGAAAAGGCTAAACGCCAGTGGTCTCAGTGAGGATGAGAAGAAAGTGCCTGGCAACCTATGGAGTTATTTTGAAGGTCATCTAAAGCTAAACGTGAACTTCAGAGTCCATAGACTGCATTTAATGCAATACAGACAAAATCCAGATGAGAGTATTGATGATTTTGTGACGAGAGCAAGAACATTAGCACAAAAGTGTCAGTTTACTGATGAAGAGATGAAGAGATGAACAAACGTCTGATTGAGCTTATTATTGCCAGCACACATGATGCTCTGAGGAATTATCTTTATGGCAAACCCAAAGGCTATTCTTTAGCTGAAGTACTTGCAGAAGGACCAAAATATGAAGCCTTGTCAGCAGGCGTTAGAGTTAGATGAGCACATCGAGATTGAGGATTCAGAGTTGTACACTGTTGCACTAATACATTTCTCTTCTGAAAAACAGGATGTTCTCCGAAAAGAAACTGCCAAAGATCTCAAGCTTAGTGCACTGAGGGAGCTGATCATACATGGATGGCCAGACAACATTAAGCATCTGCCAAAAGACCTATGTGCTTATTGGTCTTTTCGAGATGAACTGGCAATGGAAGGAGGAGTTGTATTCAAAGGCAGACAGGTACTCATCCCAAACAGTATGACTGATAATATATCAAGATGCAAACCCAAAAGAACCTCTTCACCCACACAACGTACCATCAAAACCCTGGCAGCTTTTGTCTTCTGATCTGTTTGAGATTGACGGACATCAGTTTTTATTCATCGTGGACAAATATTCTAAGTTCCCAGTAGTGGAGGAAATGCCTGTGCCTGTATCTAGCCATGCAGTGGCACAAAAGATGCAGATGTGCATGTCTCTGTTTGGACGCCCTGATGAGATAATGACAGACAATGGACCACAGTACACAAGGCATGTAAAAATTAAGATTAAAAATGTATAACAGAGTGGGGAATCAAACATGTCACATTACCCCAAAAGTAATGGACTCATTGAAAGGCATGTGAGACACATCAAATCAACTGTAAAGAAAACTCTGAAAAAAGGTGAGGATCTCCAATTCTCCATCACCTTCTGAACTGATGTATGGGAGACCAGTCACAACCCTGCTGCAGAGTACAGGTGACCCAGACAAGGAGGAACACCAGCTCCACCTATAGCAGAGGGTGCCAGACATGAAGGAAGATCATGATCGCAGCAGTCACAGAGAATTACCCCCACTCTGTCCAGGACAGCATGTAAGACAAAGGAACATGGCATCCAGCAGTTGTCTTAGAAAAGTGCAGTGAGCCAAGGAGCTACATCGTCCAAACACCAAATGGCAACAAAGTTAGATGCAGAAGGAGCCATCTGCAGGAAATCTACAACTCACATGCACATAGGAGCCCAAGGAAGATCTGTTTTGCAGAGCCACAAATTCTGGAGGAGACTTGTGAGCGAGAACCAGCAGAGACACAAGGTAGAGATGCACTTTAGGAGAAACATAGTGAAGCAGCAGAAACATCTCCCACAACAATTTGGGGGATGGACACTAACAGGAAGGAGCCCAGAGGCCTGAAAGTGATTCAAACAAGATCTGGACGAGCTGTGATTAAACCAGACCGTTACAATGAAACAAGAGATACCATCAAATGCAGTACTGTAAAGTACTCTGAGGACTCTTTTCATTCTGCTTTGGTTTTTATTTGGTGGCATGAGCACTAAAGAGAAAAAAATGAATAAAATAAAAATGTGGTGACATGTAATTATAGTCTGTGTTTAACAGTGATATTGATAGTTTGAATAGATGTTTGATAATGAGATAAATGGGGGTGTAACTGAAATGTATAGTACTGTTTATACAATTGTGGGGCAGTCCATCTTAACAGGGGGGATGTTGTGATATGCAGTAGTATGAGTGGGAACTGATAAATAGCGCGGTGAGCAACCCGGACGGGTATTGATGTGACACGCTGTACCTGTGTATGCTTGAACGAGACCCCCAGTAAACAATGGTTACACTCTGAGCTACGGTGTTATTCTTGTGCCTTACTGACCAAAACTTCACTCCTTATATGGATCTGGTATGGGTTCTTTGCATAAGCAGTGTCAATATTCCTTCACCTTTTGCCAAAGGGTGCTAAAGCATTTCTCACAACCTCCACACCAGCAGATGTATTATATGAATCAAGAATGTGTGCATCTGTGTTGAGCTGGAGCTGTAAAAGGCAATAATGCTAATGTATTGAGAGCAGAGTTGCATAAGCAAATATTGTCAAGACAAATATTTGAGTGTTTAACAAATGTTACAGGCAATCTTGCTACCACGGCTCTGACGTGATGTATAAGCTACAGCTGCCTGTGAAGGAGATAACAGACAACAGAGAGAAGAGAATATGGTGCTCAGGGTTAGTTTCAGTGTCTCTCCCTCTCTTCGCTCCTCTCCTCTCTTTGCTCCTCTTCTCAATACTATACTTGGTTGCCATGGAAACACACTTGCAGCGCTCGAGTCGTGAGGCCAGTCAGCTGAGATACCATGTCTGGTAAACAATCCAGCAATCTGAAGTGAATATGTTGGTTACGTGTCAGCTTGTCAAATTATGTTGACATCAGCCAAAGGTCATGAGTGCCAGAGTAGTGGGCGGATCAGGGGTGGAACTGAGACAGCAGCTGTGACAACTTTAAACTTTTCTCTAATGCGAGTTCTCATGTTTTATATCACTAACATTTAAATCAGTTTGAGTCTGTTTAATCGACTAGATTGAGAACATAAGGAACATGATACAGGTAGCTTGCTGCGGTCATGGCAGTTATTACATTCTCTATGCCACCACATAGAGAAACTGTTTACACTGTTAAACACATGCTTATTAATAGAAATGGTCTGTTTTCATGGCATGTTGTACTTACAACAGTAACTTAAACACTCTACCTGAGTACTTAGAGGTTTTAGAGCAGCTATGTGATGCCTGCAATTATCATCATTATCAGAGGCACCTCTCTGTTTATAAAATAGGCCTTCATTGTCCATGAAGACAGTCTGATATTGCATGAAACATCTGCCCTGAAGGTGCAAAATTGCCGATTTGCTATTACATTGAAGAGCTGACCTGCCCTTTAAGCCAATGAAATGATCCCAATGAAGTGTTAGTGAGTGCAAGTTGCAACCACAATTACAGGCTAATATACTGTATACACTGTGCATGCGTGGTGTTTGAGACTATTAGAGGGAGGCAGAGGCAAAACTATAAAAGATCTGATATGGTTCAATACACTGTATATTTCCTTTAATTTAGGCCAGTAGCAGATTCTAAACATAACACTTGAAAAGCAGAGATTGCTGTATGTGGCATCTTGAAAAAGGCAGTTTAGCCATTTCAGCACTAAAAATGGGAATAATTGTCTGGTAAGAGGACTAGAGTCCTGTAGACCTTGACCCACCCACAAGAAGCCTGCAAGGATGAAGAAAACGCCAATGAAGAAGAGTATATTTTAAATAGAGGACACACGTGAGCAGATGGGGTTACAGGAAAATGTGTATGAAACTGAAAAGTATAGAGGTGCACCATGTCAGATTTCTGTAAGAGGGAGGCAGGAAATTAGATTCATTAAAGGAGCAGCGAGTGTCATAGCCCTTAAGTCTTAAGTAGTGGCATGTTGACAACCCAGCTTTGTTGGCCTCACAAGAAAAAAAAAAAGTCCTTGGCAGTGACTTGAGAATATAAGAGCAGCTATTAATTGTTTGACTGGGGGGGGGTTGTGCATCAAAGTGGCACAAAGTTGGAAAAAAATTATTTATGACCAGACAGCTGGACAAAGCTGTTAAAGAATGCAAGCAGACAGGTCAGCATCTTTGGGTCTTGTTAGACAACCAGCACCTGGCAGTCTGTGGTCAGACAAAATGATGATTTTGAAATATGAGCTACTTCTACTCTCATTGGCCCAACTACAAGGCCCCCGATAATGGTCAATGGTCTTTCCAATTTCCAATGCAAGACAGATCATTGCAGCAAATAATGCCACGGAGAAAGGTATTCTAGAGGACCAAACACATTTTCAATGTAGAACCAAAATGATCAGCACAAACATTTTAAATAGTCTTACAATCTGAAGAACCATTGTCATTATTTAAATGCATAAATAAATGACCTATATTTCTTAATATGGGACATTTTATGCGGCACTGTGATGTGACCCTCCTGTAATAGCAGCACTGTGTTGTCTTGGTTGTCATACTAACATACTGAGTGTAGTGCAAAGATTGTGAGTAGCATAATAACACCCTTGGTTTGACTCAAAAACTTACCTGAACATCTGACAATTTTTGTTGTGATGGTCACTATTATGACGTGGTTATCTTTGATGAACACTCGTGGATTAAAACAGTTTAGCTACTCTCATGTGGGAATGAAAAACCACTCTCAACTCTTCATTCCAGGTTGCAGCATTTTTCCCTTTTCTCCTGTCGTAATCACTATGACCACTAGATGTCGCCTAACACCAAAATGTAACTACAGGTCACGATAACCTGCTGCAAAATAACAACCCATGGGCTTGTTATTTTTAGTCTCATGATTAAAAGTAATGATGTTACACAGCTCAAAACATCAGCTTGAGGCTGTTAGGTGGATTGGATGTGCTGAGGAAAAGATTAAACAAAAACTTCTTGGCTGGGACTAACAAAGGGTCAGGGAAACACAATCTCCCCCTTGTTTCTCTTGTTTCCCTTGCTGAGATTCTTGCCTTCTGTTCTTGTTTTTCTCCTCCAATCTACTAATTTCCCTAGACTGCATTCAACCAATAAATGTAGTCTCGGGAAATTAGCAGATCAGAACCGAACAAGTGTCTAGACGGGATTATTAGAGAAGGATTCTTTCAAGTCAGAACTTCTGACGGCAGGGCTACAACTCGGCTGTGGATGTTGTGTGTTGTGGCTGCATCAGTACCTTCCACATGAGGTGAAGTAATGTTGTGTCTGTGTGTGTGTGTGTGTGTGAAAGCATGGGAATTAGCTCATCACACATGACTACATGTCTTCCCAGCAGCAGCAACAGATAACAGATTTTTACTAAGCATCATGCCGGGACAAGCCATTGTGCCATTGCTTAACATTACAGGAAAAGATAATGAGAAAATATTAATGAGAGTCTCAGTACCGCAGCAGTTTCTTGGAGCTAATAGACCTCCACTAACAGGGAAAAAAAGACAGAGATGAAGAGAGAGAGAGCGAGTTAATGAGATGAAGTATACACGTGTGTTTGCATGTGTCTGAGTGCGCTTGCTTTTGTGAGTGAGAAAGATGAGGAGACAAAAAAAAGAAGTGAGAAATGAGGAGGGGAAGAGTGTTAATTGAGTATGATCACACCTCCAGCATATTCCTTCATGTGAAATGAGCAGAATCAACTCGCCCACACATGCACTCAGAACATCATCAGGGCTTTCTTGTTCCTTATAGCTTCATGTTTGTACTGTTTTCACTCAGATTGATTCACAGATTTCTCAGAGGCGGGTCCAGAGTATTTTCTCGTGCAGTTACACACTGTCTTCATCTTGCTTTTATTGGCCAAAGTGAATCTTTCACCTTGTAAGAAAGATGCCTAGGACCTTTTCTTTTTCCACTTGTCAATATTAAAATTATAATCAATCAATAATCAGCTCTACCTTTTAAATAAGAAATCTTATCAGAATTAGCAACACAATAAATTCTCAAAGTGAACTTCAATATTTGTACTCTTACCCAGTAGTTAGAGCTCAACTCATCTTTTTTATTTACTACACAGAACACCAGGATGTTTACTGTACAGAGTTGATTAAGAGCCTTAGTAAGAAGTTAATGCTTATAGCTCTGTACAGTGAACAAAGCAGTGGTGAAGAGCTTTACACAGTGATTGACATTAACACATGTCAATGACCATTTGGGGGCACACAGGGTGGCCAATCAGATTGCAAGGGGGTAGGGGGTGGGGGGCAGGTGCCCCCCTTTGCCACCATGGGAGACCAGCCCCTGGAATTGCTGAAGACCTTTTCACCTCCTGTGCCCCAAGTCTATCTTTTGTTCTTCTACCGTGATGGGTGCTTTTTACTTTTTCATGGGCGTTTTAAGTGGCTGGGAAGTTGGGATTGCCCACATTACAAAGCAACATCCTGCCCCCGTCGTCCTCTTCCTCATCTTTTCTCCATCTGTTCATTTCTTAGGACTGCCAATTAAGACTTACAAAGAGTACAAGTTTTACTGAGTCTTTGTGATGTAAAGAGTGGAGGAAACATGGAGTCGTATGAGTAAGATAGCTAATGTGAACCCGTGTTCACACTGATTATTGCTTAATCAAGGCTATCATATCAGCCATTCACCTTTTTATGACAGCACAGCAGTTAATGAAGGTAAGTGTAACAGCAGGTTTTTCTCTTCGCAGAACGGGAAGCGAGATACGGCCAAAAGCACACTGCAGTTCAACTACATTACTCTGTGAATTCACCCCCCCCCCCCCCTCTCTCTCTCTCTCTCTCTCTCTCTCTCTCTCTCTCTCTCAGTCATCGTCTCCCGCCGCGATGCTGAGCCTGCAACGTTAGCGGTGGATGGAAAAAAAGAAAGAGAAATCTCCGTCTTTGCTACAGCCAACAGACGCACAATCCGGAAGGGAAATAAGTGAAGGTAGAGTAATGAAATGTACCTTTTCACGTTAAGATCTTGTGTGTATGTGTGTGTTTGAATAATTCTATGTGGTCTCGTGTGTGATAAATGATCTGCGATGGATGCAAGCGACGGCAGAGCAAGCATGCACCTGCACTAGAGACTCCAACGCTCTGCTGGGTTGAGTCCTCTTGGTGCACCAGAAGCCCATATGGTTGATTTTTTTTTTCTTTTTTACGAGGGCACGATGACATGTTTTTCTGTTTGGAGTTTGTCTTAAGTGTGGTTTTTAGGAGACGCGTGTTGCAGAATAATGATGCAGGCTACGTGTGTGGAATAACATTTTTTTTTTATTGCTGGGCATTAGTCTGCATATTCCGTTTTTCTCTCACAGTAGTTGCTGTGTGCCACAACGTGATTTTTCAGTATGTGTTGAGATTGGTTTTTAATGCTGAAAAGACGTGATTAAAAAAAAAAAAAAAAAAAAATCAGTGTTCATAGATTTAAAGTGTCTCATGAAGCCAGGCTGGTATTTGTGCTGGGTTCTGCGAGGATAGGATGGACGGGCAGAGTACGCACCATGGACAGATGTGCGAGAAGGGATTTAGTATCGAGGGAGGAATCACGCAGGGGGATAAAGCTGGCGATGCTTGTGTGAGTGTGTGTGTATGTGTGTGTGTGTGAGAGTGAGAGAGAGAGAGAGAGAGAGAGATAGTGTGTGTTCTTGCTTGTGTTTTTTTGTGGGTGAATGGCTCAGCTTTCCAGCAGTGTTGATTACTCTGTCGCATGACAGGGGTCCACACTTTACCTGCAATGAGGGCTTTTATATGAGGTGCCTCCAGTACACCTGTGCTAGCGTGTGATAGATAGATAGATAGATAGATAGATAGATAGATAGATAGATAGATAGATAGATAGATAGATAGATAGATAGATAGATAGATAGATAGAGCAACAGTGTCCACTATCCAACCACTGACCGATGGACCACACACATTCCTTTGCCTTTCTGCAACACTGTGAGACGATCGGTCACCACGTTGGTTTCATACATACTGTTCAGGCCTCTCAGAGAGCAACACACTCGTGTCCTGAAACACAGAGCGCGGTGGACGGAGTCCTGTGCTTCAGTACCGTGGGCAGCGCAATGTGCTGACCAAGCACAAAACGGGCTTTGGTGGGCTGTAAGCTCCACATGTTAGGGAGATTGAATGGGTCTAAGACGTGATAAGTGTATACTGGAACATGATCCGCATGCATAATCTAAACCCAGGCAACACTCTCCGGTTCACTTAGGTGATTGGATAATAACAGCAGGAAATATTTATAGAAGAATCAGGGGTTCCCTGTTGTTTGCCTGGCATGCTGATAGGTTCTTGTGTTTTCATAGTAGGCTATGGGGTTTTACTATTTAAAGTTAGGTAAAAAGATAAAAATAAAAAATATATAAAAATAACCTGCAACAGTCAGTTCTGTTGGTCTGAAACTAAAAAGCATGGATGTAGCTGTTTCTTAAGTCAGTGGCTGATCAATAGTTAATAAGTGCTCCATCAGGTTCTGCTTAGAAAGACAGAGGGGTATATCAGTGTGATAAGTGGATTCCTTCTTATACAGTGTAGTAAATTTGCTGTCGCCACAGTCAATAAGCAAAGCCTCTCCCATCCCAGTTACCATCCTTGCCTAACCCTGGCTCCATCAATCACAGGCCACGCCCACTTGAGTTAAGGGGAAACACAGGGGGAATGCAGGCCAAGCCACTGTGCCCCACCTTATCTTTTTTCTTTCATTAGACACCTCAGTCTTTCACACTTGCTTCATTCTTCCTCCACCTGCGGCACTCATTTGTCCCATTCTGCTTATCTCCCCTAAATCCATTTCCTCCTGATGTCGATGATTCCCGATGTTTCCCTCAGAGGAATGATGAGCAGTCTCCAATCAATTGCAATCACAGATCAGGGGGGAAAAAGGGGGAGAGGAAATCAGTAGGGAAGGCAGGCCTGGGGGGTCTGAATAATGACCACCTGCATACGAAACCCACTGCCTTGTTGCCATGTAATCTTCACTTCATCAGAATACTATTGAACTATGTTTGCCATAATTCAGTGAATCCATAGCGCTGTCTGTTGGGGTTGCTCTCAAGAGGTGATGGATGTTAGACTTGAAGAAACCTGAAGTGCAATTTTCTTTCCTGTTTTCTTCTCTTGTGTGAAATAACACATGCAAACACTGATACCGTGGAGGTCACTTTGTGTTTGAAATGACATGGAAAAGATAACAATGCAGCAACATACAGACAAATTCACTAAATGGGAATAAAATATATTCTAGCAGTCCGTTTCCACAGTTTAAGAGTTAACTGGGATTCTATTAATTGCCTGGGACTACTGGGAGCTAGATGAGCAGGAGCTTGAGTAGTTATTGAATAGTTTATAATGAAAGCCATTAGTGTCATTAAATTTGCTTGACCTCGGTGCACTGAGAGGCCAAGACGTTTATGACTCTACTGACCCAATTAATTCACCTTGCACTTGGATGCAGGTCAAAAAGATGATTGCATATTGATGTGTTGGCCTCCATGAAGTGATGCAATATTAATAAAGTAGGCTGCATGGTGATCAGATGGATGAGATTTTTAAGATGTTTTGAAACAAAATAAAGAGACAGTAAGCTAATTTATATATTTCATTCTTGTGTCTTTAGAGTCACTCAAATATATGAGAAATGTCATAGCCATGTGTAGTGTGTGTTTCTGTTAGTTAGGTCATTACTGATGCACTAATAAAGCAGGTGGCCGGGAGCGTGACTGACTGCTGACTGACTGATTCTGTCATTCATTATCTCTAAGTCACTAAATCATGTGTCATGGGAGCTCACTGTTAACTGTAGTGGTTCCTAGTTGATACCCTTTTTAGTTGTGCCGTTGTCGTTAACTGCATGCTGTAGATACAAAAACAACCAATTTCAAAATATAAAAGGAGAGCCGCTTGACCACCAAAATTCAGAGCACAAGATTGAAACCTGTTATGACAGACTGACGAGTTGTTTGACAAGCTCTTAAACGCACAATATGTACTTTTCTGTCACTAGGAGTGTCTCAGTCAAAACAGTTACAAAAGATGGAGTCCCTGGAGTTATTATTGATATTAATTTATTTGTGTGTGTGTGTGGTGGTGGTGGTGGTGGTGGTGGTGGGGGGTGTGTGACACTGGGTGGAAGGAACCCGAGTCCGATGCCTGTTTATGAGGCGTCTGCTCTGCCAAGACTCAGTGCAACAAATTATATTTGAGGAAGCAGGCTCCACCCCCCATGATACAGAGCATCGACAATGCCTTGAGTTTTATATCAAAAATGTAGTAGGCCTTGTAAGCCCTGCTGCTGCAGGCATGTGTATGTTGTAAAGTGATGTAATGTTGAGCTCAATTGGGTTTAGATTTCTCAACGGGCTTGAAAATTAAAACCTGACCCGTGGGCGAAGCCTGGACCTGACTCACTAGCATTAATTCTCAGCTCGAACCCAGCCCAAAAAATAAAAAGGAAGCCCAAAGCCCCAAACCGAGTCATTGTATATATTTTCAGTCCGAACCAGCGCATCCGGTCGGGTTGGCCTGTTAACTCGAATTGGGTTTCATGATCGTGTGCTCTGCCCCCAGCAGCCCGGCTTTGACTTGTTATGCTGGTGGTGGAATCATAGGAATTGTTGTCTTCACCACCACTATTGCCATCACTGCACTCAACTTCTCACATCCACTGTTCAAGGGTATTTTTTTCTCCTCCTCAAAGCAAATGAACCAGGTCATAAAAAGCAGCAAAAACTGCAAGCCGAGCTATCACTGAAGTTTGATTTCCAATGAGTAAAATACCTTAATAAGCAATTATGAAAAAGCAGTTTCCTGTAGCAATTTGCCTCATCAGTAAAAAAAAATGACTTAATTTTGATAACAGTCATTTGGTGCTATAAAAGGTGTGTTTACACAATCAGTGTTCATCAATCAGAAAAACAGTCAACATAATGTCAACCACAAACACAGCACCATAACTTCAATTATAATAAGCTAAAGCCTATCATTTAATTTAATTACCTAAGCAAATGTACATGCAATTCTCTCTCAAAAACAAAACTGTGAAATAACCTAGCTCAGGTATGATTAATCTTCTCTTCCTTAATGTATATCTGAGGATGGGCAGCAATTTGGCAAATTAATTTAAGTATTTAGCATTTTTAAAATTCTAAAATTCTAGCCCCTGGAGTCAGAACTACCAGATCTCTGTTCCACAATTGGCAATCTTTGATCTCTATAGCCCTCTCTTCCTGTCCTGGTCCCCCTTTCCTAGCCACACCTCCACATCAATTTCTGTATCCATCAGGAAAGATTATACAAAGATCCTGAGAGGGATAACCCTTGGGAGGCATTCACACCCGTTCACTCCTCCACATCACATCCTCGGCCATAGCACAGTGCGCTCTCTCTCAGCCTACCAGCTGTTGCAGTGCTCTGTGCAATCAATACGACAGTCATGTTTCACAACAACCTTCATTCCTTCACTGCTAG
Organism: Trachurus japonicus; assembly: GCF_045865225.1. Classification (NCBI taxonomy): domain Eukaryota; kingdom Metazoa; phylum Chordata; class Actinopteri; order Carangiformes; family Carangidae; genus Trachurus; species Trachurus japonicus. The sequence continues at coordinate 19,643,652 of NC_140914.1, read as the reverse complement.
GAAACCTGTAGGAGGTCCCCTTGGGCAAGAGGCTGAGACAAAGCAGACAAGTGATTTGCTGACAGAAAGTTTCAGAAATGTAACGGCAATGACAGGTTTGAGAATTCCAGATACAGTTTCACGCGTTGTATTTTTGTGTGGTAATGGGTGTGGTACTGTAGTTTTGACAGTGGGAAACCACAAAGTGAAGACAGACAGAGGCAAGGAAACAGGAGAAGGAGAATAATAAGAGGAAAAATCATGCAAATAAAAGAAACAAAAATATTACAGTGTATAGGAAAGAAGAAATGCAATAAATAGGGATAATGAAAAGTTAGTGAACCTTCAGCACCAACTCAATGCCTTAAATGACAAGGAGTGTAGTTTGAAGGTTCAGGCATGTCTCATACCTGTCGGCTTGACTATAATGGAGAAGAGTGATGGAAAATCTGTAGAAACTAGTGTAATTCAGTGTTTTCAGCCCAATTTTGAGCATAACATACCATGGAGTAGAATGGCATGAGCCAAATATGAGCTGCCTGAATTCAGCAGGAGTCTAACTTTGTGAACAATTCTCTTGTCACTTCAGAGCCCCACTTGGATGTAGGAAAAATAGTCAGCCGGCAATGTGGGGGTTGACAGCTTTATGGAAAGACTGTGTTCAGGAAACCCACAGCAGTCTACAGTTTACAGTAAGTCAAGGCCAGTCATCCAATGAGATTGTGTTCTTTCTCTACTGTTAATAGATTCACAGCTCTGTGCTTTATGGCTATAATTGAAGTGACAAAGTGGTGCAATGTGATATTGACACAATGTTTTTGATGGGGGGAAGCTGTTAAGCAGAAAGAGACGGGCAGAGTGATGCGTGCCTGTTGGTAGGAAGGTGTTGCTTCTCCTCTAGTGACATGTTGTAGAAACGTGCTTTGATGTGTTCATGGACGTCCACGTTAGTGCAGAAAGTCATGCATGAAAATCTGTGGTATGTGTAATTAGCCACTAACAAATGCATACAGGATAGACACTTGACAGACTTGTTAACCAAGTCTGGAATACATAGAAGGCTTACTTGATTTCTTTTGGACAACTTGCTTTGAGTATTTGGAGAAGAACCACACAGTTTTGCACTTTGTCAGCACTGTACTACACATCAGACCTCCCAAATTTTCTGGCCCAAACATTAGACTGATTGGGTTGACTGAGGTGTGACTCACTGACTGACTAAGTTATCCCTTTCTGTTCTTTTAAAATGACCTGATTGGTTGTGTCTAGATTAACTGACTTACAGACTTTTATGCAGTAAAAGCATCTATAGTGGCACATTTATAGCAACTGTGTGGACAAACTACTTTTACAACTAACTACCAGCTACTCCACATAGAAGAGTCACCTATTGCACAGCAGTTGACATCAATTAGCATCAGTTTCTGTCAATATACAAAATCACAGCACATCTTTGGTTAGGTGCAATTCTAATTCTGTCAGACAATGTTTTGATCATAAAATCAGAATTTTGGCTGCAGCTTGGAAATGGTTTGGAAGTGAACATGTAGTTAGGATGGGTTGTATTTCACTCGCCATTTCGAACTTGGTTGTTTGGCAACAGAAACAGAAAAATGTGTTAAAAAGGAGGATCTTAATTGGCCAGCTGCATTAAAGTGCTGTATATGAGCTCAGAGAGTAGGAGAGTAGCTAGTGGACTGAAGCCTCCTGACCAGGTTTTTACCTAGTCTTGTTAAAAGCCTTGTCGCAACTTCACTTTTCAGTAAAACCTCAGTTGTTAATGGTTTTGTGATCCCATAAGCCACTTCTCGCTCTCTGGAGGGGGTACACACTGCTGCAGGATTGCTTTTGATGCTCCAGGTACCGCAAACCAGGATTTGAAACAGACACTGAACAACTGGCCTCTTACACTCATAAAAATACATACCATTTACATACCAGTTTCACTGGGACCTTGAATGCCCCCCCCCTCAATTTGCATGTTGGACATATCAAATCATGTTGGACAGTATCAAACCAATGTCCTGAGAACTTCCAAGCAGTGCTCTCAAATCATTTCGTCTGAGACACCTATATGTAAGGTCCAGAGTCCTAAATTTCAAAACTGTCCTGTTTTAAACCCAATTTACATACATTTGCATATACTAATGTAAAAAGCTGATAACATAATTGAACTGATGGAACTGTAAGGCCAAAATGTGTTTATGAGGCCTAATTTGGTAACATCTTGTTTCTAAAAAGCTGCTTGTTTTGCATGACTGAAACACAACCTAAAAACTGTCAACTTCAATGTGATTTTTTTTGGTTTTTTTTGTTTTATATTTTTTGGCCCTTTTCTGTAAAAATGTCATCTTTGATAACCACCAGTAGGATAGCATTTTATAGCCAGAAAGATAACGGTAACAAAGACTGCCGCTGATGCAGCAAAAAAGAAAACATGAAACGAGAGTGAGAGAAAGCTGGCTCAGATTAAACAATAGCTGAGTAGTCTGTTGTGGATCCTCATGACAATAATCCTAACTCAGAGTACATTTATTTATTAAAGGAAAAAAAAGAAAAAAAAGGTGATCTATACAAATGTTTAAGTGTTCAGAACCTTAAAATGGTCCTGTGCATGGGCTGGTGAGTGGCGCGTGTCTTTCATTTTTCCTGTCATGTGATGAGTTTGTTATGACCGCAAGAAAATGTCACAGCTGAGAAGATTCAATAAAGCATCAAATGATTTTATCTACAAATAATTTCAAAACAAATCTAAAATCAAGAGAAAGTCAGAACAAAAGGATAGAGAGAGTCTGGGCTGCAGGACAAAACCAACAAAACAAAAAACAAAAACTGGACTAACAGACCTCCACCATCAGAAAACAAAAGAACAGCAGGTAGGCTAGTTGGTTGGCTGCAATGCCTGAGTGAGAGAGAAAGGGCTCCCTCTCCTCCAGCCTCTGTTAAATAGGCTATATGGTGGGCAGGGCGATTCACTCACTACATATTGGGAGCACCTGAGGAGAGGAAAGAGGGAGTGCATAACAGAGCCTAATAAAGATCGAACCCATGTCCTCAAAACTTCCAAGGACTCCTCTAACACCCTGAGCGAGTTATAAAAAGACACTTCACCAATATTCTCTGTCTCTTTAAGCTGTTTGATTAGGACTCAATGTTTGAGCAGTGTTTGTCAGACCTGTTGTGCCTGTCGCACCTCGAAAGTCACTCGTTTACATTAGAAGTGAACCCACAGCACTGACAGATAGAAAGATTATTATTATGCCATGGAAAATAATGAGTGGCTTACATACTTGCTGCAACATAGGTGGAATAGTTTTGTAGGAGTGAGTATTTGTGTACAGTGTATATATATATATATAGTAATGTACATGTCTGTATTGGCCCTACACCGTGCTGACACAGTGCCACTGCTGATGCAGACACGGGGGCCTGCATCGGCGGTGCTACTCTGTTGCACTACAACATAGATGGAGCTTTGTATTTATGTGACGCTACAAAAGAAGGAAAATTAATTCAACTACTCTGATCTTCAATGAAGCTGAGCGTTTGGACGCATTTTCGGATTTAATAATCTCCCGAGGAAGAAGGAGCTTGACATGACTCATACAATATGCAGCTGTTACTGTTAGGGGTGCTATTTTCAGACTCTTACTGCAGTGAACTATGCACTAATACTGAGTGGATTTACTCGTATTTTCAGTGAACTGTAATATGAAATAGTTAACACTGATTTGAGTTGTGTTAGTTAAACAATCAGACAAATAAAGCAAATACAAATCTTTTTTTCTTTTCTTTTTTTTATTCTTATGTTGTTTAGATACAAATTTCTTAAATTGGTATGTATTTTTACGATGAGTCAAATGTACTCAGGACACGGTAATTCATTATACATTAAAGTGGTGGCAGCTTGTTTACTGTAATTTGGAAGCAAACACAAGTCAGATTCATCAAATGTATCTAGTACAGTGCATTGCATGTTACTTATTTGCTTATTTTCCCTGTAGAAGGGTGCATCTGTTTAGTTAGCATTTACTGTGAGTACTGTATGTGTGTTAAGTAAGGGCACCATCTGCCATCATCTTTGCTTGGTGCCAACCCCCCACCCCTATTAACCCACGCCCATGCTCTCACACGCACACACACACACACAATCCTCCAGTCTGAGGTCTGATGAAGAAAAGAGATATTTTGCTGAGAATGAGAGAGATAGACACTGAGATAGAGAGAAAGAGAGAGAGAGAGAGAGCTGGCGGAGGGGATGGTGTGATGGTGAGAGTACTGTAATTGTTAAAGGCTGATGAATAGAAAAAGGAAAGTTGCAGCATTTCTACTTGAAATACTTACATTTCAGCCTCTGGCATGTTACATTCACATTAGATGAATGCTTACACATTTACTTGTACTTCACATATACACACCCATGCACATTACACACACTCACACAAATATAGAAATACAATTACACACACATACTTGAACACACGTACAAAGTGGATTTTGGAATAATGCCTTGTTTTTTTCTGAACTGCCCTAGATTCATTTGGCATCTGTGCTGCACACTCATCTCTCTCTCTCTCTCTTTCCCTCTCCGTTGTTATCACTCTGCTTCTCACACACACACACACATTGACACTTTCCATTGCCCTCTTTCTTGTACCCTGCCTCTCGTCTTGGATCTCTCCATCTTCCCCTTTCTTTATCCATCTTTCTCTCCATCTCTCTCCCCCTCTCTTTGTACAGGCCGTGAAGATCTGGGTATAAATATTTTAGCTCTGTCACCCACTCTGCATCTGCAGTTTCACAGAGATACAGTATCTCTATTCCCTCTGTGTATGTGCCAGTGTGTGTATGTGTGTACGTCTAGGCACACTTTACTTGGACGAGTATGTGGCGGCATGTTCTACTGAAGCATCTGTTTGCAGTCTAATTTGTGCCATGGCTTACAGAAACTGCATGTTTTAAGGGCTTGGCTTGCAAAATGTGCCCAAAATCTGATTTTGGATTTATTGTCATTCCTCCACAAATGTGGATTTCAAATAACATCCTTCAAAGCCTTAATTTAAGCATAATACAAGCAGTTAACAGATCAAACAACACAATAAACATTTTCTAAACCTAATAGTCAATACATGTGGATTACACAGCGGGTCTTTATGGAGATAATGATAATGTCTGGCTGCTACATTGAGTGAAGGATGTTGACACAATGGTCACATGTACCATTTGTTGTTACATATTAAATTACTGTAAAGAGGCCACAGCTTTATTGGCTAGAAAGTTGAATATTTCATTTGTTTGATAGTCTCAGATCTGTATCTGTGAAGAATGTCTTGTCGGTCACTACTCAGGATTGAAATGAGCGGGCTCTTTATGGGAGTTTGTGCATGTGTATCTGTGTGTGTGAGAGAGAGTGAGAGAGTAGGATTCACATTGTAGTGAACATCACAGTCATTTTGATGTTACTTTGCCCATATCAAGTACCCAAGGCAGTCTTATAATATCATGTTATAAAATTGACATTTACATTTTCTCTAATTTGTCTGGGGTCCATCTCTGGTTCTCTGGAGCTGATGATTTGGTTGTATTTTTCTGATGCACTAAAAGCAGGCATGTTTTTTGAAAAAGATCCCTTGTCTTGCTTTCCTAATTAAGTGTTTTTGATGGTGGGAAGAGTAAGAAAGTGTCCATTTTTGTTTCTTACTATGAACTTTTGAATTGTCATTGATATCAGGCCAGGAATGTCCACCACATCATTGTTAGTCATTGTGACTGAATTAACATGTGAATTACTGAAAGGTTCTTCCATAATTGTATTTCACTGATCTTTAACTTCTTACTCAGAGAGGGATGGGTTCAGTTTACACTTTAAAGATATAACCACCCCCATTCAGTGTATTAGAGTTGTCATTCCTTTTACTCTGATGTCTATCCTCTAATCTATTTTTAGAATGTATAATACTGCAGATTCACTAATTCACAAAGCTTGCCTGGCTGTGATGCAAAAGGACTCATGTTTGAATGAGAGATAGAAACAAAAAGCAAAACAGAAAATCCTGGAAGCCCCCCTGAGCTCTGAAAGCTTTTTTTCCCAAAGCTATTGTATCTCAAAATAGAGTGTTTTTTTCTGTCTGATTCATCCATTCTGTCTGTCTGTCCTCTCAATTTTAGATGAATTCTGCTTTGGTTGCAAGTTGCAGATATTAATTGAAAATGATAAACTGAGAGGAAAAGGAAAAGAGAGAAGGATGCATGGTTTAGTCAAGTGCAAGCAGGATGGGAAAGACAGGAGGAAAACCAATGCACACACACACAGCTCAGCAGGCTGACTGAAAATGCAGGCCAGAAGCATTGGGTACACAGACAGACAGGTGTTTAGAGGGCAGAATAATTCTAGTTTATTCCAGGGGATTAGAGATTAGAAACGCATCTCTCACCCTAACCTGGAGCCTGCAGAAACACATCTGCACTCAGAAGCTGCTTTTAGTATGCCCACTGATTCCTCAATATGAACTGACTAAACCATGACAGTGTGAAAATGTGTGTACTCACATTCTTGTCCAAAAAATATATAAATATTCCATATTCAGATTCCTTCAGATGCTCTGTGATGCTGCTTAGTCAACTTCTCAGACAGAGAGTCTGGAGTCACACAGGATAAAATGTAGAAAAGAGTTGCTTGAAGTAATCAATAGTCAAACAAATGCTACCTCTCCCCTTGGTCAATAATAATATTGATTGCTGCAGATCCTCTGTTAAAACAAGCCAAGGGAACTTTATTTGTTCTTCTTTTTCATTTTCTAGTCTCTTTTAAAGTATTTTACTTCACTTTCACTGATGTATAGTCACGGCAGAATTGAATCATGCAGACAGAAGGCCCAAAACACAAGCAGACATACGCTGGTAAAATGTGCACAAACCTAAGCCCAACGCACACCACACACCACACGGCACACAGCAGCAACACACACATACATATGTATGCATACACACACTGTGTCTGCCTACACTCCTCTCTGCACCCCTAGGGGTTCAAATGATTTCACAAATGCTCACACTTAATCCACTAGCCAGGCGACAAAAGCTTAGACAAGTGTGTGAAAATGTGTGTGTGTATGTGGCACTACTGGGCTGTGGTTCATACGCAAAAAAAAGCGTGTGTGTGCTGGGGTCGACTTTATTTACTTATCTGTAGTGTACCTTTAACTGAAGATCTCACAAAATAAAAATGGTAATTGTGGAGGTTTCACAGTCAAGACACTCTTGGAATCTTTTTTTATTTCACAGTCCTCTACTAGAGTGATTGTTAGCAGTTCTGAGTGTTCTTGTTTTTTTCTTGTTTTTGTTTTTTTTTGTCCCCATAAACAATCCACTGCATGCATGAGTTGGTGAGGATAATGAGCACATATCTGTTGCCTGAAAAAAAGAATCCATCATTCTGTCTGCTACTCAGTTTACATATCTGAAACCCCTTTAGCCTATGTAGTGCTGTACGTGACAGCTTTAATTCAGTGGATAACCCGACCACTGAATGCATCAGCAAACCACCCACACTGTAAAAATAGTTGAAGTCGCACATTAAATTAATGTTGGCACAAGATACATTTTTAGACTTATTATGGCCAATTTAAGTGGTTTTATTTTTTGCGATGTCCGCTAAATCGATTTATCTACTTAAGTGGACCAAATATATCTTTCTTCTTCTGTGCATCTTGCACTGTAATCTATTTACCTGCTGTCTGATTGGTCAGCTGCAATTGAGGTATAGATTTAAACAAAAACATGCAGATCAAGCTGAATGCTATCATTAACAAGCATAGTTGGCTTCAGAAAGACTTTGCTGCCATGCTTGTTTATGATGATGATGAATCTGAATTTAATTCAATTTAATGTGCATAGTTCCTTAAAGGAGATATGTTATGCCCCTTTTCCACTAATTAAAATAGTTCCAAGGTGTCTTAAAGACATGTCTGTGACATGCCTCAATCAAAATCAAACATCACAGCTCTTTTTTCATTCGCTCAAAACAGCCCTGTTCAGAACAGCTTGTTTCAGTGCCCTTTAAAGGAACATTGCAGAGTTTATCAGCCTTAAAATAATGTTTCCAGACTCATTGCAATGGTAGAAAAATGGTTAATAGTGGTGGTGCCGCTGCAGCCTGAGCCGGGTCGCGTCGGCTGAAACTGCACTATGTAACTTCCCTGTGCGGGTAGGATCACAGCCGCCCCCCCCCCACACACACACACACACAGATAAGCAATTTCTAAAAGACTTACAACATAGGTCTGTGAGGGTGAAAAATCATTTAGTGTAAAACTGATATAAGTTTCCCAGCAACATAGACAATTGTATGCTTGCAAAAATATAGCACACGTTTAATCTATTTTTTCCTGCGTTCTGGTTTGAAACAATAACTAGAAAAACAATGAAACGTTGTCATGACAGTGCCCATTATTCTGACGGCATCCCCACCCCACAGAGAGTTGTCATTCACAGAGAGAGAGAGAGAGAGAGAGAAAGAGAAAGAGAAAGAGAAAGAGAGAGAGAGAGAGATTATCAAAGTCCCCATTCTCCCTCTAATCCACACTGTTCTACCAGTGAGAGAGGCAACTCAAACAGTCACTCCAAAACCTAAACCTTTCTGCTAAAGGTTTGGTTAAAACATCAGCCTTTTACTGTGGCTGCTGACAGGCGTAGTCAACCATCATGAAAGGTTACAGCTTATTTCTGCTGCTTGGATACTGGAGTGAGCTTATGCTGAAAGTGGATGATTGAACTTGGTTTACCTTATGAATTATTATATTTATTATTGATGATGGGCTGAAAATACCAATTTACTCCACATGGCACTGACAAAATAGCAACATGTTGAAATGAGACAAGGCCAAAGAGCTGACACGGATATCTCCACAGGGGAAATAGCTCATCAGGGATTACACTCCTAGTCTGTGTGTCAGTGTGTATGTAAGTGAGCAGTAAATATGTGTGTCACATGTAAATCTGGCTGCTATAGAAGGTGAAATCGTGCCCTCTATGTACCAAAATATCCCAGCATGCAATGCACCTCAGCTGCCTTAGCCCGGCAGAATTAAACACGTGGTTGCACATACATGCACATCAACGTTGACACATGCTCTATTTTTCTTTTCTTCCTTGTACCATCAACTCTAAAGTCTGACGCAAAACCTTCAAAGGTTATCTCATGAATCACGCTCATGATTCATCATACTACCTTGAGGACAGGTTCCTGCAAAAACACACACACACACACACACACACACACACACACACACACACACACACACACACACATAAATGCACAAAGCCAGGGAGTCTGTGACAAGCATTCAAAAGAAAAACAAAAAAAACAAAACAAGGTCTATAGGCAAGTTTTTAAAAAATCTTTTGTCTAACTTCTATCACCAATGCGCTCGTCCTCCTATTCTCACTCTGTCTGTCTCTGCCACTCCGTCTCTCTCACTCTCTCCGTCTCACCCGCCTCAGGGTCTGCAAGTTAGGAGCCTTGGTGGCAGATTTTGCCTGGCAGTACTAAGGACACATGAGCCTTGAAGGAAAGACAGAAAGACAGATGGGTGGGCAATGGAGATAGACAGTGTTTGTTAGAAGCTCAATTTCAGTCCTCCCTCCTTTGCAATCCTCACGCTCCGTCAGTGGTGTAGTGAAGTAGGACCGAGTGGGCATACTGTCAGTTTCACCAGCAGCCTACTCCCGAATTCTAATTAAGTGGGGAAACTTCCTTTGAGGGTTAGCTCATTTTCTGGTGTTGCAGTGTTGTTTAATGGGGATCTTGAGATTGGTGCTCTGTTCCACTAACACCAGTCATACAGACTCTTTTCTGAGGTTTCCTATGACCAAATTTTATTTCAGTTTTACTTGAATTTAAAGGGTTGAGTTTGTTTTATGCTCACTTCAGCCTCTGGCAATGTGATCTAACCAACAGTGACACATTTACCAGATGTGGGCTCCTTCTCGAGCTCAATCACCCTGGTTTTTGACTCACACACCTGCTCTCCTCAGATTATTAAACCTGAGCTGGCAGCCTCAGTTTCTCGCCTCACAGGGTGTTTATTAAAACATTTAAGATGTGTGTGGTGTTTTTGCATCACAGCTGCTAGTTATAATCCTGGGTGTGTGTACACACAATGACTGATAAAACTTGTTGAGCTGGAAGAGTGTATTTCTTATTTTTCAAGTCATTTTATGCCTTGGCTTGATAGGACAGTGAAGAGAGACAGGAAGAGACAGGGGAATGACAAGCAGTAAGGACCATCTTGGTCCGGAGTCGAATAGGCGATCACTGCTTCGGGGTATGCCACATGGAATGTGCTCTAATGATTCAACCATGAGCACTCCGGTCGGAGCTGGTAGAATGTATTTCTGACATGTGGAACCATAGTTAGATATAAGCTGTGTACCAATTTAGGGGCTAATTCCTTCGAAGGCTGTGCTTGAAGACTGTGGCTTCACACCGTCCTGAATCTGAGGCTCCAACAAATGCAGCCTTCTTTTCCTGGATAACAAAGGAAAAGGTGGATCCTTCACAACCCAAACTGTCCAAGATTCATTTCGCACCTGAAATGAAAGCAACAACACGGACAGAGATCTAGTATAAGTGTTTTAATCCAAGGGTTTTTGTGAAAAAGTCTGTAGACCACCAGACTCTAATTTTCACACCTTTGCAGACCATGTTCACCAATGGATGCAGTCCCTGAACTGGGCCACAGTTGTTGTCAGGTTTCTTGGGGAACACTGCAAGGAATCATGTGGCATTGTGGATTCGTGGCATCATGAAATGTATAAACTAAACTGCTTTTGCTAAATAGTATGTGTTTATTTTCCTTGCATAATATCCTAATGTCCTCTGTGGTAGTCTGGGATAATAATGCACAGTAGTTTGCTAACCACCAAGAAGAAGAAGATTTACTGTCAAAAGAGAGACATCATGTTCCTACAGTAATTTACAGTGTCAACTCATTTGATTTGAGTTTATAAAAAGCACAATTATATATGACTTCTCTCGATTTAGTTATAGCTGGGCACATGGGAGATCTAATGTATAGGCATAGAGCCAGTGAATTCAGGCGTTCATGACATGTTCTAATAAGAAGCATATACAAAATGGTTCAAATATATGATTCAGTCTGAACTGGCTTCTTAATGATCTCATAAAGATCATGCAGCGTGAGGCATGATAATTGGATGTTTGCATAATCAAATTACGAATGGGATTTGTCCAGATGAACACCACACAACTGACTGATTTGGTTATTTATTTAAAGGAGTTTTCCTCGAGCATTATTTGCTTGTCGAGTATGAATGGTATTGTAAATGTGTATGTATGAAAGCACTAGAAATCATTTCAAGCATAATTAGATATCCTTTATTGCTCTTTCAACGCACCAAGGAATCTCATACAGTGCGATCACCAGCCTGAATATAGCTCTCATCATATAGGTATTGTATCAAGATAATTATGTTTTCATACGAAGATACAGAAGGGGGGTCAAGACATTCTCATGCTCAAGAGCTTATTTGTCTTAAATTAGAAACTTGAGTGCAGTAAAGCTTAACATACAGAAAACAATAGGTTGAAAACCCATACATGCAGGCTGGGAAGGAAAGGACTCGCTGCAAAGAAAACCTGCTAACATTTCATGGATGAAACTTTAAATCATTGTGAATTTACAAGCACAGAGGCCTTTCACTACTTAACATTTTACAATCCCTTCATGTTCATTGTACTGTAATACGGAGGCACATGGGAAGTCAGACACAAGTAATGCTTGTAAGACTTAGGCCTAATGACCATTGTGTAACCATTTACAGAGAGAAATACTGGCACTGCTAGTGATGTTAGCGGCTGGTTATAGAGGAACTGTAACAGCAGAACCTGGAGTACACTAGTGCTCAATTTTGGAGACACTTTTGTAATTAAGACTCTGCAGAGTGAATTGGAGGGGATGGGAGTTTTCACTAGCTCAACTCCGACTCACCCCCAAGATGGTGCATTAGAATAAAATTAAAGTAGACAAGCAGATGCCTACTTTTTTTTACATTTATTTTTATATTAATCCAATCACCCTAGTCGTGCAAAGTACATCTCTAAGACTCACACACACTTCAAGTGATGAATATCGGTCGGCCTTGACACCACACACCAACTACAACAGTGCATTGACTCAATTCCACTGGATGTTGTACAGTACAAAAAGCATATGTCCTGAATCTGACCTTCACTATTTCAAATCTTTTTTCTTTTCTTCTGATCTACCTGCATTGACCTGTTCCCCCCTTTCCTAGTTTGCTTTCTGGTTCTTCATCACCCTTCGCCCCCTTCCTTCATCTCGTCTCTCTCCATTCCTGTGCTTGTGGTTAGTTCCCACTGAATGCCTTGATGAAATGGTTTAGGTAAAAGTATGAAATAACTCATGTGCAAAACACAGCCACCTCCACACATGAGATTCTGTAACCCATTTGTGTAACCCACCCATGGACCCATGAGAGAGTGCGGAAGCTATAAAAATGCTGACTGTATCTATGAGTGTGTGTGTTTGTGTGTGTATGTAGCTGAACAGAAGAAAAATGACTGATTCATTTCCAACCCTCTCATTGTGTCAACAGCTGCTTCTCTTTGATGTGAATATGAGTGGGAGAGGTAGAGAAAGATTGAGAGGGAGTGAGAGAGTGAAGTTCTGTAGGAAAGAGACATAAGAAGGCAGAACATTAACAGGTATCACCTCTGAACATGTTAGCAACTAACAGTCAACCACCCTCAGGCCCCGTGGGTGCCATCCATGTGTTTCTGATGCTAGTGTTGGACTCAAAGTGTATATGTGGTGTGTTTTGGTGACTTTCAGAAATGATTTGCCCACATCATTTTAGGCCGTTCTATATACGAAGCTTAAAGGGGAACTATGCAAGTCCAGTCGCTTTCCACTGTTTTGCTAACCCTCCTTCCGGCCATGTGTATTTGTTTTCAACAGAGCCAGCGAGAAAGCAATCCATGCAGAGGTGGATAATGTTACATGTCATATACATGTTACGATGTGCATATACAGTATGTGTAGTCTTATCTGTCATAAACAAGAGATTACGGGTTACAGGGCGTGTTTGTGTCACGGTGCCGCCGAGACAAGCGCTGGAGGCTCTGATCTTGCATGGTTGGTTTTCATCCAAGAGTCACTAGGTTGAAGGGAGAGAGCCTCCATTTTCCCTGGAACAAGTTACAGGTCATTTATTTAACAATCAGAATTACTCTGAAGCTGTTTAATTAAGGTAAAAATGTTGCATAGTTAAAGTGAAAAACCTTCCTCTTTAAACTGGGAGCTTAGAGAGTGTTCACAGTTTCAACTTATAGTAAGATTGCTCTTGCCCTCACAAGTAGTCCCAACCTGCAGCACACTGTACTGTCCTTCACATATGAGTAATGTCTACAGCACACACCTCTCCTCGCTCTTCTTCTGTCCACTACAAACAGTGACGCACCCTCTTGTTGCATGACTAGTCCTATTCAAACAAGCAAGGGATTGTTTAACCTTAATTTAAATTTGCCATGTACATACTGTAGTCCGATCCTAACCTCTTCTTGCTGTGGTGCAAATGCTAATAATTAAATTAAATGTTGAGCACACTTCCATGAGTAAGCCCATTGTGGTTGTGGTTAAAAAACTTGTGAGCTGAGGAGGAGACAATCACCGGGACTTCAGAAGTGTTTATTGTAAGCCTGGCAGCACAGAGCCAGCATGTGAATCAGAGTAGTACTATTTCAATTTCTTAGGATGTCTTGTCCAGCAGGGCAAACATAATCCAGATGTCACATGTTATTATCTAACTGTCGTTATGTGCATCTTTCCTTTTGTTTGTCCTCACTCACAACTGTCTGGAACTGGATTTGGGTAGACTCCTCTTAGATACGCTTCTAGTTACCCATCTAGACACTTTCACTCATAGAAGCTAAAGAGAAACATTTTCTTAGCTCTTGCGAAATGAGAAAATAACAAAGAGAAAAAAAAACACAAGAAGGAAGAAAATTCCCATAGGTCATCCTCTTTCATTATATCTAAGAGTATTTAAGGATTCCTTCACAACACAATATGACAGTGATTGTGTAATTATTGGTCCCCCAAGGCCTAATCTGAGGGATTGTGGAAAAACAACCCTAATGAATTTGATCTTCTGCTATAGAGCAATAATAAAATAATGATCTGGGTATCATCATTGCTTACGCTTGCACGCTTATCTCAGAAACACAAAACTGACTTTCCCTGCACTTCATTTATTCCGGATGTCGAACTATTGCAGGATTATTTCAAGAGGTCGTTCTTCAAACATTCACCTTTTTTTTAAAAGAAAAAAGTCCTTTGTTACCCCCCTCTTCTCAGCTCTGTTTAAGGAAAGGGATGAAGCCTGGTCATTAGCCAGAGTCGTACAGGGATCAAATCCATTGGATGTCATTTAGACGAGTAAGAAACAATTGTGCAGCTGCAGTTAGGGCTGCCAAGTCAACACACTATTTGGACTTAATTACAAACCTGCCAAATGGACCCTACCAAATTCTGGAAGACAGTCAAAATGAACAAAGCCACTACTCCTCTTGCCCCAAATCTGGCAGTTACTTAGTGTCAGAACCAAATTATGTCTGTTCAGCTTTTAAACATTTGGCTGCTCTTCTTCTGATTTGAGGAATAGACCTATATCGACATTTTCACAATGAATGATTGTGTGCATATGGGCAGCGCAGATTACTCTCCATTTAGCTTTTCCATATTGATCTTGTTCAAGCTACAGTCATAACAGGGAGTCAGTTAGTTATATTGTGGATCCTTTTTCGTATGTCTTTTTTTTAACCACTTATTAAGGAATACATTGTATACTGTATATATCAGTCTTCCTCATCCAGCAGACCAGTGTATGGAAATTGGGCTATGTGGCCCATGGGCAAAAAGGTGGTGATAGTATTTATTTTATCTGACAGGTGTCATTCATGTGTGAGAATGGATGGGGAGCCCAGAGTGGATTCCTGATGGTTACAATGGTCTTGCTGCGGATATCCTGTCCTGTTCACCCTTTATATTGATGAAATCATCCATTCCTTGGGCATTTTTGCCTTTATTAGATAGGACAGTGGAAGTAGGACAGGAAACGGGGAGAAAGAACACAGTAAATGATCAGCCCAGTCAGGAGACGAACGGGCGATCTCCTGCATAAGGGCCAGAGCCCATATGGGACCTGCTCTCTATCCACTCACCCACCCACTGGCAATATAACTTTGAACTGCTGACTCCCTTCAGTCATCAAGAAACTACCACTCTCCCTTTGTGCATTGCCACATTCCTTAACGTAATACAAATAAAATGAAATTCATGGTTTTCTTTAGACCCCAAAACACAGACCACTTCCATACAAATCTCCTCTGTCAATTGTTAAAATCTAACATCTCTAGATGTAAGTATCTTGGCATCTGACGTGACAACAAATTTGCATTTAAATAACACATAAGGAACCTTTTTGGCAAACTACAACAAAAGGCTGGCTCTTTTTGTACAGATACTAAAGCAGCTTTCCTTTGATCTGTTGGAAGAAGAGTGGTGAATAGATTTTTTCTACCAGTTCTGGACTATGGGGATAAGATTTACAGATGCACTGACGTCTACTCACTTAGGTCCTGAAATACTGTGTTTACCATTCAGTCCTGAAGAACCCTGGTCCGCTTTCAACTCTCTCCAGCGGTTGGCTGGTACCTTGTGCCAGGACTAGTCTTGGAGTGACTGCTTTTATGGTAATGTTACTGCAGCAGAACCAAGAAATCTCTTGCAACATGACCTACAATTGAACACTCTTGTACTTAATTAGCTGCCTATGGCTGGTTTTGTGTTCAACTACATTGGCATTGTTGTAAAGGAGGGGCTTTTAATGATTTCTCCAAGAATATAAAATAAAGGACAGAGATGGAATAGGCAGACTAACACTCTTCACTGGAGAAATACATGATATCCACCCACTGCCGGATTAGTTTGGACTATTTGGTTTTTGGCCCCTGTCACATCACACACTCAACCTCAATTAAGCTGTTTGATGTGACAATTTCTGATATTATCTAAACTTTTTACATAGCAAGTCGCAGAATTTGCTGGTAGGTTGTCTAATGGGGAAAAAAAGGAAAAAAATGGACTGGACTGAATGAACAACATAGCAATTATTTTTTTCTGTTCTTAGAGCTGTATCACAGGGGTTTAAATATTTAAGTTTATCCTGAATCAAAGCAGAGTGTCTTCGGAGCCTCTGGAGTCTTTTGAGTACACGCTCAGTAAAGGTTTTGCAGATTTCTTGTACACAGCTGGAAATTGCTGCCTCGACATGAAAAGTCAGAGGGTTCACCCAGAGAACCCATCCTCAGGGACTATAAATATCTTCAGTAAATTTAATGGAAATTTTGCTATTAGTTTTTGACATCTTGGGCAGAAAGTTGACAATTTGACCTGCGGGTATCCCGAGAGGAAAACTCTTCAAGTTCCCAAAATTGAAATGCTTCAAGCATGAATATACAGTACATCTAGGCAATGTCTCCTCTGAGCCCAAGTGACAGTCCTAGTATGGCCCTTTACAGTGAGACTAAATTCCCCTCTGAGATTTTGACCCCTGTTATGTAAAAACAGAGCAGGCCAACTAGGAAAAAAAAACTGTCCCAAAACATGACATTTAAGGAGGATTATGGAGCTATGCAAAATTTTAGGGATTAGATTAGTTTTGTATATTTATAGCATGAAACTGGGAAGACTTCAATACTTCATAAGAAAATAATTTTTCTGAGCAAGAACACAACATTGGAACATGCACATTTTTAATGAGATCTGTTTTTCAGTCCTCTTTAGTTTGAATCTTTCTGTGAGAGGAGACTCTTTGAATACCTTGTGTGTCTTCTTCACTGTATGTGCATATGTGTTTGTTTTAGTGTGTGTGGGCTGCATGCAAATGATATAGGATGTGTGTTTTCCTCTGGGTGTGTGTTTTAGTTTTGTTGTGGGACCTGTTCTCTTGTCTTCTCACATGCACCTGCCCGCACAATGTGCCTAGTTATGATCATATGTAATTCTTTGCTCTGTCTCCATTTAAACTTGCAAGAGGAGGAGCGGGATTATTGCCCAGTATTACTGCTGAAAATGAGATGTCACGCTCAGCTCACTTTCAGGCAGCCGGCTGGACTCTTGCTAACTGATTTAGACTTTCTGTGTGGGTACGTGTGTGCACGTGTGCGTGTGTGTGTGTGTGTCAGGGTGAGGGTGAAAAGTGCCGGCGGGAGAGAGATAGGGAGAGAAAGAGGGAAAAAGACAGATAAAGAGAGTCGGAGAGGAAAGTGAGAAACCAAAAGAGAAAGAGAGTGCCAAAAAAAGGGGGGGGGGCATGTGTGTCAGTTTCTCTGACAGTTATTTGCACAAATTATTCATAGATATTCAGTGTGCTGTGTGCTGAAGGCTTGAGGTGTGTTGTGACAGGTGTCCTGCTCTGTGACTGAAACAGGAAGATAGGTAGCATCTCATTATATATATAGCACCACTTACAGATCGAGCCATCTGTCACCTCGTACCCTTCTGATGCATCATCAGCCATTATTGTCATCATTATTGTTATAGTGCTTGTCTGCCACAGTGGAGTTAATTTAAGTGAACTACGGCAGCTGAAACAAAGGGAGAGACAGTGGGCAGGATAGATAGATAGATAGATAGATAGATAGATAGATAGATAGATAGATAGATAGATAGATAGATAGATAGATAGATAGATAGATAGATAGATAGATAGATAGATAGATAGATAGATAGATAGATAGATAGATAGATAGATAGATAGATAGATAGATAGATAGATAGATAGATAGATAGACTGCACACCGTCAGGGTCTGGATGTAGAGGAAAATCTGTATGCTTCTAAAAAACCCTCCCCTCCTCTCATCGCTGTTCCTTTCTCACCTTTTTCGCTCGGCCTGTATTCTCACTTCACGTCTTTTATTCCACATCGTCACTCTGCCATTCCATTTTCTTTTGAAATCTTTTAGTGCTGAATGATGCATTATTTACTGTTATTTTTTTCTCCCCTGTTCTTCTCCATTAAAGATTGATACATTTTGCCAGACGGCATGTCTTTGTAACACTAAATATGCTGTTCTCATCCTTAGAAGTCTGAGCAGCATGCTGGATGTTATTATTAGCATGGCTGACATGTAAATGAAACTTGAATTCCATTTAGTAACACTCACTTTGCTAATGAAGAAATTGCACGTCAATGAAATAAAGTGACTGCACTTTAAATGGATTTAAATTGCCGCCGTACAAGTGATTTGAAATGCAAGCTACTGTAAACAGTAGGGACTGTTTTGAAGGGTATTTATTTTCATTGCAAAATACCCAGTGATGTTTAATTCTTTCAAATCTTTTTCACTCCAACTTTTCAGACTAACTTTTGTCTCCTGGAACATCGGGAAGAACCGTTTAGGACCCGCAACAAATCCAAGAGGAGCAAAAGAACCAGCTGATTTTGGTGTACAACATCAACCACCTGCCATCCAGGGCAACAGCTTCCCTCACTGGAAAGTCTTCATAAAGGATAGGATACATGGTGCTTTTTCATCTTAATAGAAACAACTGAGGATTGAGAGGCAGCAAGTAAGAGAGAAAACAGGTATGTTATTCCTACTTTTGTCAGAAATTCCTGTTATGTGTCAAGCAAAATTGATTCCTTTGATTGATTGATACACAGCAACACACATTGAAACAGCCTCAGTCATTACAATAGCCTGTATCTTCTCGTCAGTGTGTGTGTGTGTGTGTCTTTGTGGACATTGCGAGTTCAAATGGTTGTCTGACTTGGTGTCAGGGTTAGGCATTTAGTTCTGAAAGTAAATGTTAGGTTAAGAGGCTAGGGAGTGCATAATGTCAAGGACGGGTCTTCACACAGACAAGTGTGCACGTGCATATGTGTCATGCGTGTTACTTTACACAATAGTGTGTGCAGTGCACGAGTGTGTGTGTGTGTGAGAGACATTTGGCATAGTTTAACACTGGGGTGAAAGCATTAGTTAATGTCTTCACAGGCATATATTATACCATCTTCTCTGCTTTTATTGCACTTACTTTACTTGCAACACTGTCATTAGTGCTGACAGTGCTTCACTTGCCACAGCTATTATATTGTGTGTGTGTGTGTGTGTGTGTGTGTGTGTGTGTGTGTGTGTGTGTGTGTGTGTGTGTGTGTGTGTGTGTGTGTGTGTGTGCGCGCGCGTGTGTGTGTGTGTCAGCCAGAGATAAAGTAAAAGAAGTAATTGTTGTAATTATTTCTCGGCTTCCCGCCTGCTGTGCTCGTGCTGAAAAAAATCTCAGTATGTAATGTCACTCAGTCCTCCTTCATACACATGAAATTATGTTTCTGCATCATTTTATTGTGATCCTATGTCATTATGTCAATTATTATTATGGAATAGACTTGTTGTTCCACTAAGAGGGATGGTACGCATGTAATCGTCGTAGTGGAATTGATTTCTACCAATCAAAGGTACACAAGGAGAATGATCAGTGGTTCAAGTGGGCATGAAAAATAAAATCACACCAACAATACCACATACAAGCACTGACAATATAAAAATCTTGTTGAGACTGCAGTGTAAAATTCATTGAAGAGCATCTATGTTTGTTCAATGTAATATGAAAAATGACTTATCACCTGTATGGAGGTTGAACATTTGTTACAAAACTAAACACATGGAAATAAAGGGAGGGGAAACAAAGACATGAGGCAAAGATAAGTAGGTGGGAAAGGGCGCCGCTATTTACACAAATAATCAGTATGAAAACAGTACACTCAGATGAAAACAGATCTCTAGCGTATATTGTACGTGATAATTTCTTATGCTGACTGTAACTCACACCGCATTGCTGCTGACCTACAATTATATTCGTGACAATAATTACCCAAAACAGTAAATGCCAGCACAATAAAGTGTAAAAAGTGCTTTTTTCTATCAGTCTGTTTTAATATTGTGTGTGCGTTTATGTACATTAGCCTCTTCAGCATAATAAATACTGTTTTGCAATCTGAAGTATAAAAAGCAATTACCGTATTCATGCAGGGCTGGGTTTGAATTTTATCTTCCTTTTCTTGGAAATAATAATTTAAAAAAAAAGATCTTCATTTGCTCTCACTGCTCAGCCTGCTCTCTTTTGGGCTCAATTCCCAATCAATGAATGAGACATACAGCATGAGCACTAGATGTATTTTGTGGAAGGTGGCTGCAAAAGAAACATGATTTTCTTCAGTGTAATTTAGACATTTAGCTTCTCAACCTGTTTATTTTTGTTGCGCAGAGGAAATTTCAAAAACATAATGATGTGTGCACACGATGATCTCTTCTTCAATGCCAGACATGGTTTCAAGCAAAGACAGTGCGTGGTGTTCTTTGGTTTTCAGCGTACACTCTCTGTCTCCGTGGGCAAGACTACAGCGTCCTCACATGCACCACCAGTCAGTGTGCGCTTCAGCCTCTCGGTTGGACCCAGTGTCTCATCGCAGGGAAGACCCTTGAAATCTCAGCAGCCACAGCCCGTTCTTCTCTCGTTTGAACAGTCCTCAGCAGTGGATGCAATGAGTTCACTAACTAAAGAGGCCACCTGGCTACTCTGTGCTCCCACTTAACAAAACAGTACAGTCATAAGTGAAAAGGAAAACCCAAAACTGGCACCAGCCTTGACATTTTAATTTTAAAAATTAAAGCGACATGACAGTGACGTTGTGAAAGCCACACCCAGAGAGACAGAAATAAAACAAGCAGCCTTCATGAAGAAATTCAATGTTTCTGAGTAAACATGGATGTGCAATGTCGTGTGCATGCTTGTTTCTTATATAATCAGCTGTGACCTGCTTAATCAGTAGCTGTAACCCTGTGAAAGTTCATATGGTTGGTCGCACAGTTACATCCGTCAGCGATATAATCGCCTATATGAGTAAATCTCCTTTCCTTTTATGTTTGAAAGGCCTTTTACCCCACAACTCTCAGTGGACTCTGAGGATGGCATTGTCAGTTAGTCACTCATTTCAAATCAGTTTGGTCCACTTGGTTATAAAAGCAGAATGGCCTCAAGAGACCCCTTACAGGGCTTTCTGAGTCTGACAAGGAAAGTAATAAAACTTGGTGGTGCGTTTGTGGAGTTAAAGTACAGTACAACAAAACATAAAAAAGACTCTGATACACAAACCAACAACAGTGGGTGGAAATTCAAAGCAGAGCTGCCAAGAAAAAAAAGTTCTGAATTTTAAATTAGGTTATTAGTTTCAACTTTCGTAAAGAACTGATCTCGTTTGCACACTTCACAGCATAAGAACATTCTTTAGAAAAGCCTAAATCATTGTACTTCCCATAAAGGTGGTATGGGGGAATGAAAGAGATATGTTTTATTACAGGAAAGACTGAAGTGAGCAAAATGAGGTCATTGTTAGTTTATTTAAAGAGAATGGGGGGAAAATTTAAGTCTGCCACTTGATGATCTCAGTCATTATCTTAAGTTAAAATTCTGTTAACACCTCAGGTGTTCGCATCGGCTCCATCCAGTCACTCTTTTGGCTGTGCCTCTGGGCCGATGTGCCAATTTTCTATTGACACGGCAGGAAATTGAGGAGGCTGGGAGAAAGTTTTGAATGTTGCAGGCTGTCACTTGTTGAAGGTGCTATCGATGAAAACATTTTAATAGACAGCAATGTCTGAACAGATGGAAAGGATATGGAGAGGCATATATATATATATATATAGAAGAAAGAAATCTGCACATGTCAAGTGATGAGGTCTTTAGGTTTAGCCACGAATAATGAGTCCATTACAAAACTGATGGAACTCATACACATACATGATGTAACACCTTGGTCACTGGCTGCTGTTGATTTCTGTTCCTGTGTACCATTGTTTTTGACTTGTTTTGACTTTTCACCATGTTCTTTTTGAACCAAGAAAGAAAGATGATAATTGTAAACCTTGTAACCCTCAAGTAGATACATATCATCCATGATGACTGCAACATATCCTAATTTTTGTGCACTAACAAACATAACAATCTATGATACCACACTTGGCAAACAAGTACAGATACAGTTATTCCTGTATTGTGGTTGCCATCGGTGTAAATGCCAATGACAGCAAGGTTGTTACAACAGCAGCCTGAGGAAACTGCTGTACTGGGACACAATGTAGCACACAATACTCACATGATAGACTTATTATCCTAAGGGCTGTCCAGGATAACCACACTAAGCCAATTAGTTATTAGGGGAAAGCTGCATTTGGGTTTTAGGCAAATTCAAACAATCAAATGTATACAGAGCTAGTTAAGTAATTATATGAAGAGGATGAACTTTCTTTGTGCACACACTCAAATTGTGTGCACTCTGTGCAAGTCATGTGTGTAATGGTGTGTGCACTTGTGAAACTATTGTTGGCCCAAGTACTTTGACAGCCAAGCTTGTGACCCTTGTTCATGTAGTCTTTTTCATTGAAACCGGATACTGAGGCACCCTTCTTCACTACAAAACATCTTCACACTGTTGACGTGAAGAGGGATGCCACGAGTGAGGGACAGAGAGAAAGGGAGAACAAGAAAGGCAAATTTTAAACCGGTGTCTAGGGGTGGATGCTTTCACGTAATGTTTTCATACGTGCCACAGCCCAAGTGTCTGCTCACATTCTGATCCACCCCATTTAATCATCAATCTAGCAAATCCCGCTTTAATTATGAGCCAGTCCTCCTCCTCCACCCAGACTCAATCAGAACAAATAAAAGAGCCTTTTCAGCTATAATGGGATTATCGATTGGGTGGCAGCCTAGAACTGAGACTTTGTGTATGTTTGCGTCTGGCTGTGTGTGTGTGTGTGTGTGTGTGTCTGTGACACATCTATGCTCTGGGTGCATGTATTTTTGTGTGTGCGTGAGTGTAGAGCAGTCCGGAAGTGATAAATGGACTTGTGGTTTCTGTGTGTGTGTGTATGCATGTGCATGCCCATATGTGTTCAGCCATTGTCTTGAGTCTTATCTGTGTATGTGGGTGTTTTTGCCAGTAAGGAGGCTGAAGGAACGAAGCATTAAATTACTTCACAGTTTGAGTCTCATCAAGTGTGTGACATGTTTCACTGATGAGTTCTGAGCTTATTTTGACTCATAACCACAGAGAGTTTCATTACTTAGCTTTACCCATTATCTCAGACTTCAAAGTGTCTGTAAATTGTCTTTTGTTGTTGACTTGAAAAAGCAGATGGGTAAGACATACTGCATATAGCTTTAGACTTTATTGCTGCCAGTAAAATTGTAAAAACACACTCCAGGTAGCCAGAAAAGACAATGGTAGCTGTCAATTAATATTTTGATACCGAGTTTATTTTGTGTCTCTTTGTTTTCCATATAATTTGCATACAGAGATTTGTGTTCTTTTTTGAGAGCTTTGTGACAGTCTCGCAATTTTTCTGACAAAGCAAACCGATGATGAATAATGTCAGACCATTAAAATGTGCTCCCCTTATTTGAGAGCTTTAAAAGATTGTATCTAATTGCAGTGTGAGCAGCCTGTGTGTTGCCCACTGGGGCTGCAATTTACACATAGCAGAGCAACAAGTGCACAAAATGTTTTTTTAATAAACATGGGCAATCTAGATTCAGTTTACTGTCCTGCATTCGCTCATGCTCAATATGTATTTGTCACTCTGTACATATATGAGCAATGTGTGATACTCATGTTGATGAGTAAGATGCTGTTGTCTCTTTGTTTTTTAAGATATATTTAAACTTTTAAAAAAAATGATATCACAGTGTGAGAGACAGGAAATCAGGGGAGAGAGAGTGACAGCGGTGACATGCTGCGAGTTGGAATCAAACCCAGGCCGATGCGCTTTGAACAAAGCCTGTGGGATGCACTCTGCAGGGTGAGCCATCGGAGCGTCCAGGATGCTGTTGTCTCTGTTGCCACTGTCACTTTGAACATTTTAAATCATGACGTGATTCATCAGTTATAAGCCCATGTGTTAAGCCCATTTGCTGCCCATGAAGTGTCATGGACGGTGGTGATATTATTAGACCTTGGCAGAGTTCTGCACTTCTCGTTGTCTGTTTGTCAGAATTTGCAAAATGTATTTTCCCATCTCATTGCCCCTGTCTGCTGCTCTCCTCTCTCATTCGCTATCTACACATGCTGGTAGGTCTGATTAAGTCCACAGTAATGGAGGAGAACAAGATAAAGAGCAGAAAACATACAGAAACATCTACTCTGTCTGACATATTCTAAACATGACATTTTTATCCTGCATTTATTTTTACTCTCCTACACCTGATCTTTTATTTCACACAAAATATAATCTGTTAAATACTGTTTTCACTCCCTCCGTCTCTCTCTCTCGCACACACTTTGTCTCACTTATTACACATTCTGTCTTACTGTTACTGCATCATCCTCTCTTTTTTCTTTTTTTTTAAAACCGTGACAGTCAGTGTGCCAGTATGCCATGTCTAGCATTTACTAATTCTGCTCACATTTGGTTACATCACTGCCCTTTTCCCATGTTGGAAGAGTATTTACACCATATCCTGTTTTATAATGCAGAGAGAGGGAAAGTTAAATGATCCAAATACTCTGTTGGTATGTCGTTTCGTTCTCGTCTCTTTCAGTCCTGTTGCACCGTTTCTGCATCTATAGCTTCTCTCATGCTGCAGCACATTCATTCTTGCATGGGTGCATTCAAAAACACAGAACAGACGGTACACAGATGCATGCATATACAGATCTGCCCAGTGAAACAGAGGCTAAAGGCACACACACACATACACAATGCAAGTTTAATGAAAGAGGTAAAGAGAAGGTCTGATGAAGTGGTGCATACAGCACATTCCTCATATGCCATGTTATGTCATGGTTTAACCTAGTTCTCTCTCTCCTGCAACTAACTCAACTTTTTTAACATTACCTCATATTTTCCTTTCCTGCCGTCCTCCTCCCTTATTCTTTCTTTGAAGTGTTAATCTGCTCGCCAGGTCTGTTTCCTAATGAAGCTCCAACCTTGAAGTAATTATCAGTGCCTCCTGTGTGTAAGAGTGCCAGTGACACACAAAGAACTGCAATTTGATGAAAATGGCAATTATAACTGCAATTATCCTTCTGTGTATAGTTACTGTTTGTGTGTGTGTGTGAGGGAGAGAGACAGTCAAATGTGGTTCTTAAGTTATAGTATCCTGAGTATACTTTGTCCGTTGTAGCATATCCTCAATTACAGAGGAGAAGAAAAGGAAAGGGAAAGGAACGCAATGGAAAGGAAAGGGGGTGGGGAGAGGGAGGAATTAGGACGATCTGAGAGGAGAGAGAGGAGACACCACCTTGGCAGCATCGTATTGTTCATGGCATACAAATGGGAAACAGTTAAGTTTGAGGAAAAGCGAGCAAGACAATGTGTCTTGTCTTGGAGAGGCATAGGAAACCACATGGTCCTCCTTTCATCCAGACTAATCTATGCTGACACTCACATTATGGCTCTTTTCTAGTCAGAGGTGCATATAGAAAATGGTCTTTGGTGAATTATTATCTTTTTGTTAGTTTGTTACAATACAATACAATACAATAGATTTTCTTCAGGCTACTTAGAGTAACTGTCCACCTATTCTGTTTATTTTGACCAGGGGGATCTTACAGTATTTTATTATTGAATTGTACGTCATTATTGTATTCTCTATTGCTGCTGTGTTTTTTGCCTGACAGGCTGAAGCAGACACAGCAGGTTGTTTGTAATTGAAAAAAAAAAAACATAATATAAATATTTCTTTTGTCCAAAAAAACAATTAACAAAGGGACAATAGAACCATTTTTAAAATAACTAAACAAGGCTAAGTCCTATAATTAACAGTAGGAGGAGAACACAGGAGAAGCAACAGTGTGAGCGAGAAAGAAACGAATCCTCCATATACAGCTAACCATACATGTTGCATAAGCTGACCTATCTAGTGCTATAATCAGATCAGTATGCTTGCAAAAAAAAAAAAACCCTAATCCAGAAGCGACTGCTTAACAACAGCAGTCGGGCTAAAAAACATAATGACTGACAGGCAGCGGTTGAGGCAGAGAAAGACAGAAATATGATCAAAGGAAGAGTGAAGCATCACTCAGACAATTCTCCCATGACGACTGTGTGCATCCACACCCAGCTCCAGCTTTCCTTTGAGTGCGTTTGTTTCATGGGCAGGACGCAGCAGGGAACAGCGCCTCGCGCGCGAGCGAGTCTTTTTACAGTGTATATACCATGTATATTTTATGACTGCTATGATATTGCTTGGTCCGTGTAATCTCTAATGTTCACTGTTCTCAAAGAAAGAGGGAGGTAAGCGGGGGAGGGGGCGGCGTCCGCTTGGAGATCAGAGAACGACCATATACATATATAACCGCTAGCGCCTTGTTCTCGCTGAATGCGGACTGCAGGCATCACAGGATTTCGCAGAATGGTTGCAGGGGTGTTCAGACCAGCAGCTTCCATGACACATAAATCCATTATAAGGATGAGAACCCCTTGAAAATCCAGCTGTACAGCAAGCGTCTTCTATTCCAGTGATATCTTCACTTTCTCCAGACAGTCTTGGGCGCCGTGTATCACTGCACCAAACCCAAAGGACCAGCATCTGTACAGAAGATAAATGTGTATTAGAGTGGAGAGACGAGGCCACTTTAAATAGTCCATTATTAACTGCCCTGTGGAAGGATGTGAAACCTGTCTGAAATTAATCAAATACGTGGGTATTAATAAGATATCAACTGAGAGGCCACTTTCAGTCTGCTTCAAACTGCTGCTGCAATAAAAAGGCAGTTTGCAGGGAGGAGTAACACTGATAACTGCAAAAGAAACCGAATGCTTTAAAGTCTGTGGACGCTGCAGTTTTAGAAACCCTCCAACATTAAACAAGCAACTTTGACATCACTCCAAATTCCTTCATCCACCCATAAACGCTCTTCTCCATCATCCATATTCACCCTTATCTGCTCCTCTCAGTGCAATGACAGCAGTGGCACTGTGGCATCATGACACTGCAGTTGAAGCGGTTCCGTTCCAACAACACATTTGTTGTATTTTGTATTTGTTTGGCCCGGTCGCACTCTGGGATTTGATTATGCATGTGTTTGAACAGAAGCCACTGTGTGTTGTCACAGGGAGTTGTTTTTTCTTTCTTTCTTCATCCTGTTTATAAAACAAGTGACAGGAAATAAGAGAGTGAGACTTCAATCTCAGATGTATAGTATTTAGTTTTTATTTATTCATGTTATTTCATTTTGATCCCATCTGTCCATACAAATAAACAGCAGCTTTGTCCATAATTCACAATGCGATTAGTTTTTCACAACCAGTTGTAGCCTACAGTACATGAGCGGAGAGAACTCCTTTGAACCACTGGATGTCTGATCACATTATTTCTGTAAAGGATTACACTTGATACTTGCATGATATTAAATAATACAAGATGCAGGCCTGCTGTACTGATGTGTTTAGTAAACAAACAAGTGAGTCAGCTTAGTGTACACATTTCAGATTCATGGATGTTGATAAGAAAATCTGTGAAGAGCTGAACTGAGGCGCCACTTTTTGATTTCGAGTTCAGCCCTTGAGCGATTCCGCATTTCATCCAGCCTTTTGCTTCGTGCTGTTTTTCATGTCACTCTCGGTCGCAGCCTGAACTCAAATAAGCAAATGTGCTATTAAAAAGTTTGGGTATACAATATTTTTTTAGCATAGTTACAGGAACTTACTGGGCCATAATGTGTGTCTGTGTGTATGTGTGTGTGCGCATCTTAAGTGAGACATGCACACACACAAACCTAATGACCATCACACACACATACATTGCCAAGAAGATGAAACTGGGGCACTAAATGAGGAACAGTGTCGTCTGAGACCTAGCCCTGTGTTATTTTAAACCTGGGAAGCATGTCAGGGTTATACTATCTAGGTAGCCTAGAATGAGACTGACCTGTTAGCCCATGCTGCACATTGTATGGATTGTAACAGGTGTGAAGCAGTAAAGGTTGCTTCAAAGACAACCCAGTGAAAAAACTATAACTAAAAAGAAAAACCTAAAAAAAAAAAAAAAGTTATTAAAATAATTCTCAATAACAATCTATTACATTGAAAGTGTCATATTTTACTCTTTTGTCAGTTCTGGGTGGCTTCATTAGCATCAGTTCCGAGGCCTGCACTTACATTAAGAGTATATTATTTTTATTATAGACTGATCGGCCCTAATATCATTCTCCAGTTAATTTTGATGTCCCTGATAGTATAAAATGAGGCTTTCACTGTCTTACTTCCTGAATGGATGTGTCAAAGACTGTACTGATGGTTTCTTTAGTGTGCAAGCATCAACTGTTGCTGGCACTATGCACAATGTTAAATGAACAGAGCAATGCTCTTTCTTCACCCTGGTATAGCTTCTCTTTCATTCATACGGTCAAAATCCATTATTAGCATTGGCCTGATTGTGCTGTTTTCTTTAAAGATACTGTTTATGGTGGGATGACTGGGTCAGCAACATATAGTCATTATGGTACTGAGTATTTACTGTATAAAGCTTTGAGTTTTAGAAAGAGAGATAACTCTGGTGCTGATGCAACTCAATGCTGCCTCTGAATTTGTGTTGCGCTTCAGGAAAAATCACTCTCCTCCTTGTCCCACAGTCAGTGTTCAGTTTGTGTGATGATAGTTTTATACTATCTCCTTTATGTAACTCCACTTTGTTGTTTTTGTATGTATAATGACAGTTGGTGATGCCTTGTCTTTGTGACTCATCAGGGGTCAACAAAGTCATAGTTTTCTGCCCTTGGGCTAATTAACCTCCGCAAGATCACATCTTATTCAAATTAAAGGCAAAATATTTCGCACTGCAGGTTTCCTACAGTACATATTGAGAAATGCATCAACGTTAATTATGCCAAACGTGCTCCTTGTCGTTGCTGTGTGGTTTTAACTAAAACTGTGAACCGCAGATCTATTTCTGAGCGTGCAACCGAGGCAGACTTGGCTCCAGAACAGCAAGAATGTGGCAGCAATCATTAGTGTTGCACTCAGTGGTGTAAGAAACCATTGTTATCACAACCGAAAGCCATTGTTCTTCCAATCTTCTGTTTCTGTATGATCACAGGCAATATGTTGATATGCCTACATACACGTATCAAGAAATACTGTCGCCCACGGACAGAGGTATAGAGGAAGAGTGAGAAGAGGAAACATTTATGAGAGTATAGTCGTACAAGGCTGTCAATACGAGAGAGAGAGAGAGAGAGAGAGGGGGAGATTGTGAATAGCAGGTAAACTGATAATGATGAAGCCCCTGGGGGGAGATACAAGTTTACTTTCCCTAACATTGTTCTTTGTCGTCTCTGTCCCCCTCACTCCCTGTTCCTCCATCTCTTTTCCTCTTTCTCACTTCCTCGGCCAATCTCTGTCTCTGTTTTTTCCTCTAGCGCCTTTTTTTTCCCTAATCACAGGTTTTTTACTTCACTCCCACATTTGTTTAACCGTTCGCTATCTGTTCTCTTTCACTGCTTCCTCTCTAGGTTCTTCCCCACCCACTCACTTTTGGCCAGCTAACCTGATCATCTCAGTGATGCAAGGTCTTCAACTACCTTCCATCCACTTTTGATCTATAATTCATTTCAACACCCTTTCTGTAGGTGTTCGCACTTGAACACAGCATCGCTGCTGCCCTTCATTCTCTGACCCTTCCTTTCATACTTTCTTTGAGTCAAAGAAGACTGACCAACATCTGAGGGGAAAAAAAGAAAAGGAAATGAGAAGGATAGACCATCCTCTAAATGTAACTTTTGATGGGCAAAGAAAATGTCACAAAAAGTTTCAAACATGGTTTAAGAATCCAGTGCTATACATCTCCATTAACAGGGATGATTGTACTACGCGAACTGTCAGATTCTAAATAGATTCTCCTCATTGGTCTTCTCCTCTTGTCAGGTATCTTTATATAATAATACTGTCCCACATGGACTAAAGGGTGGATATACAACCCTAACCCAACAGGTTACGCCAGGTTCAAACAAGCATTTAGAAATCATGTTTGGGATCAGGTTGTTTGGTTGTTGACGGTCATGCAGGTCACGCATATGTCAGAGTAAATGGAGTTTTTCTCAGTCTATGTGAGGGTCTAAGAGCAGAGGATGTTGTTATGATGCTATGTAAAGCCCTTTGAGACAAACTGTTTGTAAAAATGGGCTATACAAATAAAATTGCCTTGCCTCGCCTAAACAGACAAACTGGGACCAGTAACCTAACTAACTACAACACAGGATAACTTGAATGCAGTGCTTTAGCTTACATGAACTTTGTTAAACTTGTATCAGGTATCATGCGTACAGTAGAACTACTCTTTCCATGAGTAGGGATTGGACAGAAATACAGTATGCCACTTGAGCCTCACTCTGATCTGGACCAGAGTCTTCAAGGCATTTCTGGGTATATCTTACTCAATTTCAGAAAAGGTGCACATATTAGCCTGAGCTTATGTGACTTCAAAGTGCTGGCCCTCATAAACTCATTGGGATTGTGTCAATCTGACATGGGGACCTGTGAGTAACTGGAGGTGGATCAACGTGTCTCACAGGGTTGAGACACTGGTTTGATCCAAAAACTCTTCCTGCCCACATGTCAAAACGCCCTCAGGCAGGACACTGAACCCCAAATTGCTCCCTGGTCAGACCATCACCTTGCACCGCTGCCACCTGAGAAAGAAGGAAATTATGAAGACCTTTCAATAAAAAAAAATCTAGAAAATCTGTACTGTTGACCTGTCTCCATGTCTTTATGCCTCCATGCTAGTGACAGCCAGATCCAGGTGCATATTGTTTTCAGGTTGTCTGTTCGTCCCATTCTCATGGACAACCTCAGTAGTGCCTTGAACTTCTACAAATTTGCCATAATCATTCACTTGGCCTCAAGGATGTACTGCTTAGATTAAAGGGAGTTAAGGGAGGACGGATGTATCAGAGAGTGGAATTGAGGAGGTAGGGAATAGAGGAGTGTGAATAAAAACACTGGAGAAATGTTTTACTGCACAAACAGAGGAGTGAGTGAACAGCAGACTGGGGCGAGGGAGTCACAGGACGGGGGTGAAATGATAATAAATCTTGTGAATCTAGTCACAGGCTCAAGTATTTGCTTAACTCAACCCTTGGAGCGAAGACAGCAGGGTGAATATTGGCACTTTCTTCTAAAACTGGTTAATGCTTGTAGGTTTGGCTTGTTTCATAAAAACTGCTATAAATCTGTAAGCACAAGAATAGAATATGGAAGACTAAGAACCATGAATACTCAGAGAGCAAAATCAATATTTCCATTCTCACTGCTCCTAATCCTATTGATATATATTTGCAATTTAAACTTAGGGTCATTGGGTCAGTCTTAGTAGGAATGTAGAGATATAACATAAACACAGTGAAATGGAAGTGAAGGGCTGAATAGTTTTAAAGTGTAAGCAGTAACTGAGTTTACGAAGAATTTGTCTTCATTAAAAAAAACAAGACAGAAGTAAGAGGAGAAATAAGCAGAGTTGAGCAAGGAGAATTATGTGTTCCCATTTTGACTTAAACCCAGGGACCCACTTAGAGGCAAGTAGGCCTACTGCAGCTAACGGCTGCAAGGTTGTGGTTTCAAATAGAGACAGTTTGTATAGCACAAGTACTGTAATTACCAGTGACTTCCATCTGAGGTAAAAGAAGAAAAAACTATCAACTAAGTAACTTCACACATACAGTTAGTGTTAAATGAATTATGGTAATTACCTGATGTAACTCCATCAAATATATGACTCATTGATGCACTGAACTGGGAGTCCACTTAGATGATAATAAGGGTATACTGTACTGTATGTTTTGATTTACTGGTTATGAAGGTTTTGCCACTCACTTGTGATGCCTTCTCTCTTGACCTACACTCTTGAGACCAGCAGGACAACATGATGTGTTTATATGCATGTGACCGTATACAAGATGTACAGTAAATAAGTCTGCCTAAGTTTAAGGTAATAACACAGCACCCAAAATGAGAACTCAGACTAAAAGCAACAGAGGCAATGCAGGCAGGGTTGTGATTCACTGATCTGACAGCAGAGCGGGTATGTGGCTGGAACCTAGAGGAAACTCTGGAGACAAATGAGGGAAAGCAGCAGACAGAGCAGGAAAGCAGGAGGCAGTGGACCTGAGGCCTGTACTGTGATTCGAGGTTGTTTGGGTAATTTCAAGTTTAACTCTGGGTTTTTAAGTTCTACGACGGTGGCAATTGGGTAAATCATCTGGATAAATGGCCATGGTAATCAACATCAATCTCCTAACGTGCTCTGGAGCAGGTTCAGAGGAGCAGCTCAAAAAGTTGTTTAAAAGAACAATTCTGAACAAATCTGCTGCATTTTGACAGGTAACATTGTAGCCTATTATAATTTAAGTAAAGCGTGAAATTGTGAAGTTTTTAATTGATATTTGAGTTCATTCACGTCTGTTTAATGTGTAGTTGCAACTTTGATTTTATACCTTATCAGACATGCCAACATTTTTTATAACCCCATAAATCTCCAGGCAGGCTCACAAAAGACACATTTTCCTTGATACTCTTGTTCTTGTCACAGATTACTGACACAGAAGATAACTGAGTTGGTTAAATAGATAGTCGGCAGACAATCAGCATGTACTGAGGGGGATAGATGTAAACCTTAAGGGCTACGAATGTGCAATAGATCACAAACATTACATGAAGCACGATATGCAATCTGTGCTATGGAAAGCCATTATGATAATAATTCCCTTGATCTACGTCTTCTTTCATAAATATTAAAAGCCTTGGGATGTGCCAACTTGACCTGTGCTCGGTTCTTCTGTCACATTAGATGTCTGTCCAGAATGTGATGCTTATATCAAGGGAGGGATAAAATAAATCATTAACTTGTGCAAAACTACCAACAGAATTAAATATTGTCGAAGCTCATACAAGGTGTAAGATGTGGTCAGATGAAACTTTAATGAGGCCCGTGGGGAAAGTAGATGGTGACAGCAGCAAGTAGCAACACGAGAGCAACGCGAACGAATAGAGGGAGAGGGGGGGGGGAGAGAGAGACGTTCAGTGGAGATCCTGAGCACTTCCAATGAGGAGAGATCAAATGTCAGAGGTGAGTAGTTGGCAGAAGGGCATCGGAGAGCACAATACCCACCGGACCTTTTAGTCAAGACGCGGCAGTGGGAGCAGTGCATGTCAGGATTAGTTGCCGTCAGCTCGCCGTAACAAGAAGAGGTATAGCTATAATCACTGTAATTAGACAGACAGAGAAAGACAAACATTGTGGTCTGATAACTTGCAGTTTCTGTTGTGACTGAAATGCCCTTTACATATTTGCTGACTTACAAAAGCCATATAAATTGTTTTCAAATGGAACTGGCAAAAAATGCAAACCATGCATTTCTTTTTTTTTCTTTTTTTTTGTTGGTTGTTTTTATTTATGTGCCATGCAAACGAATGGTTTGAGCTTCCCGGCACAATTCGACTGAGGCTGAGATCGGATGAGAAGAAAGTGTTGAGCAGACTTGGCTCTTGACATGAGAGAGCAAATGAAGCACTGCTTGTTGTTCCTTGGGGGGAGACAGGTGCTAAAAGAGCACTGATGCATGTAGAGTCTCAGATACGTCTAATCTTGGCCTCGTTCCAGTCCATGCCTGCAATCTTCCGAGGACTGCAATTGTGGTTGACAAATCTTGTCGTTTTACGAATGCTAATTGGGGGAAGTGGCAGTTAGTTAAAACTCCCAGTGTGCGATAATACACTTCACGGTAGGTGGTAGTGTAGGGTGGGGTGGGGGTGGTTCTTCAGGGACATCAGGAAAGACAGCGGGAGGAGGAAGAGCGAGCTGGGATTCAGGGTTTGGGAGAGAAAGATGGTGTGTGTGTAACTTTTAAGAGGTAGCTGTGACACAAAGTGTTCTCACCTTCATGGATGGATGAAACTGGTTATGTTACACGTAATACCTGCAACACAATACTTTATGTCCAACAAATCCTTCAAACTAGAAGACTATGAAAGTCCTTTCCCTATGATATAACCCTTAGGGGCATCTCCTGAAATATTGCAGCAGGTATGCAGTACCTTTATCATCATGATAACTCATGTATCAAACTTCTGTATTTTGTTGAGCCTCCAATCCTCCTCCTCCCACTCCCACTCTACATCGCCTATCTTCCTCCTTCGCTGACCTAATAATTACTGTGGCCACTAAAGGTCACCTACTGATAAAGCATACTGTAGCTCTGTAATAAACTGATAGCATAGGACAGCCTATTTGTGTGCTATATCCTGGATGACATACTGAGTTTCCTGGAGAGTTATGGGGCCATAATCTGGCTCACCAGATGTAGGCTGTACTGTAGGTACAAGGCATCATTTGTCTTCCTCTCCACCACCACCACCCTGTTTGCTACCATTCAGGAAGTGACAACCTCGAACACACTGACTTGATGAAGATCTGGATCATAAGTGTGTGTGTGTGTGTGTGCTGTTGTTTATTTGTGGCCTTTTTGCTTGCAGGGGAATCAGGCATTTGAAAGACCATGTTCCCCTCCACACTAGTAAATAATCCACAGAGACATGTTACCCTCTGACTCTGTTTTGCAAGGGCACCTTTTCCCCAATGCAGCCAGTCCATTCTCCACAGCATTGTGTCAGTGCTGCTGTGAGACTGTGGGGCCGGCTACAGAGCCCACTGTGTCACTGATTTCAAACATGTCATCCAGAGTTTGTCTTGCACAACTGGTTATGCAGGTGTGTAACAGTTGTTAAAGAGATAGTTCACTCAAAATTGAAATTTCTCTATCTACTCACCCTCGTGTCGACTAAGGGTTGGGAGAAGAGTCCTCCGTGCCTTATCGGAGTTACAGGGGGGCTCGGCGCAGCACTGCATGTCCATGGTAGCAAACGGAGCTCACTTTTCTTCGTCCAAAAAGACACACCAAAAAACATCCAAATACCTCCATAGTGCTCGTCTGTAATGTCCCTCTTGTATTGAAGCCCCAACAGGAGATATCCCAGTGTTGCTCTGCCGGAATCTTGCGCGATTTGCGGAGCCGTGAACCGGGTGTCAATGCAAATCGCGCAAGATTTGCACTGACACAGGCAAAGCATTGAACTGAGACCCTGGGAGCTTCCGCTACAAACAAGCTTAAAATATAGACTTATTTAATTTTTTTCAGAATGTTGGGGCTTCAATGCAATGGGGACATTACAGACGAGCACTCTGAAGGTATTTGGATGTTTTTTGGTGTGTCTTTTTGGACGAAGAAAAGTGAGCCCCGTTTACTACCGTCATATGGACATGCAGTGCTGCGCCGAGCCCCCCTGTAACTCAGAGAAGGCACGGAGGACTCTGAAACTTCTCCCAACCCTTAGTCGACATGAGGGTGGGTAGATAATGAGTGAAATTTCAATTTTACGACACAGTTTCAACAGGAACAAATAACACGAGAAAAAAAAACAGACACAAGACATGCTACATTTTTGATATCACAAACAAATCAATAAATCTTTTGCCACCTTTGTTGAAATCATTATAGAGTCCTGAGTCCACACAGCTCAGGTTGCCACCCAGGATGATTTACTCACAGGTTCAGGTGAGAATGTCGTTGATGGTGCCTGGTTGCTTGTGAAAACCTTTCGCACACTGCACAAGGTGTTTTCAGTCTGCGTGCATGCGTGTGAAACTTGAAAATGTATTTGCGTGCTACTGAAGAACACACTGTTCCCTTTTTTGCTTGGATGGAAATAGGATAGTGTTGCATACGTCTAATTTCTCTACTCTCTTTTTTTCCCTTTCTTCTTTTTCCAAAAATGTTTGTAAATGACTGTGTGTGTGGTTGTGAATCAGGCTGTTTGTGCGACTTTGACATCAGCTGTCACCAGAGTCGGGCCAGTACTACATCTAAAAGCGCCAACACACCTCCTGCAATTAGCTCTGACTATCAATGTGACTCTTGCGTCTGCATCTCTCTCCAGATTTATTGCGCTCTCTCTCTATATTTCATCTCATGCATCCGTTTCTTCTCTTCCCTCTCTGTTTCCACTCCTCTTTGCTTTCTTTGTTTTTTTATCTGTTAACCTCGTTTTCTCCACCTCCCTTGCTAATTGCAACTCTTTTTTTGCTGTCCTCTGTCCCTGTAGTTTTTGCTCCCTCTGTCTTTTCTTCTCTACCTGAGTCTCCACATCCTCCATTTCCCCTTTCTTCATCACTTTCACTCTCTGCTGCGTTTCCTCTCCTTGTTGCCTCGCCCCTTCTAAGCCTTCTAAGGGAACCCAACAATGAAAGAAGTTGAGTTTAGGAGCTGCCATGAGGGAGAAGATGAAAAAAACTCTCTCTTATCTTTCCATTCTGACAAACTCTAGTCCTTACATTTTCTCTACTCACTTTTTTGTCTCTCTCTGTCATCTTTTTCTTGTATACCTTTTTTTTTTTTTTTAATTCAATTTGCCTGTTTGTCTCTTTCTGACTTTTTCTTTTTTTTTTTTTTTTTTAGCTTGCATTGTTTTAGTCTCTGGGTTGTTCTTGACCTCAGACTAGAAAGCTGTTTCTCGCTGTCTATCTCTCTGGCAAGGCTGTCATTCTGTCTTTCACTCTTTCTCTCTTTCAGTGTTTCACACGCATTCACTGTCACTGAGATGTAACAGGCAAGTGAGAGTTTCATAACATGCTTGTCTTACATCTGATGTCAAACCCTTTCTTCTCTCTATCTGCCTTGTTCCTCACTTCCCATGTCCCTGTTTTTGTTTTCCCTGCCTCCATTTTCTCCCTCTTTATATTCTTTCACATTCCCATCTCTACAACATTCATGTTGATATAAATAACTTCAAATCTCTCACACAGTTGATACCATGCAATACAGATACAACAAAAAAAAGTCTGATAACTTCAGGACAACTTAGTACTGTACCATGAGCACAATAGCCTAATTTAGCATAAAAGGATAATAGCACAAAAATGAGCGATCAATTTAGAATAAATTATTTTTGATTAAAAAATCTTACATATGACTTTTACAGCAAAAGAAATGATTTTCAGATGTTTATTAACAATGAAAATAATGCTGTTCCATGTCCATCTACTATTTATCATTCAGTAATAAAATATTTCAAGCTGATGAAAACTAAAACGTAAAAAAAAGAAGAAGAAAAAACTGGCAAAATCCAAGAATGATGTCTGAGTCATTAGTAGCTACCATGCTGGGTATCACACAGTGATACTCATGTTTGCAAATCTGGCCCTCAAAGACTGTAACCAAAGGAAGCGTACACATAAATGATGGGTTCCCCCTCAATTGTCTTCACCACAAAGCAGAAGAAATGAGCCAGGGATTGAAAAAGTGGTAATGAACAACGTCTCCCTACTGACAGAAGCACTTGCAGAAAAAAATAGCAGCTGTGGAAAAAGCAAATCTCAATAGTCTCAATAGAACTGAAAATATATTTACTCCATAAATATGGAGTTGTTTAGGTAAATGCTAATCATATGAAAAGTACAAATTGCCTGCCATACATTGGACATTCACTCGAATGATTTCACTCGAAGATTTCACTCGAAGAAAAGCTTGAAACTTGTCTGAAGTTTGAATGCTCTCCCTGTGCCT
This sequence comes from Trachurus japonicus, assembly GCF_045865225.1. Classification (NCBI taxonomy): domain Eukaryota; kingdom Metazoa; phylum Chordata; class Actinopteri; order Carangiformes; family Carangidae; genus Trachurus; species Trachurus japonicus. Next base: position 19,605,950 of record NC_140914.1, on the reverse strand, counting down.
GGGTGGCTTTCCTTTGGGTGCTCTGTCTTCCTCCCAAAATCCAAAGACATGCAGGTTAAGTTTATTGGTATTGATAAAAAATGAAAATAAAATCTGTTATACTGCTGTAACACAAAACACTAATTTCATTAGTGTCAGGGACCCTAATTAAGGCTTTATGGTGAATCTGAATGACTAACAAGAAACAATAGATGTTGGATGAGGCTGAAAGCCTCTTAGGCCTCTTAGCATTAAGATCATTACATATCAGACTCTTTGACACTGAGCTGATGGTCTTAAGTCTGAGCAGCTTACAAGTACAAACAACAAAGTACCATGGCATGCTTTTTTCAGCAAAGTCTATCTATCTATCTATCTATCTATCTATCTATCTATCTATCTATCTATCTATCTATCTATCTATCTATCTATCTATCTATCTATCTATCTATCTATCTATCTATCTATCTATCTATCTATCTATCTATCTATCATCTTCATTACCTAAGTTATGTAATGTCTTCATTACCTAAATTATGTAATTTCTTCATTATCTCTTTTTCTCCTCTCCCTCTCATTTTCCCCACTTCACTCCTCTTCTCTGTCTCTCTATTTTTTTTTTTTTTTTTGGCCGGCAGCGAGGCAGTGCCCTAGTTTGGCAGTGCAGAAGGTTTGTTAGTATCATCCCCCCAAACAAAATAATAATAATGTGGAATCAAGGGAGAACACAAAATCAAACCGTATGCATGTTGACATACACACATGCACGTAGGTGGACACCTACATTTCATACATGCCTACATGCAAGTGCAGGCGCAGATGCTCAGCTGTTCACATGTACTGTTTAAGTGTATCGTAGAAGTGCATGCACAAAAACAAGCTCTACACACCCACACACACACGTATACACACTGCTTTGCTTGCATTGCTGCGTGACTGCCAATTTAATCTCTCTGGAGCATATAATTTTTTGCTTTGAGGAAAGCACACCTGCTCCCTGACAGAGAGGATGCGGTTTGTTCCAGCTCATACTCATACTGTATATTTGCTTTTAAGGACATTTATGGGGGTAATTTATACATATCCTCACCATCACCTCTTTGCAATATGTTGATCCCATCATATTTTTCACAGTCAGCTATAGTGTAATACATTACTTTCTGTCTTAATGAGTAAGCACTTGGTATGACAGCAATCACACTCGAGCATATTTTGTGTATTGAAATTAGTTGCACTGAAGTGAACTGAATTAAATCAAAGGAAAGTGAAACATAGGCAAGCAGACAGTCTGAAAAAAGGACGCACATTTGATACGCAGCCATTGTAGCAATACTTAAAATTCAATTAGTAAATTCTAAGTAAAGACACAACACTTAAAGGAAGGAAGCAAAATAGGGAAAATGTATTTTTTGGTTCATCGTCTCATCACACAGTCCACATCTATCTGAATTATTCTACTCCCATCAGAATAAGACTGGGAGTATTTTGAGCCAAATCAAAGATGAGGATATAAATAAAGAGAGAAACAAAAACGGAGAAAACAAAGTAAGGAAACTAAAATGGGTGTCAGTATGTGTGTACTATTACACAAAGATGGGAAGTCACATGTGTTAACATGAGTCACTCAATTGTCTGAAGCAGTGATGAATTTCAGTTGACCCACATCATGGCGGTTACAGTGAGTGTAGGGTGCTGGCCCGCAGGCAACTGTATGGGGAGCCATTCATCCGAGACCCCAGACACTCATCGCCATTTCTGTTATTGTTTCTGTAACCATGACTCATCGCCCGGCTTTGCTATTGACTCATAGTTAATACAATTAATCTATATACTGTACAAAATAACTTATAACATTGCCTGTTGAAGAGGATAAAATAATAATCTGCTCACAGTAGCTAGTGTATCACCAACATAAACACTATCATTCCTTTGAAAGAGATACTATCAAAAGTCAACCATTCACATTTTCAAAAAGCTTAATGACAGCTAATAAAACTGTCATGGTCTTTTTTCCATCCTGACAGAAATTGAATGCTGTATAAAAAAATAAAAAAATAAAATGAAGTTGTTTACCAAGGTCTCTCCTTTCCTAAACAACTGTTTTGTTAGAATGAACCAGCCGTCATTGAGTAAACCCAGTCCTTCCCTGCCTGCAAGGGCACATTACTCACAGAGTCGCATCTTGGATGAAGAATGAAACATCATTGAGTAAACAACAACCAAATTCAGTTGCCCTCTGTTCAACCCTTCTTGGATAACCATGACCTGCATGACTGTGATTTTGAGAGGAAAAAATAAAATGACTCATTGTTAGCAGTCGAACAACACTGATAAACTGTGGATGACCACAGGGGACACATCAATTAGAAAGAGGAATTTCAAAAAAGGATGAGAAAAAGCAACTTTAAAACAGTAATTTAAAACACCAAATCCGCGTATCATTCGTTCTTTCTATTTTCGATTGGAAATCCCGGGCCTCCAGATGCACTTATAAGGAATAAAAAACTACTATTCATCAGCATTAGGGTGAGTCACTAATGACTGAATTTCATTTTTTGGTGAACTATTCCTTTAAGGGTCTCTGATGTCAAATGGGAGAATTAATAATAATGACTTTCTCTTTTATAATTTGAAGGAAAATAAAGGCTGCAATAAAAGAGAGCCTTTGGAAAATGTGCACATAGTAGGCTAATAGTCCTTAATTTCCTGCCTTTTCATCTTTTTGTTCTCAATTTCACATTTTAAGGGTCTCAATCATTTTTATGATAGACAATCTCAACACATCTTATAAATTGAACACATTTAATAGCCTCATTTCACTTTCTATCCCTCATGATAGTAACCTCACATTCCCCAATTATTTCTCCAGCTATTTCTCTCATTTTTCTCTCCTTGGTATGTGTCTCACTCACTCCCTTGAATGACATTGATTGGTTGGGTAGCCGCAAGTGACCAGTGCTGTAAATGCTGAAAGAAAAAAACAACAACAAAATGAAACATTAAATTACTCTCAATAATTTATAAATTATAGATCATGGTCTAATTGGACGGCGTCTGGTTCCGTTTCGAACTGTGCTCCACCATAAGTGACCTCAGTCGTACAGTAGAATTTTAGTTACAGTAACACAGAGGCTGAGGTTGGTGGTTGGGCACCTGTAATGATAAATTAACCAGGAAATGAAGATGCTGGACTCTCCATCAGTGAACCATTCCTGGTCAGCAGTTTGCCCTTGAAGAGACCCCTGATTGGCTTAAATGCTTTACAGCTGATCAAGTGATAACCTGAACGATTAATTCCCACCCTCATTAATCTGCTTGGTAACACTGTTACTGTCCCCAGTGTCTCCAGACAAATAGAAGCAATTGCAACCTGTCTTCACACCACAAGATAAAGGAGACAACAAGGACACCTGTAAACAGGCACAAACAACACCATTATCCCACCTGTAGTAGTGCAGGTTAAAGTGCATCAGGGAGCTGAACCTCAGATTGGTATGGTTTTTGTTTTGACATTGACTTTTGTTCTCAGTTGGTTAAACCATACCTACAGTATAATTTGAGGACAGTACCAAACATGACTATCTTTGATGCTTTTCCCAATTGTTGCAAGTCACTGAGGTTCATACACTCCTCCATCTCCTGAGCAGTTTCTCCATCTCTGGTAATCACCCACTGACCTCAGCCACCTACCAAAGGATCAATGAGAGACTGCTGCAAGGACACCATGTAAGGATTCCACTGCCTTTATGAGAGATCCCGATGACATGGGCTGTATCCTTCAAATGATGATAAACCTAAAGGGTGATGTCTCTGTGTAGAGAGCTTACAGCTTCATCCTAAAGCAGCTCTTAAGAGAGGTGAAAGATTATATCCACCACCTGCTTCTGAAGGGATGGATTGTGAAATCAAAGTCCTTCTATTCCACCCCCGTGGCATGTGTGCAGAGGAATGATGGCACACTACACTTGTGCATAGACTATCATCTTTTAAATCAAAAGACAGTCCCAGGTAGCAGCCCACTGCCCATAATCCAGCACTGTAAGTACATAGAGGCCATAAGGGTACTGTACAACATACCTGGTGTAATGCACCTCTGTACTGGTACCTTAACCCCTTCACTCTGTCAGAGCTTCTCTCCAAAGTTGGAACTTTGTAGAGTTGTGTGCAGGGTCACCTCATGTCTTTTCAACTGTAATTTTTGTAGCTACATTTGAAGAGTTGATGTTTTGAAAGACGGCATTGTCCACTAATCTTTTACTCTGAATCCCTTGGCAATATTTCCTGCAACCATGGTGTTGATCTCTTGCTCATGTAATAACTGCTCCTTTCTGTTCCTGCACCATGGAATTTCCAAATAGCCTAGATAATATTAATAGGTACAGTACTGTAATGCAGAATCCTGTGTTTACTGTATGCCTGCTATAGCCTAGTTGCTACTTGCAACATGAGTGTCAGACACCCACTGACTTTTGTTCTGGCTTTTATTGATTTTACATAATTCTACTATACAGATTTACTTTTATTCTCGGCCTGTTATGATATAACTCGAATACTGTGGCATGTGGATGTGGAAAAAAATAGATAACAATGACATTCACATATGCTGTACAGATTTTGACATTTGAATTGACTGAGCAGTGACTGGAACATCTGTATCCTCTGAGAGTTCCCATATCAACCAGCCAACTGAAAGGCATGTTGAAAAATCACTGCAGAGAATCTGCGAGAGCAAATGTACTCTTTGCAAGCTCAAGAGCAGCATCTTAGAGTTATTCCATTGTAGTCTGATTTTTTTCAATTAGGTTACATTTTCATTATAGCCTGTTGATCATGCACCCCTTCTTGTTTCACTGGCTCAGACAATGGCCCTCTCATCACAGCCACAGTAAATACCCATGAGGCCCCCTTGTGGTGTATTTTCAATACATACTCGGCTTTACAAGGGCCAGTCAGCTTATAATCCAAATCCAACACACTCTCACCTGCACTCTTGCATGCTCCAAAAATGCATTGCTTGGGAATGTTGAAAGACTCAGAGGCAGATCAACACTTTGTCCCATTCAAATGAAAAGACAGTAGGAACGCACAAGATAAGCTAGCTCTTGTTGTGTATGCAAGTGTATGCATGCCATCTCACTGCTACCAGTATTCATTTTCTCTAAGCTCTAAGGAGACAGTCCTGCCTTGTTGCTGTGCTACAGCAAGATTTATGTCCAAAGACCAAACCCAAACTATATTCAAAAGTTTCCCACAGGAAAACTGATGTTTCCTACATCACATTTTTGAGTTGTACTTTATTCGGATTCTGCCAGCATACCATTGCTCTCCATGGATAAAGAAAAGGTATCTTCCATCAGGTATGCCTTTGGATGAGAAAAATCATCACTGCATTTCATAAGCAATGAGATGCTGCTAGAGAAGGAGCCTTTTTAAGGCAAGTTTTCCAAGGACAAGTTATAGATTAACCTTTTTGAAGAGATCTGGTATAATGTAGAAGGTGGTGACATTGTCCATATTGGAGTCCCCCCTTTTATAGCAGCAGTCATTCAGCCAGATGTGCAGTGTCCATGACCAGGAATGCCTTTACATTGGCAAAGAGGAAGAGGGAGTTAGACCAGGTCGGTTAGAGTTTGAGATACTGTGAACTGCGAGTAGGGAAGATGAATTCTTTTGGGGCATGGAGTTTGTAATGTCTGAACAAGAGCACCTGGTTGGCAAGAGATGAGGTACCTGTTGATATGTATGTGTTGGACATGGATGACTAGAGAACAGATGGCATTGTACGGAAAAATGGTGCAACATACTTTTCAAATGCTCAACATTGTGTTCAATACAGTTTGAGCTGCTTGATGGTTTGAGTGCAGATACCTTCCGAATGGCCTTCAAAAGATTTTCCTCTCTCAAAGGAAACCCTTTGATCTCCTCTATAACTATGGGACTCATTTCAGAACAGGAGAGACAGAGCTTTGCAATGCCCCCCAGCTTCCAGGCCATGGCACCAGACTCACACAAGTGAACATCCAATTCAATCCTACATCTGCCCTACATTTTGGTTGAAGCTGGAAAGAAGAGGAAATCAATCCAGCTGGCCATCCATGTTGCACAAGGACACCCACCCAGACAAACTAGTGTAAGCTCCACGCCCAGAGAGAGAGAGAGAGAGAGAGGGAAAAAGGAAAAACTGGAGAATTCTTACATCTAAACCTGCAAATTAGGTAAAGATGGGAAACTTTGGATTCAGGTTTGGCGGTGGTAGCATCCTCAATTTTCTCAAACATCTATCAGAAGAAAGAAGAGATGGAAAGGTTTGCAGTGCCTTTCCACAAGGCGGTACCAAGTGGCCCAAAGACTACAACTAATGTCTCTCTACAATGGGAAGGAAGCTTGGTATATCTCAAGATGTAACTCTTGGAAGACGCATGATGCTGTTGAGGAGCCTTAACATACAGTAAAGTAAAAAGAAAATCTCAAAACAACTAACCCTCAGGGTCCATAAAAGAGACATATGCTCATTCATTTGTTGCTACCTCTAAATTCTATTTAAAGGTGTTCAGAAATGGCCGTTTGTCCTGTTTGTCGCGCCTCCTTCTGAGTTTCCCCTAGTTGCCGCCTGAGTTTACCCGAGTAAGGAAAACAAATTTGGTCGTTATCGAGCGGGCGGGATATTCAATGTTTGGGGCGAGACCGAGCTTGGTGTGTGTGTGTGTGTGTCTCAGACGTTTGATTGACGGATGACGGATCCAATATCAGTGGCTGATGAATCGTGAGCAACGTGACGCATAATTCGTGTGCCTGCATTATCCAATGCGAAAAAAAACTACCCCACTTTCATCCCGGATTTACTCGAAAATAGAATTTTGCACAAAGTTTGGGCTACATCGTCTGATAGATGAGTTATTTATGACCTATAGTGGAATCTAATTCATTTTTCTTTTCTGTACACCTTTATGACAAAGTCCGAAACTGTTATTCAGCTGTACCACATTGTATGCTATTGGTATTCTGCTTTGTGTCAGCTGATTTTAGTCATATGTTTGATTGTACTCGTGTGCAGTATTTTAACACCAAAATTCAAAATAAAGCTGTTCTCAGAGGGGTACTTAAGGCGGAAATCTGAAATGAAAAATAGTGAAGGTTAGTCCGAAATTTAATATAGCTTTGTTACAAAGTGTTTTGTTTAGCTGTTATCTGTAGTTGCTTTCCACAATCTCTTTCTAACCTCCGTTGATCCTGGCCGGTGGTCTATATCTCCACACTTGCTGCCTACTGATGCAGGAATATGCAATGATCATTGACAGAAACCCCTCGGCCTCTGCTTACCCCACCGGCAAAGGCCGAAAGAAAGCGCAAGTCTGCCACTGAAAAGGCAGAGACGAAGAGGAGATGCGACAAAACTAAAGTAAACATTGTTTGACCGATGGAGAAAGCTCCGTCAAGATATGAGCCTGAAAAGTGACTTGGAGGGGAGGGATGTGTGTCTGAGTGTGTGTGTGTGTGAGGGGGGGGGGCTTTTTTCAAATCTTTCTCATCGTCTTTCACAACGTCAACCATAGCTTTAAGTAATATAGCGTAATTGTATGGATACTTTCTTTCATTTTAGGAGGATAAAATGTGGTAACTTTTCTCAGTATTTGTAAAGTCAAGCTTTATTAGCCTGTGTAGTTTTCAAACATGATCAGAAAATAGGATTGAAATGTTTAGTTAAGGATGTGAAGGATATGTTTTCATACTTACTTGGCCAACCGTTTGTGTTATGTTACCACTCAGTCACTCTGTCAATAGAACTGACCACACTGTTGTAGTCCAACTAAAAAAGAGTAAATTCTATGCTGTGTGCCATTTGATGAATGTACTAACTAGACCATTAAACATAGAAAATTCCAACCCTTGGCAATGCCAGAGATATTCTTTTACTTCACATAGCTAGACAAGTCAACCCAGTAATTCACATCTGCAAAAGTGAGCAAGAGGAAAGGTGAAGTTGTTAAAACCTTTTCAAGCAAGGCACATCCTTTTCATTTGTTGAAAGTGTATTCTTTACCAGCTTTTTCTCGCACTCTCTCCCTCTCAGAGTTAAGCATGATGGTTTACCTTCAGGCTTGCCGAGGGAAATCCTCAACACTGTGGGATGCAGTTAGGCATCTAGAATATTCATGACTCACACATAAATAGTCAGCACTGCTCATCGCTCTCCCAAGTGGGTTTGTAGGTCCGCCTTCATGGAAATGTGCACACATACAGAGAAAAATTAAAGCACAAGCCTCATAGTTTAACATCCCAAAAGACAACAAGTGCAAGTGATTGTGTCTCCCCTAAGGCCTAATAGTACCACTCCTGCTATTAACTATTTATCTGTCAATCCCTCAATTTTAATCCTGTCCAGAAAACATTGGATGTGAAGCTGGGCACAGCCTGGGTAGGTCACCAGCTTAATACAGGGAAGAAAAAACTAATCAAAATATAATATCATAAGTTATTGAACCCATTATCCCTGGCACTGCATCCTCACACTCTGTGCCGCGCCATTCCTCTCCAGCCATATTGAGTCTGCCATGGAAAAGTGCTGGCCAACTGATTACTAAATCAATCTCAAGGTTGTAATGATCATCACAAAAAGAGATATAAATATGATTGCAATACTGCTATTTTGTGAGCACAGCAGTTCACTGCAGCGCAGTGTGCAGGTTACTGCTGATTCATCATTGTCAGCACTATCATTCTTTACTTTCTCTTGTCATACCCTCTGTGTCTCCCTCTCCTCACCCCTTGTCCCCCTGCTTATTATCCATTCTCTTTTTCACACATTCACGTCTCCAGTGGCATTTTTGCTCTCTATACCATTCCCTTTCTTTCAGTGACTCAATTTCTTCTTCAAAAAGCTTTTTCAACTTGCATCTCGATCTAGCCTCCATAGTTCAATCTCTCCCCCTTTGCCTCTTCCGTGTTTTATGCATCATTGGTTCCCATGCTTCTCTGTGATTAAGAAGGGATTGAGCGTTCGTGCCTCCAGCATTGATAGATTGTTGCTATGACAGCACTGGTGCAAGTGGGTTGGCCGGAGGATAACAGCATTGATAGCGGCAGATGTACTGTGCTTTGATCACGAGCGTGGTTTAACTTGTGGGTCTTGTATGTCAGAATCTGTAAATGTTAAACCCACGGCTGCCCCTACAATGAACTGCACAGTATGCATGTGCGTTTGCATGTGGCAGGGGAGATCTGGATTTTTGATTGAGTGTGTTTGCCAGAGTTCATGATGGCAAATGTGAATCTATTAAGATTCTGTAAATGAAAAAACCCTCATGACATTCTAGCCAGAGGAAAATCAATATACTCTCTAACTTGCAGTATAATCTATCAAGGTGTGAGATGCCTGGAAGCTTTGAAAGAAACCAAAGGAACCATGACATTAATCACCACACACTTCAGCACAGGTAGTCTTAAACAAGCTTTAGGTCTCAGTTAGCAAACCACCATTCACTGTAGTACAAATGTGTTGTTGTTGTTGTTACTGTCACATTCTTGTGACATCATACAGTACATGCAGTACTACTACTTGCCTGGTATGTTCAAAGACATAAGTACATACCGCTACAAAACATATTGTGATATGTCAGCACATTTTGTGATTGACGGACAATTTAAAACAGTATTTCATAGATGGAAAAGGTAAACAGATGCACTTCTCTTATTGTTGAACACTGTTTTTTTCATACCTTGCACTATCTTGTGATTGATACAGCAGACTTCCTGAAGGTGATAAGTAAAATATGCCTGATTCATAGAGGTTAGATCCACAGCGTCTTTTCTGTGATTGTGTGAAAACACTGCAGCAGTGTCACAGAGGAATTTGTAATTGTCCAAAATGTTCACATATCAACTGATCAAAGACAGAGGAATTTATTTTTAAGCTTGCAGAGACCATTTCTCCCTGTGCAAACATAATAACTGCAACTACCCACAACGCGCAAATTGGCAAATTCATAAAACTGCCATATCAAAAAATGAGCTTAACAAACCAGGTGGGTTATGAAAAAAAAATATCTGTAAGGTTGTTGGCAACTTGGCAATAAAATCAATTGGACTGATGCTTGTAAACAAGAGAAGGAGAAGAAAGTCACACACAGTATGCACTTCTGTGGGACAGAAAAGACTGATCTGCCCATGCAATATTGAAATCATTCATTCTCCCCTGTGGGGAACTAAATCCTGTCTGATTGGGGCTTTGCTTTATCCACTGCACAGTCATTTTCATTAGCTGCAACCAGACCTGTAATTTAAGTCACACCCACTGTCTCAGCTGCTTTTTCATTTGCTGATTCAGAAATTTTATTAACTGTCGGTTTGAATCAGTTCTTTCAAGCCTCTATATCTATTTGCAACTTCAGCTGCATGGCTATTTGTTGATTATCTATAAAGTATCTGTTCATTGAAACAACACTACTGTATGTGCTGCCTCTATGCACTCAAGATATTTCTGTCAGTTCAGCAAATCATCACTCGATTGCCTGATTGTTTTGTGATTATCTATCTTTCTCAGTCGCGCTGTAAGGAAGTGATGACTTGTTTGACATCTTGGAGGCTTCAGATGGGTCCCCTGATTAGACCTACTTCTGTTCAGAGACCTCATGTCGGAACATTTCAGACTTATTGAGCCTTTCATCTCCTGGAAGCAATGTGGGGACTCTAAACAGAGCAGCTGATGGCAGATTGTGTTTCCAGGGAACAGCCGGGGCAGTACAAGACGGTTAAATTTCTAGGTGTGGATGTCAAAAATATACTTCCAGCAGTGGGCCTTGTGTTGGCCTTCGATGACATTTTAGGTGTCATCTTTATGTCAGACTTTGTTTGTTACCTAACTATGGTTTTTAAGGTTTTGGAAGATATGAATCCACAGGAGACAGGTTTACTTCTTACTTACTCAACACTGAAGAGGCTGCTCTACCATACTCCACGTGTGTTGTGGCTTGTGAAGGTACATGTAGCAATAGTAGAGATCTTCTTGATATTTTCCTGTATGTATTTTCCTGCTCTCCACCGCATTATTGTTGCATTATTGCCCAGACTGCAATCTCTGACATTTCACTGACCTCAATCAACAAGTTATCCTCACTGGCCTTTGTAGTTCACATCATCCAATTTCTGTCTCCCCTGCATGGCTGGGGTCCAAGCCACATGTCCCGCTTCTGTATGCTGCAATTCCCCAAATCCTGCCCTGGCTTCTAGCAAAAACAATCTGCTTTTTTTCCACATGGTTGCCATTACTGCTCTTGAGTTCCAACCCCCGACTCTCTCTGGCTTTAACCCCAACTCTGTGTTGTATTTACCCTGGTTCTCTGCTAGAATCCCTCCAGCTGCCCCGTCACCTCACAGGCTCAAGCACCACCATGGAGCCACGTGCCCTGGCCTTGCGCCCTATCATTTTGGGGTGAAAATGAAACAATGGTAGCAATAGTGATATAGTGGTCAGTGGGGAGGCTTAGGTGCTGCGCTCCATTTAGCCCCAGACCCTCCGGCCCTCTTCCGTCATGCTCCATTGCATCACTTCTTCTTCCTGTGAGGCATCGAGGAAATGGATATGATGTCATGCATGAGCAGCCACAGATGACAGTGGTCTAAACGTCAGACACTGGCAAATAGATACAGACACAAACACACAGAGAGAAGGTCAGAATGGACAGAGGAAAAGTGAGACAGGCGTGACAAAAAAAAAAAAGGTTGAAAAGATCTTCTCGAGGCTTATACGTGAAGATAAAATATGAATAATAGATCAAACCTGAGAGATCAAACCTTCCATTCCTTTTGCCCCCTCTGCCTCATTCTTTCTCGCTTGCACTGGTACCTCACTCTCCAAAGTTGGGCGTTTTGCAGCCTGGATCATCCCCGTAATAATACAGTGCATCCAATGTGATTTGTGTTTCAGCGTATGATTTTGTCTCCGTTCTTTGCAGCTGTGGAAAAGCAGATTGTGGAGGAATCGAAGATCAAACGCAGCGCCTCATCAGTTCTGTCTCAGCTGTCTTTTCTACTGCCCACTCTCCCTTTCTCTCCTCCCTCTCTCTTTTTTTCTGCTTTCCCCTTCTTATCTTCCTCATTTGTTTATATCTTCCTACATTTTTCTATCCTACTTAAGTAACAAATAGCTGCTCAAGACATTGAAATAAAAGCGGGATGATCCACACATTAATTTCTCTACATTTCTCTGCATATATACAGACAAAGACTGTAAGATGTACTGTATATACAGTACAGACATAAACAGTGTGTACACACTTGGATACAAATGTGTGTCCTTAAACACAACCAAGGATCAACAAGCAACATTTTGTTCCATAGTGCTTAACAAAGTGGCGCTGCTTTTAGCAGGTTCCTCTCATGGCCACTGAGAAATGGTCTCCTCCACTCACACATACACAGGGTGAAGCTCGCAGAGGAGCTTCATCTGTCTGTAGTTGTGTTTGTCTCATCTCTAAGCCCTGTGTGAAGTGGAGAGGAAACAGCGTTCTGCTCACAGCCCCACACACTATAGCGACTGTACTCCGGGGAACCGGCCCTGGACGAGAGGGGAAGAAAAACAACAGTGCAGAGGAGAGAGAGAGAGCAAGAGAGATACGGAGAGAGGTGAAAAGAAGACAAACTGTGGGAAATTAAGAGGAACAGGGGGGAATATAAAAGCTTGTGGAGAGACTGGAGAAGTTGAGAGGCAACAAAAGGGGAAGATTGGAGATCTTGAAGGAGGCAGATAAAGCCGGCGTAGACAAACTCAGAGTTTATGGAAATTCTTGTCTCTTGTGGAGGTTATTTGTGACGAACAGTTTATCAGGCAAATCCCAGGGAGGCAAACTTGTCACTATGTCACAGTGAACACACACACACACACACACACACATGCTTTCTACAGTGTGACACAAGATTTTTCGGGGGTGTAATTTAAGTCCCTCCAATACAGCTCCTAGCAGTGGCTTGAGTCACCATGTACTAGTACAGTACGTGTCTTTCTGTGTGTGTGCCACCACATATTTCTAGCTTACATTACACTATACAACCAGAGCATGAAGACCTGAACAGGAAATTCTGGTTCGTTTTGGTGGATAGCCGGGGCTTAGACACAGTGAATTGGTGAGTGTGTGTGTATATGTGTGTGTGCAGACAGGTGACTGACAGCTACAGCGTGCTGTATTTTTTTTCTGTCATGAAAATCACTGAACCATCAGCTAAACACCCCATCATGCCACACAGTTACCATAGTGACCTAAGTCTGGCCCAAATTCAGTATAGTGAATAAAAATAGGATCCATTCAAGGTCGTGACATCAGCCGGAGGATACTCAGATGGGTTGTCGGTTCAAACCTCTTTTAACTTCACCTGTTTGAAAAATATGAGCTTCAGCCTTCAAATGGAATCACACTAAGAACATATTTGTTTCATAAGCCCATAGAGACTTAAAGCAGATATCAGTGGAATGTTTTTGTTAATATAAGTCCTAAATAGTCCTATTTTCCGTCAGCAATCACTTACATGAAGTATTTCAGCCTAAACACGAGTCTCTCCGTCACTCTGCTCTGCTGTAACCCGAGGAGAAAATTTTCCTTGTGGGATACAAGTGTTATCCAATGAGGGGAGAGAACGGCATGAAGGGCTGTGTGTGCAGCCAAGGGATGCGCGTGAATGTGGTGACGTAGCACGAGGACCAATTGATGCCTGACAAGGGCGGGGGCTGCTAACTCATGGTGCGTTCAAGGAAACTCGTACTTTGTGTTTTTCCTTCCTGTGAAGTCATACCAGTTCGATCTGGTACGAGTTCACGGGTCGGAAGTTACGAGTGGCCGTTATAGGGAACTTTCACAGACAACAGGACGGTAAAAACACGAGCTACGGGTTACCTGGAACGCTACCAAGTCGTAGTTGTGACTTGAAGCTGTAACTTACGGTTTCAAAAGCCTGCCTTGAACACAGCATTAGCCGAAACGGCCGTGCCACTGATATCTGCTTTAACCTTTAAGTCTGTCTTCAGTCTTGTAAATGATGGTTGAATGAATCACATCAATTCAGTTTCTGGCATCATGATGAACTGAGAGTAATTGTGGAGGGTCAATCAGTATTTCCTTGGGAAAAAACATGTTTTGGCAAAACATAATAAATATAAAAAACATTTATTCAACAGAAACTGTGCTATGCTGTGTATGAGGTCTCATTCACTTGTTGGGGGAACAGTTGTTTTGATCAGGCGTCAAAAGAGAATGAGTAATGAGTGTTGACAGTGAGAGTTCTCAGCACCTTCCAAAATAATCCTGTGTTTGGAGTATTGACAGTTATCAGCAGCCATTCAGACTGCAACAGATATCTTGTTGTCATATTGTTCAATGAGACTGTTGAACCTTATCTGATGCCCTTTGGCGTGCCTGGCAGGAAACCTAAATGGTAGCAGCTGTATTCAAGAGTCACTAAGTGGCTTAGTGGCCTGTTTAGCAACAGGTGTTAAGATCTCCTGTCCTTCCTCTCTTCATTTCTTTTGTTTGTTTTCATTACTTACAGCGTTCTGACTGTTTATTCTTTCATATTTTGTTATTTTTAAAATCAAACACCAGCAAGGGGGAAACTCTTGGCTGCTTGTGCCTGGGGAAATGTCATTGTGCTGCATGAACACTCGCAAATAAAACATGAAATCACGTCATTCTCCAAAAAACCTAAAATATGTCGTCAGGAAATTTGGGAAATATTTTTTATTGAAATTATGTTTGATGTAATGTTACATCAGGGTTCAAAATGAAAATCCTCTCCTGACATTAAAGCAGAAGTAAGTGATATATTTGTGTTAATATAAGTCTTAAATAGTTATATCTTCCGACAGCAATCACTTACATAGAGTGTTTGGACTGAAACACGGGTCTCTCAGTCCCTCTGCTCTGCTCTGAAAACATTTATCGTATCCTACAGTTTTTATCCAATGAGGAGAGAGAACGGCATGCAGGGCTGTGTGTGCAGCCAAGGAATGCCGTGAATGTGGTGACATAGCGACGAGGACTGTTATGGTGCGTTCAAGGAAACTCGTATTTTTCCGACCGTGAAGTCGTACCAGTTCGATCTGGTAGTTCACCGGTCGGAAGTTACGAGTGGCCGTTATAGTGACTTTCACCGGTAAAACAGGTCGGAAAAACACGAGTGGGTTGCCTGAAACGCTACAAAGTCGTAAGTTGTGACTTGAAGCTGTAATTTACGATTTCAAAAGCCTGCCTGGAACGCAGCATTAGCGAAAACGACCGGACCACTTACTTCTGCTTTAAGTCTGACATGGGCATCCTAACATTTCTAAAAACTCCACTGTCTGACACTCCCACTCCCACTACATTAGTTACAACTCTCTTTATGAATGAGCATTATCATTATTATAATTTAACCAACAGTGATGTTAATGTTTTAAAATCCCATTATCTTCTGTCCTTGCTGGTCCCAGATAAATTTGTAATGTTCTTCTTCACTCTCACAATGCACCTAAAAGGCAGAAGTTTCTTGTCCAGTTGCCTAATGAGCTGCTGCCTGAGTGCAGCAGATGCTAATTACGAACAGATTGTGAGCTGCAAATTGAATGAAAGGTGCAGTGCATAATATTTTCCCCACACTCTCATGTGTGTGAATCTACCTCTTTATTTTGACATGTCACTTAAGTGGGTACATAAGGCCTATTATTGCAGGTGACAAAATTCAAAATGACAGCGTCATATGCAGCCGGCAGCGCAGAGGGGTTCCAGTAAATAAATTTACATTTAGACTGACGGTGGCCTAGCTCCAAGAGTCATGTTGGTAATAGAAGAGATATGGACCCTCTCCAATTCCAACACCTGTCACAGTCGATGTTCATTGGATGCTATTGGAATTCAGGAAGGGGAGTTTCATCATTGTGGCTAATGAAGCGAAGAGACACACTGATTTGATGTGAATGCCAACAAGATCCTATTCTGTTAGCATTAGGCTTAATTGGTGCTGTCAATCATAAGTGTGTCTCCGTGGCAACAGTGAGGATCAATATGAGTCTGTATATTGAGTAACCTAGATCTGTACTCCATGAGTGGATGGGTTTGATGAAGCGTGATATAGTGAGTGCATGTTTTCTATGTGTGCATTCAAAATCTATCTCTTCTTGAATATGTTTGGGAAAATGCTCATTTTAATGCACATGGTGCACATTTTACTATGTTTTTAAGTTCCAGAGCAGAAAGAATGAATTTGTTTCATCCAGGTTCAGTCCTGCTTTAGTTTGCAAACTACTTTCAGTCAGTGGTTAACGTGTTGCTGCCAAATGACGTTCAATTAACTCCATTTGTATCCCCTTCACGGTAATAATTCAGTTGCAAGATAGGGCTTTCAAAAAACAGGTTTTGTGTGTTTTCTGAAAAAGGTGAAAGTAGGACAGACACCTGCGGCTACTCATGGGCCACCTGTTCACCTGTTAGTTACCTTGATTTGAACCATCTCTGCTGCTGTGACCTGCTGAGATGAGATGTCTGTAGTTGCTCCACAGGTGCAGGCGGAAAAAAAAAATCATGTTGCGAACAGACGCCGCAAAATGTGCACACTAGTTTCCCTCTGCTTCATACGTTTTCTACACACAATGCATTATTACAAAATGCTGATAACTGTTGGATGTGGAAAATATTTTATGCTTCCAACAAAAATGAAAGTTGTATCTTTTATGGAGGTAAACCTAACAACACGCAGCAGCAGTCTGCAGCAGTGCAGCAAAAAGTTTTATCTTATGTCCTACATTGTCGCACTTACAAGTGGATCAGTGTTATGAGTCATGCTCTTTCCCTTTGAGACAGGTGTTCTGCATGTCCCATATTCCTAATTATGTAATATCCCTACACACGCACACATGCAGACTCACTGTGGCTCCTGCCTCCCTTGTGTGAACCCTCTGGGTGTCACTATGTGGAGCACAAAATGAGATCACGTCTCATGCGGAGGGGATAAACCTCAGACAATGGAGAGAGAGCAAGACAATCAATTGGAAGGGGGTGTCACAAGACATGCAGGTGAAGTAGTAATCTGAATGGAGATTACTACAGGAGCAGGAGAACAAATCAAGGGACAAATACACAGTCTATAATGTATGGGGAGGGTTTGCAAGTTCTGGGGCGAATATTTCTGAATAACTTAGTCACAAGTGTTTGGGCTTTTTTTTTTTTTTGTCAACACAAATGACTGAATATAGTGTGTGGCATAATTTCACATGCTTTATTTTATCTCACCCAGGCTGGATGCAGTTATTTTGAAGAAAATAGACTGATAAAAGATGCTAGCCTATTGTGTTTATCGTTGAAATATTCAGGACTGGAGACAACGGATGCCTCCCAGAAGAAGAGTAGAGATTGGTTATTTTGTCGTATTCTATACATGTTATGTGGTTTAGCAAGCACTATATGAATGTTAAGTTTCTGTGCATTTTTCATTCATCTGTGACCATGCCCTAGACTTAAAGAAATGTTATGACAATTCATATGAAAAACAGAACTGCAACATGTAGTGGGCCTAGTGTATCGCAGCAGCATCATTAATACGTATGTTGTTGGCACCTTTGTCATATTTGTATTGATTCAAATGTATTTATTCATTTATGTTTGTCAGTTGCATTTTAGTTCATTTAACACACTGTTTGTAAATCAGTGATCTGCTATTAAGAGATCATACATCCAGTCACATTCAGCTCTGTCATTTTGACAGACAAACACTGTCACAACAAAACCACATAGGAAATCACATTTGTTGGTCCTCCTTTTTGCCCTGTTTATACCAAAAAAAGAGCAGCTGCCTATATAGGGTCATTATATCTGCATGATATTTGACTATTTCACACATGCTTAAGGTATTACAGGTTTCTGCAGTAGTAAATAGATTGAAAAATAGGATGGACCTGATTCTCAGCTCGCACCTCTGGGGAGCTTGGACCAGAATAGACTGGAATGAGTTCAATTCTCTGTCGGAATTAGAAAGAAGTCTGAATTTGGAGCACAAGGCAGAAAGAGAGAGATTTTCCCTTGTTGTTGATGATGGAAATGAGGTGAATGTAAAACAGAAATGTGAGATGAAGCCGCACATGGGCAAAGTATTATGTAGGAATCGTATCATCAGTGTGTTGTTCAGAATCCATCTTGATTGCCTGCCTGTACCAACACTTGTGCGCGCACACACATGACGATGTGTGTTTGACTGCGTATGTCCACACATGCACCTGTTGGTCTGAGGGCATGTGTCCGCGATAGCGTCCATGTTTGTGCAATGTGTGTAATTATAAGTGTGTTCTCCCCTGCTGCTGAGGCGGCAAGAGGACAATGCTTGTCATGATGCAACAGGCAGCTAATCCTCTCCTTATGTAAACGCTTGACTGCTATTCAAATGACATGCAGATGGGATAGAGAGCTTAGGTTTTGGCAGCACAGTGTCATAACAAGGAGTGTCTGTGGAGACAATGTGCCGTCAGCATTTGGGTGATTAATGCTCCACTTTGTGTTTTGGAAAAAGAAATCCCTTTGAGGCCTGAGGAGAGATTAATAAGTGAACATAGGAATCAGTCGAAGCTTGATGACCTCTTAGCCTTACGAGGTGGGAAACCAAGAGAAAAGGGGACCTGTTGAGATAATGCAATATGCATATTTTACCATGTTGAGACAGAAAATCAGCTTCAGAGGAAAACATGTGGGGCATGCCTGGAGGAACAGTGAGATTGATTTTGGGATGCCTGCAGTGTCAGAGTAATTCAGAGACGATGAAATGTTTCAGGAACTTGGTGGGTTATGAATAGAATTACCTTTTGTATTTTATTTTATTTTTATTATTAATTTACCAAGATTCAACGCTACATTTGTGGAGGTTAGATTGCCAAAGTAAAAGATATTAAAAATTAGTCTGTGCAACCAGGTAGATACCCACTTCATTATACTGTTGTTTTTCTCAAGGTTCTTTTCTTATCTCCTCTACAGATTATTCCAAGAGTCCATCCATTTGGGTCTACAGAGAGAGTATGAGGACAAGCTGTCTCACCCCACACTGCAGCCCAACAAGATATGACATAACATGGGTCCCCTGCTAATCACCATGATGACCATAAAGCTGTGACTGGCATTGTGAAGCCTTCACCCCTCTTCAAAACACAACCCCGGAGCCTTCTCCTCTTTGGAAATCCTTCCTAGCAACCTCTGTTGCTTCCCTTTCTCCTACAAACACAACCGTCCCCCCTCCCTGCCCACCCCCTATTTGCCCTTAATAATCATAAATTCCCCTCTTTCTCATTTTCTGTCTTCAGCATCATGCAGAGTACAGCCACATCTATTCTCCTTCTTACCCTTCCCTCCCTCTTGTTCCTCTCCCACTTCCCCAGTCTGGTCAATGGGGACTGCTGGCTTATTGAGGGGGACAAAGGCTATGTGTGGCTGGCTATCTGCAGTCAGAACCAGCCGCCATACGAGACGATACCCCAGCACATCAACAACACAGTCCATGACTTGCGATTGAATGAGAACAAGCTGAAAGCTGTCCTCTTTAGCTCCATGTACCGCTTCACCAATCTGACTGACCTCAACCTCACCAAGAATGAAATCAGCTATATTGAGGATGGAGCCTTTGCAGGACAAGCCAATTTACAGGTGATGGATGCTAAAAGCTTTGAGCTTGACTCCGATTTTGATTTATTTTACAAAAATTACACTGGTATGCTTTATTTTTGCACTAGACTGGAGCACAATTCAGTGGAACTTCTATATTTTATTTCATCACCAAGTAAATGCATGAGACACGCATCAGGGAGACCTAAATTAGTTAAACAGCATTATGTAACTGTGTTCATTATTTTTGTTTTTTCAGTACTCAGCTGCAGGGATAACATCACAAACAACTCAGACATGGAGGTGACTGTACTGATCATTCAGATATAGTCCCCCAGTGAAAGCAATTACTACACATACATAAACAGAAATGTATTAAACTTTCCCAGTCGATTACTTACATTAAGTCAATTATTTGTTTGCATTACAAGTCTCTGAAATGTTACGTTAAATGTGCAAATGAGGCAACATCCAATTAAATATGTGCTAATTCGCACACATTTGCAGAGGGGAAACCTGTTAGAGAAAGCCAGGTTCAACTTTGTTTTCATTCATTTTTTTGTGGATATATTTTATTTTAATTTTTTATCAATGTGTAAATTATGAAAAGTCACTAGGCTATAAACGATAATTGGATGTTATAAGAAAACTGCAAATTTGCATAGGCCAATTTTACAATATTGTACAGTCTCTGTGAATATGCACTGCAGATATGAACACAACTAGTGTCCTGACCCCTGCAAATGTTTTTAAAATGCTGCAGCTTAACCAAAGTTAAATTTAATTCCATTAACAGTTGTGCTTCCGATGACTAAGTAAGCCTACAATGGAAAAAAGAACTAAAAGCGATCTAATGCTCTTTCTTTTGTGTTTTACTCAGGTTTTACAGCTGGGCTACAACAAGTTGACAAACTTAACTGAGGGTATGATGAGAGGGCTCGGCCGCATGCAATGCCTGTTCCTCCAGCACAACCTCATTGAGGTCATCTCCAACAATGCATTCTGGGAGTGCCCCAGCCTCAGCAGCATTGACCTGTCATCCAACAAACTTGCCCGCATTGATCCATCCACATTCACAGTTCTTGCTCGGTTGATGGTGTGTGAACTGGCAGCAAATCCATTCCACTGTGGCTGTGATCTTTACAGCTTCTTAACCTGGCTGGAGTCCTTCAACAACGTGACGCACACCTACGATCGCCTTCAGTGTGAGACGCCCCGGGAGATGTTTGGCTACCCCTTACTGAGTCCTGTTGCTGCGGGACATGGTGGTCGGAATGCCAAAAACATCTTGTACCATCACTGCCGAGATGGAGTGATGATTCCTGGGATGACCTCTCTCCCACCAGATCTGGACGGTTCCTCTGGGATGGGACCGGAGATGTTTGGTGGTGTGGGGCCGTACAACCAGCCCACCACCTCATCATCATCTACTGAACTCGTCACCCCCAGCATCAAGCTCCATCACGTCACTTTGTCGTCAGCCTCTCTCCTTGTGCAGATTCCAAGGCCCTACAGCAAAATGTATATTTTAACACAGTACAACAACACATTTGTGTCTGATGTCATGAATTTGAAGAACAAGAAGGAGATGATCACCCTCAACAAGCTGAAGCCACACAATAATTACACTTTCTGTGTCGGATCCATCCGCAACTCTCAACGTTACAACCACACCTGCCTCCAGTTTTCTACCCGGCCTCAGAATCAAGATGACATTCTCCCCACACCCTCCACCACTACTCACTACATAATGACCATTGTGGGCTGCCTTTTTGGCATGCTCATTGTTTTAGGCTTTGTCTACTATTGTCTACGTAAGAAACGGATGCATGATGAAAAGAAGAAATCCATCTGTGTCAAAAAAACAATACTGGAAATGCGCTACGGACCCGAGGTGGCAGCAGCAGTGGCAAATGATCCATCGGCAGTCCATAAGCTTCAGGAGCAGTCCAGAGAACATCACCAGTATCAGCACCACCATGGGGGTAAACTCCCCATGTCCACCTCCTCTAGCTCTGGAATGCTCCATTCAGCCAACACCAGTTCTTCCAGACTTTCCTCTATCCCACAAGTGGAAAAAATGGCCACTGCCTTTTCAGAGGCCATGACTACGAGTAAAGGAAACTATATGGATATCAGGACTGGAGGGGCAGGCATGGAGAGGATGGGAGATGGTGGGCATGGAGGGATGAGGGGGGAGGACTTGAGGGACGATGATGGTACTGACATTGGGGATGACTCAGATGATGATGGGCATGGCTCTGCATCAGAGATTTCGACCATTGCCATGGAGGTAGACAAAGTTAACCAGATCATTAACAACTGCATCGATGCACTGAAATTGGATGCAGCAGCAGTTGCTGCTTCTGGGGCCTCTACTAACCCTACAGCCTCCTCCAATCCCACCTCCCCTCCCCCCACCAGCGCATCCTCCCTTACTCGTGGTCTAATCCCACTCTCCCAAGGGGTGACAGAGACTTGCCAAGTCATTGCTCCCAACAAAATACCCCCTCCACCTCCGCTCCCTGCCTTGAGCGCCCCTCTCTCAGAGCGCCCAGGGATCAGCGGCGGTGGTTTCGTGGTCTCTCCCCCCTACAGGCCCCCTCCACCAGCCACCGCTGTACGCCCCATTCAGCGGCAAATGAGCGCAGATGCAGCTGTGGTTATTGTAAATGCTGTCAAGAAACAGTGCAGCACCACCTCCTGTGGCTCCATGGGTCGGGACAGGGAACGTGGAGGAGCCAGGGTGTATAGCCTGGATGTTCCTGAGCCAAGGAGCCCAGACGGCTGTAATCAGCAGCAGCAGTATGCAGACAGGGCCAGTCCCGTGGGCTGCGGGGAGCCCCTAGAGAGGCTGCCTTTGGTGGGTAGCGGGAGCTGTGGTGGAGGGGGTGGCGGTGGTTGCGACAGTGGTGGTGTTGGTGCCCAACATCAGGACAGCCAGAAGCAACACCATTACCATCAACAGCAACAGATGCAACAGCAGCAGCAGCAGCAGCAGCAGCAGCAGCTGGAGGTGCAGCAGGACTACCACTGTTCGGAGCACCGCCACTCTGTCCCAGCTCTCTACTATGAAAGCTCCCACCAGGGCTCCCCGGCCCAGAGAGTTTCCTTCCTAAAGCCTCTGACGCGCTCCCGCAGGGATGCAGCCTCTTACTCCCAGCTTTCACCTGCCCGCCACCATTCAAGTTACTCTGGCTACTCCTCCAGCCCAGAGTACTCCTCAGAGAGCTCGCTGAGGATCTGGGAGCGCTTTCGTCCTTACCGGAAAGGCCAGCGCGACGAGGCCTGTTATGTTACAGCTGGAAATGCCCTACGAAAAAAGGTGCAGTTCGCAAAAGGCGAGGACCTGCATGACATCCTTGATTACTGGAAGGGTGTGTCAGCACAACAGAAGCTGTGACTATAGGACCAGAGTTAGGCATTGTGGGAAAAAGAGTTTGGATTCTTCTTTTCCTGAGCGGCCCGTGGGCCAAGAAACCATCTCAAGTTTATGGGGAGAAAAATGTACAACAAAATTTTGCCTTTGGGTTTTTTGGCATGCTGTATAGAGTATTGTGCTAATAGCAAGGACTGTGAAACTGTGCCTGGGATTTGAGAGTAATTATGGTGTTTTATTTTACACTGCATTGTAGCCCCATTTCTGGATCATTCTCATTTAGTGTTTGTGGGTTTTATTTATAGCACAGGGAGCAAATGCCGACTGTGTAATTTAGTACTCTCTGAGTGGTCACATTGTGTGATCTTATGGACGATCTTTATCAGTGCCATGTTTCATATGGGTTATCACAGATGGTAAATGTTGATACCCTTCACTTTAAGCTTGTGTGATCCAAGATGTTTCTTACTTTCTTTTGAGTGCTATATCAATTTGCAGTGTGTATTTGGATATGTTTAGGCTCTTAAGTGAGGATAGACTATGACAGGGTGGGAACTGCACTCTTTTATGAGTGACAACTTGATGATCAGCGAACAGATTTGTCAAATGCAGGCCCTATCTCTCTCCCGTGAGATCTGTCATGCAGCTGGGGTATTTGCATTTCAATAGAATCTGTCACACAGAAAAGAAAGGAGAAATTGGAAAGAAATGAACAAATGAACAATGAAAAGACAGTCAAGTGGGCTCAGAGGTCCTGCAGCATAAGGAAATCATGAGAGAGAGATTAAAGTGGAACCCTAACTTAAAATAGAGCTGTGATTGCACCCTGAGGTGTTTCGCACATCTTTCCAACTAACACTCTTGCATGGTTCATTGGGTGATGTAAAGAATCTTGTCCCACAGACATTCACAAACTGTTCCAAACAGCATTTTTCCCAAAGTAATGATCAAAATGAGTGTGATTCGAAAGAGTAAAAAAGGACAAAGTAAGGTTCCCTTTATGAAGGTAATTATATGCTACCCTGACATTAACTAAGTGACAGATGAGTAATCCCCTCACAAAAAACTCGACAGAATCAACCCATATGTACTGTAATAGAGAGTAAGAGGGGTATGAAAGCAAAAAAAGAAGAAGAAAATGATATAAGAAATTGTATGCATCCACTGTGAATGTAAGTAGATTACAGGCAGGTTAATGGAAAATCTCTTTGCATCATTCAATGAGAGCACCACAGTACATTCCAAATCCTTTCTCGAACATTAACGCTGAATGAGGCACAGAGGGAAAGGACACTTCTAATTACTGCCAACGTGTCTGCTCTGTTCTGGAAATTAATATTCTTGTTGTCTATTGATAACTTAATTAGCCAACTTGTGACAGGCATGTTTGCTCGCACTTTACGCCTCATGATTGTGTGTGGCTGTGTGGTACACAGTAGTCAGTGTAAGTGGGGTTTTTTCGGCATGCCTTGTCAGATTATATTGTATATGCCCAAACTGACTTAAATGAATAGTTGTCAATATCTTGCCCAGTGGCTGGTTGTCTGAGTCTAAACAATACTAGAATATAAATGGCATGGACACGTGTACAAATATCAATAACAATGTGAAATGTCTTCTTCCCAGACACATCACATGAACGTGATGCTCAGATATACCACAGTAGCGTAGTGCCTCTTGCTAACAGGGCCGTAATCTAATCTCCGTTCATGTACAGTGTGATCGAGTGTCATTTCGCCTGGCATTATGACAGAGGGCATCCTGGTGTGTAGATGTTTAACATAGGCTTAATCAGCTAACAAACACAATCTGAGACAACCTACCCTTAAAATGTGAAAACTGAATCAGTGCTCCACACTTTTTGTTCGATGGTATATTCCCTAGAAAAGCAGTTAAAGTTACAGGTTTAATTTCAGGAAGGTTTTTATCCTCACTTGTTTACTGTATTGATGTTAATTTGGCTCATCCTCCCAGATGTCATTGGCCCGATGGGATATAGATTTGGCATGAGCAGGGTCCTGAAATGACATGATCTGTGATACTAAATCAGAAAGGTTAGAATTGCTTTTTTTTTTTTCAAATAGGACCTGCACATATCAAAGCTGTTTTGCTTCATTTTGTTTCCTTTGAAGAGTTGGCTCTAAGCATGCTGTTGACTTGTCTCCATAAATGCAGTTTGAACAGAGCTGAGGATGCAACTGAAAAAGGGCGGTGTTTAATCTCCACATTGATCTGTGTATGGCTTCCTATCTGTTGGTTTTCATGAAACATCTATCTCTGTCCCCTGCTCCCGCTTTTAATACGATGTGTGTATACAGTCAGGGTCAAAGGTCATATCCCTTGAAGTCAGTGATGTGCTGTGTTTGCTATTAACTGGACCACATACGATCAAGGGCCTCACTGTCGTCTTTTAGTAACAACATGTCTGAGATGCATCACCTCATCAGCCTTCTTTCTTTATATGATAAAGCACCATATGATGAACATGCAGTCTTGGAAGTTTATCATCTGAGACAACAACAGTTTCTAAAAGAACATGTTGCTGTGATTGACTCAGACTTTTATCAAATCAGAGGAATCCCACAGAAGGAAACTTGCTGTGTTTGACTCCCCCAGATCCTCGACACGACTGCCATAACAAGTTTACAGAAATGGACACTGAGGGTAAATGAAGTGCAACAGCAAAGTCAGAAATGTTCGGTGATATCAGGATTGTGCAGTTGCAGTTGAAGTTCATCTACTGTACCTGACAAAATATAATGTGAAGGAAAAGCATAATTATTGCTGTTTTCATGGATAACTTTTAATTTCATACATTTTAATTAACACACTTTACACTAATGTATTTTTCAGGAAATTGATTTTCATGCGACAGATCAGCTTGCTCTTCTGCTCAGAAACCTCCCTGGTGATGCATTATTACTGGCCCCAATGAGAACACTTTTGGTGCTAGTGTGAAAAGTGTCAAGCTTTCTAATGACTTCTAAAACTGTGTTTTTACCGTGGCTTAAATGAGTGTTATTTCCAGAGTTGAAGGGGATATTGTGTTTCTCATCATCAATAATTACTCGAAAAGCCTGCTGCCAAAACAACCACATTCCTAGTATCATGGAAATGGAGACTCTTTTCAATTTGAAATTTTCCGCAAAGCCTCAAAAAAGACATATTAATTTAATTTTTGTGGTCAGTGCTGCACTCCCAAATCAACCTCTGCACTTTATAATCTTTGCTTAATTTTTCCAGTAATTGGTGATTCAGACCAAACAATAGCATCATTTATCTTTGCTTTTAGTTATTAGCATGGAACAGAGGGAATTTACTTTCAGCAGAGTACACTCTTGGACAATAGCCAGTTCAAATAATTTACCAGCTGAATTATTTAAACCTTAAGGACTGGGACCATAAATATTTTCTCAAAACATTAGCAGTGTCATTATACCTGCTTTTCTTCTTCTTCAGCAGCACCAAACCAATTCTCTTATTTCTCAGTTTATATCCTCACTGATCCCCTGGAGGGTGGCTCACTCGGAGATCGATGGTCCTTTTTGTAGCACCATCCCTGTTGTTTGTCTCAGAGCCACAGCAAAGCCAGGCGTGAGAAAGCCATCTAATGTGCTATTAATGTTTAATCCTTTTGTAGGAGGCTGGCTCGGGTTGCTACCCCTATCTCTGCGTAAGCCCGGAAAATCATAGAAGCTTTCAGTTTCTAACATGTTAATCCTTTGATGCTGTCTCATATTAAAAGCCTGCCCCAATTAAAACTAAACTCTAGTTTCTTAAATAATGAATCACAGTTCAAAATGGGGTGTGGATTTATGTCTAATCAGTTTCTAAATTACTAAAGGAGTTAAATGCTTCTATTAGTAAAACGTTTCAGTCTTCCCATGACACAGTGAACTTTTTTACCCATTCTATCCATCCTTGAAGCACTCTCACTCCAAGTGAGACATTGCTCTAATGAGTGATCATCATCATTTAATGGCAATCTGATGATATAATATTAATACTAATTAGAAATACATAAAATTCAGAATAATCCCCAATTCATTCTTTTGTTTGATCTTTCACCTTCTCATAATGATGAGAATTTGTTTTTATTACACATCTGTCATTTTTAATTCATCAACTTTATACTATGAGTTCCAGTAACTACAATATGTAACAAGATTGACTGATGACACTGGACGAGTCTCTTCATATAGACCTGTTAAGATCAAGGTGGTAGATAAAGACTCAGTCAACAAGAGAGAGATATAAGCAGGATGAGCAATTGAATAAACCAGAGTAATATAATCTAAAGGAAAACAAACATATTAAATTGTCAACTTGTTGTTACTTATACTTCACACATGTTATTATTTTCCTGTTATGCGGCATATTGGAGTGATCTTTTAAAAGAAGATTGTCCTCCACTCCCCTCCCCAAGTCACGTACACAACCAGAACAAAAATGGAACATAAAGACGTGAGTCAGAATGAGTCACAGTCTGACTAAACTAAAACAACTCTTCTCCTGAAAGCCAGGTAATGGGCAAAGTCTCCAAAGAGAACGATAAAAGAAAGGTTTTTGTTTTTTTTGGCTAAATGCAAGCAGACAGACTGCTGGCTTAAAAGATATGGTGGCATGGCGACACGAAAACCTCCGAAGCGTGAATCAGTGCTCTGCTTCACGTGAACTGTGACACACAAACACATGCGCGTGCCGTGCACAGTGTACTGTTGGAGCAGATCACTAGGAAATATTCAGAAACTTCAAGCATTGGTCAGAACTGAACGCAGCATTCCTTTATAGCTTTCATTTCCATTCAATTATTAGGCAGGTGACAGGCATGTATTAGCACTGACCGTTGGTTGCAAATCCTTTCATTTGATATCAGAAGACCTTTTGTCTAATAGTCTTTTAAACCCATTAGCTTATTGTGTGGGAGATTAGCCTGTGTGGATAACATGCCAGATTTGATAAATGGGAAACTAGACTGTGTTGCCCTTCATGATAGCCACAGCAGGGCTTATGTGATGAAAATGAAAAGCGTGCCATTTTTTATTTTGCTCTGATGTGAATTTGTGTCTATCTAAAGAATGGAAGAGGACTTCGAGTAGAGACAAATGAAATATCATCTCAGTGTGACTGATGTCTCGGTCACTCTTCACACTTTTACGAGGCAGCTGTGACGGGCCGAGCACTGCCAACGCTTCCTTTCTGACTGCCAAGTACTCTGCAAAGGAGTTTTAAAAAAATGAAGAGAAAATCCCAAAATGAATGCCCCTGTTTGTTCTTGTTTGTCTGTGGCGTTTTTGTCATTCACTGACAACTAAATATTACAATGTTGCGGACCACACATGCCCATTTCTAATATGTTTTCACATCTCATTGGACAAAAATTAAAAACAATACAAGATAAATAGCTCAAAAAACAGGCATGTAGTCTGCACAGGGACTGATAATGAATTTATTGTCAGCTTTGTTGTGCAGGAAAAGGAATTGGAACTCCAAAATAAAGCATGGTTTCTGAGCAGAAAGGCATTTAAACAGGTAACCTGGGTTAAAATGGGCTAACATTTGCAACCTGATTGGATCTCTTTTTTCATGCCGATTTTTTTTCCCACAAAATATATATATATATTCTATATATGTTTATTTACACTTACACAATATGCATTAAATCTGCAAGTTTTAGTTTCCAAAGATGGATAAAGGACTTCAAGAAATATCTGTGAAATATCTGTGAATTTTGTACACTAGAAAAAGAAAAAAAAACATGCTAAGGTTATAAAAAAAATGCTTCTATGGATGTTTTATACGCAGCCTGATCTCTTGATATGTCTGTGTGTTTCTCTATTTTCAGTTGGCTGTTCGTCTTTGTTTATTTTGTTATGGGGTTTCTTTGGGGAGGGTAGAGGGTGGGGGTGGGTCAGTTACTGGGAATCAGGGGATTGACTTTTAGTACAATGATATATTATAAAGGTTTAAGAACAGAGAAAGCTTAACATAGTGTACTACATAAAAGAGAAGTTGTTATATTTGCATGATTCCCTGTATTTTTTGAGAGACAAAAATATATTGTTGTGTACAATGAGTGGACGTACAATGAAAACAAAAACTTTAGGGGCTGAAATACAGCATTGTCTTTAATTTGAACATTTAGGTTTAGCCACTTTTTTTTTAAATTCTATGTGACGTTTTATATTTACATCCTTATCTATTGTTTTGTTTTTTTTTTGGTTGATTGTATTATACACTGACACTGCAGTTACGATGTTACAATGTGACTCCTTCAGCCACAGGCTGCTGGAGTCTGCAGTGCAGCGAGGGGGTAAAAATGTTTGAGGCTGGTGGCTGTTCCATCCATCTATGATGAGAAACTGAACCACGCTCTACTGTTCTCCATTACTAAGCTTATTCTCCATCATAGACACTTAAAGCTGTCTTCTTTGGCTTGAGGTGGGGCCCTGTCACAGTTTGTGGTTGTATTTTCTTCCCTTTATGGACACATTTCCATCCAATTTTTCTATAATAATATAAGACAATATGTGCTGAAGAGGCGTGTGCTGAAGTGATGCCCGCGCACACACTTTGGTCCATTGTCTAATGGTTTTAACCTAATCCCAATCCATCACTTAGAAGTCATTGGCAAATCAATGCAGCATCGGCAGCTTCTCCTTCAGCCTTGGCCCACGGGCTGTTAGCTAAATCAGTGGTTTTCATTCCTCATCCCCTCCTCTCACAGCCTGCTGGTTTTCTCCCCACGCTGGTTAATTGAATTCACCTTATAACCAGACAGCTGTTAATCAGTCTTTTATCATCCATTTTTTTATGGTGCACTACTTTATTACTCCCTCACTAACTCAGTAGCTCTTTATGTGCGCAGAACAGGCTGACTTATTCTGTTCTGCCTTGATTCTGTAAAAGAAAATACCCATATAGAAAATAAATTGATGCATAATGTCTAAATTATTACACTGGTGAAATTATGTAAATTTAACAACATCGGATAAATTAGATAAATGGAGTCAGAATAACCACAAATAGAAATAACAATATTTGATGACTTTGGATGACATAAACTCAATGACAATATAATTAAATATAAGTGGCTCCAATGAGACAGAGTAGAGTCATTAAAGGAGGCAGATTCATTACATTAATTGAAGCAGAGTTGTTTTGGCCAATAATGTGTTGATAACACCACTGCAGCTCTGCTGATACATTACTTATTGCATTAGTGTCCATGCAGTGACAGCAGTTCATAAGTTACAGCCATGTTTACATTCTGCACTGATGATAAAAGACTTTCCAGCCAAGACGCTACAGCCCATTTTGTAGTGTAGCCTTTGCCACAACCTCCCCGTGTCAATAACAAAAAGGAAATGAAATGCATTAACCTCTGGGATAAGTCCGCATCCACAGCTTGTCAACATGGCTATGCTAAATTAGGCAGGTAGTTTATAATGTTATATTTTAATTGGTAAAACTGCACAGCAATCAGACAAGGCAGTTACTCTTTATTGGCACTAGAGGCTAATCTGTCACTCAGAGCTCCCACCCCTCTACCCTCTAATCAAGAGCGATGAAACTTTATACGCAGATGCCATTCAGTGTCATAGACCCATCACTCTGATCAGCAATGATGCTTCTGCTCTCACGGATGGCAGAGGCTGGTCATCCATTGCTATTCCGAACACACAGTCTGGCGCTGTGGTACTCCCGGAGGCAGAATGATTGGCCTTGTCAGTGCCAGAGATTGAAAAACTTAGCTGCTTCCAAAAATGGCTGTCAGTTCACAGAGAGAAGTCAGTGAGGAAATTAAATGTCTGTGGACCGATCTGTTTGAAAGCTAATAGTGTTTTGGCCTCGCAGCAACAAAAGAATTCAGTGTATATGTTTGCCTGAAAGTACTATTAAAGACTTAACTAAATCGAAGTATTATTCAGAAAGTATCAGTGATCGGGGAGTTGACTTCTTTACTTCAGATGTCAGAGACAATATAGAGCATGTTTCCAGAGGGTGAACCACGTTTCTTTTGCTTAATGAAATCATTTATCATCTTTTTGATGACATCGTCTTTGCCCTTGCATGAACCTAACATTAAATTCTTTTGTTTACAACAGGCAAGCCACTGTCTCACATGTTGTACCAGGTGAAAATAACTGCAGTACAAATACCGCCTCAAAGGATAATAGCATTTCCTGCCTGGTGTAACACTAACTATCCTTAATTAACAGTGTAATTACTGAAGTGCAGAAGTATAACCACCATCTGTGTGTTCCCTAAGGGCCAAGGGCCACAACAAATTCTCACATTAATATCATGTGATTTTAGTTCCTATTTGGACATGAATGTAACATTTGTGTCAAAAGATGGAGGTCTATACATATTCAAATGTGAGAGGTGGAAAGGGCCCCTAAGTGTATCAAATTAAAAGCTCCATGGTTGTACTCTATTCAAATCTTATGTGACTCTCCCCCCTGGTTTCAGCTCTACACCTATTCATGTTTAGAGACCACAAGGGAAAGACCAAACAAAGGTTTGGATGATGGGGACAATTCTTGGCTTTTTGCATTCTTTAATTATTTGTTGCTGATATTAACATGTTTTCCCTTTGCGATTTCTGTACAAAAGATCTATTTCTATATTTGCAATAAATTTGTAATTAAAAATTAACATGTGCAAGGTCTCTTTGATACACTGGGATATAGTGCTATACAAACATTCATAGTGCATGTCTTCTAGTGTGTGCTGTACAGTATATATAGTAACCTGTATAGAATACATGCTATTTTGGATGCAGATCCTGCAGCCTAATTCAGTTATTCATGCACTAAGGGCTGCTTTGTAAAGCACCTGGACTGTCTATTGTAAGAGATTGTGGGATTTCCCTTACCACCACCGCACACACAAACACACACTACAGGCCACTTGTACTCTATTAAAACCTCTCAGTTTTTTAGGCCCCTGGTAAACAGGCACTCAAAGAGAGGAAGGGGAAAAAATCACAAGTTGATGACTCATGAAAACGACATACACATCCACCTCAGTCATGGTTCCATGGAGAGTCAGATGTTTTAAGTCTAGCGTAAGCAAATGCTTTGCTGAACATACAAATTTTATGAGTATGATGACAAACAACAGCCAGGGAGTTTTCTGAACCTGAAGGCAAAAGAGGGTCGAGCATCTGGGCATTGCTGGTAACATTCAAAGTGCTGGTTGGACATGTTGGACACAAAACAGTTGGCAGGCTTTATATAGTCACAAAATGTGATGTGCAAAGGCTGGCTGCATAAAAAAAAAGTGAAAATCAGATTGAAGATTAAATACACTGTGAATTTTAAAGAGATGTTTAGAATTGGGAAAATGCAATTGAAAAGGACATTCATAATGCACATCCATGTATTAAAGATGGAGTATGGAAGAAATTTCCACCCACAGTGGTGAGTGGTCTGACAGTAGCACATACTCCATATTGTAATCACGCTGTCCAGATGGCAGAGGAGCATACAACGAAGGTCAGAAGAACAAGGGTCCCAGTCGGTCTGTAATGAAAGACCCCAGAGAGTTGAAGGGCATGAAGACTGGCGCATAGGTTGATCTGGTTCTGCTGAACTGTGCTTCACCAGCCAAGTTGGTTTGTCATGTTTGCTTACGCTTGTGAGAGCTAACCCTACCAGTTAGTTCACTAGTGTCACATCTGTTCACATTGGTCACAATAAATAACTCGCCCATACACATTTCTACTTTGCCAAGATGTTGTTGTTATGACCTTATCTAAAGAAAATTGTGAGTGTCACTGTTTGTAACCAATGTACTGGCTGCGGGAAGTGGGAACTCATCTCATTCTCTCTGCCTGTCTGACAGTTTTCTATTCACTTTAGTTATTGCACTTGGCCCTGTCTCAGAAATACCTTACCTCATAATATACTTAAGTCACTTTGGAAGGAATTACCTTGGTCTCCAGGGCTGCAGTGAGAAACCTTGGAGTCATTTGACCAGGACATGTCCTTAAATCCACATATAAAATGGGACTCTAACAGTCTCCTTCCACCTGCACAATATTGCAAAATAAAAAAGAGAAGCATCCGGCCTCAACTGGATGTTGACAAGTCCATACATTTGTTATATCTGGAGATTTCTATCAATTTATCATTAGCAAGATGTCCCTGTAGTTTTGTAAAAACAATCCAACAACTCATTTGGTTCAGTTTTTACTCATGTTTTGAGTAAAGTGTCATGTTTGACAATGTGTTTTTGTACATGTTTTGTTGAGATTCGCTCTCAGAGGACCTGTTTAACTGTTAGTCATGAGAGGGAGATTAGTCATCTGACTTTGCCCCGTTCAAAGTGAAGTCAGCGTGGCAAACATGAGCAGTGTTCTGTGGTAACACCAGTTCTATGATTAAAAGTAAAACCTCTCCACTGCACTGCTTTTCCTCTATAATCAGTGATATCTGATTTAGCTGACATGCTGAGATAAAGCCTTTCAGTGCCCATTTGATTCTTAATAGCTGTCATGATATTTTGCTAAAACAACAAAAACCTCATCCTCATGGTGGTGCTAGAGGGCAAACCACTTCTGTGCAGGTTTCACCAAAGTGAGTCGGACTCATCCTCTGGGGACCGCAGCATTATTTAAGCAACATAAAATGCTCTGTCAGTTTCAAATTTAATCTGATAGAAGCAGTAATCAGTAAGGATGTGCATGTGCCAGTCCGTGCTCATGTACTGTACAGTGTCAGCACATTCTACAAAAAGAAACCCTTGAAGACAGCGAGGTCATGGAAAAAAGTAATTTATTTTAGTCTCTCTGAGTGTCTGTCTCAGTACGGCCTGTCAGAGCAGAGGCTGCCTGGCCCACTTTTGTAACCTGGAGGAGGTGAAATCATTAAAAATGTATGTACCATCACAACTACCTCTGCAATCTGGGTTTCTATCGAAGTTATCCATCCATTTTATGTGAAAAAAAAGTGTGCAACTAAAAAGCCTATGTAATCTTAGAAACACATTGTAGACAGGGGTGTGTTCTTTTAAATTCAAATGTAATATTTATGATGTGAATGCCCTGCACAAAACGCATAAAACTTCATTTTAATATGTAACAGCTTGAGGCTGTGAAATATTCCAGGCACTGTGGCATCCAGTCTTGCTCTGTTTCTAACTACATGACATCATTCATCACCTCTTCCCTCTGTGTTTTACTCCTGTCTTATTTCTCTCTCTGTCTCTCACAATGTTTTGATTTGCCCATCTATTGTCAAATTAACAATTCCTCTCTGTCTGTCATCCTTATCATGTCTTCCCTTCCTGTTTTTCATCATTTCCTCGTTTCACCATCTTCTCTCAGACAGCCCCCCGCCCCTTCTCTTTTCATTGTTGCCTCCCAGCTAAGAGTTGTGTAAGCCAAACTTGGTGGCTATAGAAATATCCCATATTTCTAAATATCCATAACTCCCAACCATCCATGTTAAGCTCTTTATCGCTTGAGGATTAGGGAGTTGGATTAACCCTCGACTATCCATTCTGCATTTTAAACTAACAGTTAATCCTGCCTTCTATCTGCGTGTGCCCTTTCACGCCCGTATCTCTTATTGTGTTGCTGCATAGTGTGCGCATTTGTTTGTTAGCAGGTGAAAAAAAGACTGACAGACAAAGAGAAAATAAAAGATGTGAAAGAACAGATGATCAAAGCAGAGTGCAGGGAGAAAAAGAGAATAGAGACGACCTCAGATATTTTGTGGGAACTCCAGAGCTTCCATTGAGCAATCAGAGATTTACTGTAATCTCCCTTTGACCTCACATATCTTTGTCTTTCTCAGTTAGTTACACACACACACACACACACACACACACACACACACACACACACACACACACACACACACACACACACACACACACATACTTCTGATCATCCCTTGATCTTGATGCAGGAAACTGTTTGCAAGATTAAGAACAGCAAGTCCACTCAATGTAATGAATCAAAAGTGATCAAAGATACAAAGATAAACAGAAATGTGTGTGTGTTGGTAGATGTATGAGTGTGTAAGGGTATTTTGTGATTCTAAGATGTTTCCTCAAATGTTGAAGCATCTTGAGGCTTCTGTTAAACCGTCTAATGACTTTCATGTTCTGTTTTAATTAGGATCCTTAAACCTGCACAGCTTAAAGGAGCTCTTGGTAGGTTTTGTATATCTACTTTAATACTTTCTCTCTCTCATCTATGCCCACTTTGCCCCCTCCCCCTGCACCAACTTGCAATATTTAGCCTGTTGGGCAAAATCAGCAGATTCAGTTCTTCTGTTTCTTCATATGACAAGAAATGACAAATATATAAATGCGGAGCCAGCCCTTTCCTTTTTATGCATGCCTCTGTTTTTTTTGTTTTTTGCCTTGGTCTATCAATATAAAAAGAAAACTAGCATATTGTTTCAAGCCAGCACTTTTATCTGAAGTCTCACAGCCACAATGCTCAACATGACTCCTGAGAGTTTAATCAAACTCTGTTTTACCACCTCTTTTCCTATTCTTTCTTATCAAGTTATATGCTTGTGAGCTATTCTCTCACTGTTGGATACAATCAACTGTGGCTTCTAGTCTCTGCTGAAGAAGTAGCCTGGTGCGGTTCAGAGGTTCAGAGGGAGTATTAAAACCTCTTGTATTGCAACAATGGCTGAGGCTCTTGGCATGCGACCATAGTAACTATCATCCAGCAAGAAACAGTACTCAGCAGCAGAGAAAACTAATAAATAGCTCCTTTAAGCAACTTCTATTGGTGCGAAACACACAACACCACATAAAAATTATCCACCGAAACAGAGTGAAACTAATTAACTAAATTAATTTGACTGCAGTGCAAACACAGCACCAGAATAATGCATCTCTGGATAGGGTAATTAGGGTAGTTACTGCCAGAACCGGTCAGTTATGTCGGCTGTTGTCAAGTTTTTATTTCAGTTTTCTGTCTTTGTCTTTCTGTTTTATGTTTTAGTCCTTGTCCTACCTCAAGTTTCCAGCCTATGTGATTGCATGCCCCGCCCTAATGTGTTCCACCTGTGTCTCGTTATCACCTCTGTGTATAAGAGCCATGCTCCCTTTCACTTCAGTGCAAGTTCATCTTGTTATTGGTGTCTTCCACAGTGTTTTGCCTTGTGTCGTGTACTCCAGTGTGTTACCTCCCCAGTGAGTCCTTTTTGGTTTTTTTGGTTTTCTGAGTTGTTTTGACTCTTTTTGTGTTTTTCATGACCTCCGCGACTTAGACCCGTTAGTCCTTTTAGTTGGTACATGGCTTTCTTCTTGTTCACACTCTCTTTGCATTTGCCCCTTTTTGTTCCCTCAATCAATTCCTGGGAATCATTCACCTGTTTGTTTGTGTCTGCATTTGGGTCCAGCCCCTCTCAAACCATGACAGTTACATGAAGAAATCATGTTAATACATGTGGAAAGCCAGTTTCACTGCTTGAATCCATAGAAAGAGTTAGTGTTTTTTCTGGAGTCAAATTCATCACCTCTGGAGACACTCTCTGTAGCAAAAAGTACTACAAATGTGGATTTAACTCTTATCTCAATGGAAAAGTTTTCTCTCGGTGATAGGGCTGTGCAGGAAACACAATTCTGCAGATATGTACATCAGAATGAAACATGACTTTAATATGAGCCATGACTATTCTGTAGTCATGAAATAATATAGTAATGACTGCTGAGCACTCATGGACCAGATTTGTTAGATGCAAGGTAAACTGCGTCAACTCTAAGAGCCCAAACTTGCCTTCCCAGCTGAAAACCTTCTTTAAATACCAACTAGCCTTTGACATTTTTATGCATACCACGTGTCAGGCATGAGGTGTACAGTATGCACAAAAAAATTGGCAAGAAAAAAAACCTGGGGGAAAAAACATCTTTCAAAACAGACTTATCAATAATTCATTGTCTCTCTGGAAATCTTTCTATGTTCTCAGTCATAAATGGTTGCTTCCAAAGTTTGGGGAGGTGGAGGTTTGGAAAGCAAGAGCAGGAAAAATTGCAACTTTGCAGCATTAAAATTTTGCTCTCAGCAGCTTCTTCAAATTGGGAGGTGACCCTTTAAATGCAAAGCAGTAAAAGCTATTTCCCTTAGTTTGTTTTCTTCTTATTATTCACAGATTGCCAAAGTTAAATTGGTTGTGTAATTCACAGCGAAGACTTCTCTCAAACGTAAAGGGAACATTGCTCTGTCTGTTCAGGTGCATTGTTTGTGAAATGCTGGTGTTAGTGCAATACCTCATACTTATAGGGGCAGTGTGTCCTGAAAGATTACCCACTGTACATTAGTGGTTTACTGTGTTTTTCAGGTATTTGGTCATTGTTTTTCTGTTTAAGGAGTTGGTGCAGTAAAATGTGTGGAAATATGTCATTGCTTTGAACTCCCACTTTGAAAAACAGCACAGACTTTGAGGTGGCACCTGGGAGAAAGAACATGCACAGGGACCTGGAATGATTAGTGGTGCTTTCACAGAACTAGGCTACATGAACTCTCACTGAAAACACACTGTAAAACTAACCCTTTTCTGCTGCTGACACATCCATCACATGTCAGAGGTACTGTATATGCTAATGGGGGAGAAGGAAGTTTCCATCAAACTCCTTTAGAAGTCACTCAGAGTAAGGAGATCAAGGGTATGAGGGTGTGACCCAGAAAAGCTAATTAGGCAGCTTGTAGCATCCTCTAAGCAAGATGACACAGAATCAGCCTGAGGGATCACGTACACAAAATATTTCCCCTGATGAATAATGGCGAGAATTGAATGCCTTCTATTATCCCTTAGAGACTGACAATCATGTTTTCAAAGGATTCAATGGTAACATCAGAAAGGGGTGTTGGCTGCTGCATTCACTGATCTAATCATCTTTGTTCTTTATAGACTGCATTGTGCTTCCAAATCACAGTGGGTCAGTATTAACAGTTACATCTCAATTGAACACACACTTCACGGTAAAAGTTTTGGATTTGGATTAGTCCCAAAACGGTTCCACTAGTCCCTGTTTACATGGCCCATTGATGCACAATCTCTTGCTTCAACATAAACTGAAAAAACATAATCCTGACATTTGATTCGACATGAAGCATTGAGGTGCAGACCAGAGGTAGAAGACGATACAAACGCCACCTCTGAGACACACTCCTTCTCTATTTCCCTGCCATCAATCAGATGTTAGAACATTTTGCAGAGCTTCTGTTTCCCAGAGACCATCCTCCCCTCAAATAATGACACTATAGGGGGTCAGTATAATGATGGAAACAAAATAGGAAGTCAGGTCACGTTGCTATGGAGTGGATAAAGTACGCAACAAGAGCAGAGTGGATGATTGGATTGATGATGAGACACAGGAATTTGGCACAGGACATTGCATCTTTTATCCATCACCATTTCAACTGCATATTGTTGCTTTGTGACAGGGGTCTCCAACTATGTTTGTCTAAGGGCCAGAATTTTTCTCGACAGACACCTTAAGGGCCGGATATTCAAATAAAATGAAAAAGTAAATTCACATTTTTCGCCTAATAATATAGGTTCTGATATCTATTGTTTTGATATTTTTAATTTTCTTACAAAACTGAAAGTCAGGTTCCTATCACCTATTGGTTGATTTCGTATGAATTTTCAAAGTTTTGAAATGTAGAGGCTTGCAGTAACGCCACCATCAGGACTATTTTCTTGTGTGTCCAGCTGAGGACATCTGGCATTTTGGTATGTCATCTTCATCACCCTTGCTGGGGGTTGAACCCACATCCCCTGACACCAAGAACCGACCAGGCAGCAGTTGGTGATTTGTTTTTAACGATAAGTGTTTTGCATCATAAGAGAAAATCAGATGTCTGACTGCAGTTGTTCCCATGAGAGCAGAATTCAATTTTTTTCAGGAAGATTGAAAATGTATTTGGCAAGAATTGTATGTATTATGTTTACAACACTGTTCACAGTCAAACATTTTCATGCACTGTAGGGTCAATTTTCGATAAATCAAAAACCTGTGTGGATCGTTTGAGTAGGACAGTCTGAAGATGCTCTCTAGCAAATTTGGTGTCAATTGAGCAAAAATTGTGGGAGGAGTTTTACAGTTTTTGGTTATTGACATGTCATTGGAGATGAGTAAAGTAGGAATTCCTCAGAAGAAAAAGAAGAAGAAAGAAGAACATTGAGGAAAGGATACTGCCCGGCCCCTAATAATCAACTTCCTCAGAGGAAATTTGATACGCTGTTCAGCAGATCTGTTGTGGAATCTCAAGCTACTCAGGTACCTGTTACTGATAAAGTAATTTCAGTTTCTGTTGTTTTTTCAGTTGTTTTTATAGCAGGGACCACAAGATATTTTCTTTTCGATCTTCACAATTTTGGAATTCAGTTATGGGCTGGCTTGGAAGGTTCAGCAGGCCGGATTCGGCCCCCTGGCCACTAGCTGATGATCACTGCTATATGGTTTTTATTGTGGTCCTCTAACCTTTACTTCTGTAATAACTTTACTAAATCACAAGTATTCCTCCACCGTGTTCATTGTTGTTATCATGACGATTAAAGTATGGTTCATCATCGGCATGCTTGTAGGGGGCACTGATTAATAAATCTCTACAGGTCGAAGGGTAAGGGAGGAGGAACTGGACATAAGCATCATACAGCATGTTTTTGAAGACATAAAGGCATGGAAAATAAACAAAACCTTTGTCAATTGAATATCAGGATATATATAAGTTAGTTAGTTTATATATATATATAAAAGATCCTGATTAATGTTGACCGACACCAGTTTTGAAATACACACAAATAGTCTCTTAAAATCTTGTTACTGATAAGCAGTATCTGACTGTGATGTTCTTTCTTTCTGACACACAAGCACAGCACAGTCAGCTTCTGCTGGTAAGGATTTAAAAGCCTTTCCTGGCACCATGTAATTACTATGAATATTATGTGCCATCCTAGCTCCCGCATTAAAAGCATGTCAAGAATCACCCTGCGCAGTTTTAAAACTATTAACGCTCATTTGAATGTCTCTTCATCCCTCTTTTCAACCCTCTTTCACTCTTTTTTCAGACCACCCCCAACAGTTAATCCTTTTCTTATCTCTCTTTAGTTCATCTCTCTTCACATGGTATCCTCTCGTACAGTCGGCTGAGCGGAGCGCAGCTAATGGGGAATCCATGGTGTCAGTCAATTTGTTTGTTTCCACTGCTAGACAGTACACAACATTTTCAGCAGCCCCACCGTTCTTTAGCTGTGTCCACTAGAAATGCTGCAGATCTCTGTCAGCTGTCATCTTTTTGTTTTCAGTTCTCAGCTACCCTGGGTTTTCTTTGGTTTCCTCCTCTGTTTTGGAGGGGAAATAGGTGTGCCAGTCAGGTGTATGGTTCACCCCTTTCACCCTGACTGAACAACTACTGAATTGATTCCTAAAAAAGCACAAATGTTCATGTTTCCCATGAAGTTCACATTTGTGGTTTACTTTTTTTTTTAATTCACCATGAATTTGTCTAGAGTGCTAATTAGCAAACATCCATGAGAATGGTGAAAATTATACGCCCTCAACATCAGCATCTTACTAATGTCATTCTGAGCATGTTGGCAAGTTGATGTTAGCACTGCAGCACTCTAAGTGCATCCTCACACGGTGGCTTAGGCTGTCTCACCGGTGATAATGCTGGATGACTGGGAATCGTGTTTTTTTGAGTGCTTAACCTTGCTCAGTCCCTCCCTGTTTTTATATGGATGTGGAAACAGTGAATTGGCAAGAATGGCAAACTGACATACCCTGTCTGTGAACTTCACTTTACTGCTGCATTTAATTACCAACATTTAGACTACATGTGTAGACATTTCTCAATAAATAACCATCAAAATTAGTTTCACCACGCAATTTGTAATGGAGTGAACGTTTCATGGACAGCTTTTCTAAAACAATGGCAGATGTGTCAACTGTTTAGGATGTGCAAAAACTGCTGCATAACTTCAATCATTCTAATTACAATAATCAAGAATAGCAGCTTTGATTATGCAGTTCCGCACCATCTTGGAGGAAATAAAATGTGATTTTATTATAATTACCACAGCAGAGCCCTGCTGTTATTGACAGCAGTGAGATGAAGATATTAATTGTGCAGTGGAGTCAGTGCTTGAATACAAATATGTCATGGAGTAGAGCTGAGGTGTCCTAACAACATGGCACAAATGAACAACACTCACTCACATGGCTCCTCCAACCAGTCAGGCTCATTAAAAACCTGTTGGAAGGCTCCTCTGCATTTTTAATGTAGAGTGAGCATTCAGGATTCTGCCAGATGTTTTATTCATTGTGCTTAAATATAAATGGCATGTGATGAATGTTGAATGTGTTTTAGACGTATTTGCTCATAGCCCCCGTTGATTATGCAAGAGTAATGTGTGTGTGTGTTCTTCGCAACATTTCATTCACTTCTGTGTGTATGCATGAGTGTTCAAGAAACTGTGCAAGAAGACATAAGATGGGATGGGATGTATATACTGTAGTATGGCAATTAGAAATGTATATACTATAGATGTGTGTGCCTGCTTTTGTTTCTGTGTCAGATCTCCACTGGTGTTTTCGAATTATAAACTACTTCACTGCTGTAAGCAGGAGCGCTGAGGCTGGCTGTGTTAATTCGTTAGGGGGTAAGACTTTGTTAGCATTTCTTTTGATATTACTCCAACCCTCTCCTTCTTGTCAGTTCTGTTAATCAATGTCAATGTTGCATATTTATTTTCTCCAAGTTCTTATTGTTAGCCAACTAACTTCAAAGTCAAGCCGAAGTCGATTCATTGCCTTTCAACACAGCTGCTTTAATTATGATGATGCCAACTTTCCACATTTATGTTTAGCAATAAAGGGCAGGCTGCTGGACACACCTCATAAACTTCACCCAATACCGCTGTTCGAGGCCAATGTATGATGGATTCTTCTGTGTAGTAAGTGAGAAAGTAAGGGTGTGGAGGTCAAGGAGGCCAATATACCGCTAACCTGAACTCCCTGAACCCCTAACCCTGAATCAGTTGCCTTGAAGATACTCCAACCACTGCTTTCTTGCCAATAACCACAACCTTTTTAGCCTTTACTATACCATAGTTGGACACACTGGTACTGTATAAAAGCAGAAGAAAAGAAAGAGCAAAACAGTGGTTGAGGATGAGTCTGTGACCCATGTTTCTGACATGCACACAGCAAATATCCCCCAGGCATAATTTTTAGCATACCGTATTTATGCATTTAAGGTATTTGCAGCTGGCTCTAGTTATGAAAAAAAAAGAAATATTTAATAACATACTATTTTAAATGTGACAACCACCAGTATTAACACTTGCAATTGTGTCTTGAGGGAATACAACCATGCGCCCCTTTTGACCTCCACGCCAGCGTACTTTTCAGAAATAATATTTGGTGAACTCCCTGGGGGATGTTTGTGCCTGTTTATGTTTGTGAGAAGGGCTGTGGATCAGGAGTGTGATTCAGCAAGCTGCATGTGGGTGTCTGTGTGTGCGGTTGGAGACCTGTTAACCCCCAGCTTCAGTGACATCATTGTCCTCCAATGATCCATCAGATTGGGAGGCCAAATAACTGCAGTCGCACTCCAACAGCACCAAAACGCTTGCCCACAGAACTTCGACAAGCACATAAAAACACACACACGTACACAAACATATATCAGGGACTCAGAGCTGTTAACTCAGGCGTAGCGATGTCAGACCTCAGCTCAGCCTCAGCTTATGAACACCAGGCCAAAAGTAATCACCAACAGGCATTGACATACCCAGGAGCTTTACTTGAAACCTTGTGTATGTTTAGCCACTAGCAGCTGCTCTTGTCACAGCTATGCACACAGAGGCTATTAGCAAAGGAAAGCACATAATTGCACCTGTGAGACCTTTAAATATACAATAGCATCCCAGTATTGGCTCTCAGATCTAGGAAAACACTGGATATTTGCTCCTGTTCACATGAGAGCTTTCCATGTCAGCCCATAGACAAAATGCCAGAATAATATACTAAAAGTAATTTCAACCATGAGCAGAAAATAAGGATTTCAGTCTTTTATCTTTTCTGTAGGGAGCAGAAGCAGTTACATCATGTGAATGGAACATGATCTCAGAAATAGTCTTATCCCTCAAGGTGTTATTTACAAGTGGTTTTCCATCAGATGTTGTTTTGTTTTCATTTATACATATTGGTCTAAATTGTCATACTGGCTATACTGTTTTTAATCTAATGGTTCATATACATATACAAACACAAATGGCTATTTCAGTGCACCAGGGATGTATACCCAACATTATTAAACCTCAGCCATGAAATGATTCATATAGGTCACATCCAAAATACAAGCTGTATGCTACATTATTGTGAGCCCACATGCGCTATTTATTTTTGAGAAAGAAAGTGGCTTTTTTTGATCCTTTAAACCCTTTCAAGCAAAAATAAGATGCGATACAATCTCATATTCTCTCAATAAGAAACACAGGCCCTGCTTTACCCTTTGTTAGAAAACATTAGAAAAAAACACACACTGTTATAAAAACATTGTCATCACTCAGTGATTTTTCAGATTCTGAAGAGAGAAAAAATGTTATTTGTCCACTTCTGCCATCACTGCAACCTTACTGATACTTCACTTTCGACTAACCGTAATTCACTGCCAGACAAGAATAATAATCCTACTGACATCGATAAATGCTCAAATTAAGAACAAATAAAACAACACTCAAGCAATTTAGATGACACTTCATCATACAGCCTATAATTTACACTGTAATTCAATTATATGGATCAGGTACCAATAAAATACTTAATGGTTCCGACTAGTGCTTAAATGTTGGCAGAGAGGAGGAAAACAAGACTGTGGGGATCCAGAGTAAAACAGCAGGATATTTGAAGAAAGAAGAAGTAAATCCACAGCAAGTGCTTTTGTAAACACTGAGCGTCAGGTTACAGAACACAAAACAATACTGAAGGCTGGAGGTAAAAAAAAAAAAAAGTGTTAATAACCTCTGTTCTTACCATTCAATTAAATATTCAACAAGAGAGAGCAGTACATTTGATTACAATCTCCGTTGCTGGTTCTCAAAGGATTTGAAAAAATAATTTTCAGACATGCTTGTCCAACTTCGAAGGAGGTCAGAACAGGTATGGTGGTGTAGAAAACAAACACATCTTTAGAGCCATTCTGTTGGCACCTCAGAAGGAAATACTATATCATGAGGTCATTTGAAATAAAATAAAAATATAAATCAATAGTGTTAAATGAAATGTTAAAACCTAATATTATTTTGATTGCAGATGTGTAAAAGCCCAGTTTCTTGAAGCCTAAAAACAAATTCAAACAAAGAAGCAGCATCTCACAAACAGTGAGTAATGTACAGTATTACAAAGCACAAGCATAAATTGGCTGGGTTAACAAATAAGGCAGCTTTAACATAAATGTGCACTTAATGAGAAAGAAAGAACTGAAGGTGGCAAAAGCCAGACTGTGTTACAGTAATCAAATCAGGAAGATTCATTTCAATAATTCTATTTCTC
Organism: Trachurus japonicus; assembly: GCF_045865225.1. NCBI lineage: Eukaryota > Metazoa > Chordata > Actinopteri > Carangiformes > Carangidae > Trachurus > Trachurus japonicus. The sequence continues at coordinate 19,561,451 of NC_140914.1, read as the reverse complement.
GTGTAAATTTAATTCTTTGCTGACAGATTTCTTGTTGTTGTTGTTGCTGCTGCTGCTGCTGCTGTTGATTGCTTTAATATAGAGATTTTTTTCTCATTTTCATTTTGTCTCGCTTGGTTTTTTGGTTATACATTGACTGTTTAAACTTTTCATTTATTGGTTTCTTTTGAATACAGGACCTTCAAACATGAGCATAATAAAATTGCTACATTATCATTAAAATCATTTAATTAATGCTATATGGGACAATTCACATTTCTGAATGAGTTTGAGTATGACTGGTGGTTATTGGTACCTATAAATGTGTTGACAGTAGCTTATTATAAAATCATGGTAATGTGACTGGCAATGAGTGCCCATGTGCCAGGTTTTTCTAATTTATGGGGACTGAAATTGTTTGCTGACTTTGCAGAGGCTGTTGGAGGGACAGGAATTTGAAACAGCAGCAGAGACTGAGGCAGACAGAGTAAAGAGGAAGAAGCAGAGAGGTAGAGGGAGGCAGATGAGACATCACTTATAACGGCGAGGATACAGGAGCAAAGATAGCTACTGGATCCAAAAATGATACTTGGCATTTTAAGAGCTCCTTAATGGAAGACTCAAGTGTGTCAGGTAGGTCAACTACATCCTGACTTCAGCTGTGCTGGTTTCTCAGTGAAAAAGCAAACAGAAAGCTTATATACTAACTGATTCTGTAATCAAATTTTAAAATTATATAGATGACATAGAGCTAAACCAAATGTATTGGAAACAACTGAGCAGTGAGAAATTCTGCACTTAGATATGCTAACATCAACTAAAATTAGCTGATTGATCAGCTGAAAAGTGGGCCTAGTGCTCCAAAAGTCACTGACCATCTTCTTGGTCTTGGAGGCCATTATTACATCTCTGTAGCCTACACCTCTTCCTGCGTGTTCCTGATATACGCCACAATGAAAATGGTTCTGTAATCGTTGTAATTGTTTCTGGGTGTGGCAAGAGTCAGAGTTGTATATAAGGTCAGACAAGGTAAATAGGACTGGAGCCAGAACAGTCCCCTGTGGAGCCCCAGTGCTACTCAACACTGTTACCCAGACTGGCATGCTTAAATGTACTTTAAAAAATTAAGGAAATTTTCCTATCCACCTGGCTCAAGGAAGAAAGTTCAACCCAACAACATGTTTACAGATAAGACTCAGCACTTTGAATATCGGGTAACAGCTTTGAGATCTGTCTCTCTACAGACTTTTTTTTTTTATCTCATCTCCTCATGGGTGCTGAGCACGTTTTAAGAAAAAGAAAACCATTCAAACGGAGAAAAGAGTCAATTTTCTCTTTTTTTGCTTCACTGAAAATGTTCATTTCAAATCAACATTTCGACATGTCTATTGGAAATGATTTGCTTTACTGTACAGTAACATCCTTTTCCAAACATTTTCAGCCGTTTTTTTTCCTGCATCATACACTGTACTACTAAATGTTTCTGATTTGCCCATCTTTGAAATTTCTTTTCCATTGGTATATATTTTATATTTTGTGGTGAAGGACTACTGTCACATCCTCCAGCCACACTTGGTGCTGTGTTGTCTGTTACTGCTAATCCCACATGGGTTATATTGGTGATAAGGGTTTCAGTTTATCAATTACCTTTCTTTCTGTGTGTGTGTGTGTGTGTGTGTGTGTGTGTGTGTGTGTGTGTGTGTGTGTGTGAGAGAGAGAGAGAGAGAGAGAGAGAGAGAGAGAGAGAGAGAGGGCAGGTCTGTGCATGTGTTTGTTTGAATCTGTGCAGTGTTTACTTGCATATGTGCATGTACAGACTAGATACTGGGGGATATTTTCATAAAGTGTGATCTGAAAATTAATTTGTGTTGTGTTTGTTTGTCAGCTATGCTTTTTGTATATGGATCAGTGAAATATCCATGTTTATTTATATATAGCCACAGGACACAAATTGGTATCCAGATTCTGCCAGAAATTGGCTGTGGATGGCTGGTCTCACTTCTCTAAGCTACTTGTAAGTGTAATTTTATGCTGCTGTGGAATGCAAATGCATATATAACAAACCAAGGATCAGCATAGCTGCAGTGTGGTTGCTGTGCTAAGATTGTTATGACATGGTAAACATTGAAGATGCAATGTTAATATAACCAGTGTGGGAATTGTGTGTGGATGGTTAATTTTATTTTGTTCAGCCAATTTCTTGTGTCTTTCCCTGTGTGTGTGCGTGTGCATGTCTGCTAAATGCATGTAGGCTATGTGCTGCTGCTAACAGGCTACATATGTCCATACAGAATACAGGTTGTGGCACATTTTACAAAACCCCAAATTAAGTTCACTGTTGCATTATTGTGAATCTGGAATAACTCCTATTGCAGTATTTGAAAAATGAACTTGGTGGAAAGTCAATATGAACATTTGTTTACCCTGGACAGGGAACCAGTCTAGCACAGGGCTGACATATAGAGACAAACAACCTCAGAAACACACGTTCATATACCTATAGGGGCATAGAGTTGCCACTTGACTTAATTTGCACGTCTTTGGACCTGAGGAAGCCAGAGAACCCAGAGAGAAAACAAGCAGTGCTGGGAAAACATGCAAACTCCACACAGAAAGGCCCCAGGCACAGGGAGGGAATCCAGAACCTTCTTGCTGTGAGTCAACGGTGCTAACTACTGCACCACCATGCCACCCCATGGACTAAAGTCTAAATAGGATGATTAAAGCTTTTGTTTATTGTGTCTCTGGCCGGTGTTAACTGGTCATCACTAGCCTGGGTATACCCATGCTGCCTTGCGCACAATTTTATTTGCTCTGCAATTTTATTTGCTTTGCAAGTCAGCCTGGAAACCGTGGACCTCAACGAGGGAGCCAATCACAGAACGGGGGAGGGGGCAGCAAGACGATGACGACAGAAGCGACCGAAGCAACTTTGTTGACAGCTTGTCGATCCAACATGGCGGCAGATGCTTTACCTTTTCATGCAGCATTAGAAAGTGTTTTAAGTAGTTTAGACTGCAAGTTTATTTTGAAAAAAGAGCAATGTTTAGCGTTTTTTCCCTCATCGGATTTCTGTCGCTCTACATTGGGTCATCGGGTATGATTGATACGATTGGCTATATTGCAGCTCGGGGGTGATCAGGAAGGGCAGAAGACCGACAGACTGGGCATCTCAGACTCAATGCTGCAGCACAGGTCAGCGCGTGTTAAACCGAAACACCGGCTGGTCACGGCTTTTCACATGTCCGAAATCGTGGCAGCAGATTAACAAACAGGCGTTATTTGGATAAACTGACAGCATATGGGGAATCTATATGGCTGCTTTCTTGCCTGAAAAAATGTTAAACCATAATAATGGGACTCATAAACAGTCCCACTGTGAAAATTGCAGCTGCTTGTGGCTCTGCTAGTCTCCACTCTGTTCTCCTGCAGCCCTTGTCTATGGAGCTATTATTGTTGCAATATTATTTGCAAATGCGTATCTCAATCTGTGTGTGCGTATTCAGATCTGTGTGTGTAATATGATCTGTGTGTGTGTGTATTCAGATCTGTGTGTGCGTATTCAGATCTGTGTGTGTGTAATATGATCTGTGTGTGTGTATTCAGATCTGTGTGTGTGTAAAAAAAATCTGTGTCCGTATTCAGATTTGCAAGTGAAGACAAATCTGCAAGTGCATGCAAAGATCTGTGAATGTGAACACAGATCTGTAAGTGTACATAGATCTGTAAATGTGTAAACCGATCTGTAAATGCGTACTTAGATCTGTAAATGTCTGTCATCACTTACAACTCAGGCAGGAGCTCTCCATTGGCTGTGTTTTTACACGTGAATTTTGCAACACTTCTGCCGCGGCAGATCTGTGATCTGCAAATGTGTAGAAATGAGATTTGTCTGTGACCTCAGTGTTCCTTTGCCCTGAGCTCAGGCTCACAGGCTCACGCTGCCTGGCTGCAGTAGCAGTACCGACCCGGTCCGTGTACGAAGTATAATTCAATTACGTCGTTCACTTTGTACCATGAGAAATGTCGTTTTTACCGGTATTTCCTGTTTGATTGACGTGAGACGTATTAAGTATTTAATTCGTTTCGGAGTTTTTCTTCTTCTTTCTTTTAAATTGTCCGTTGCTGTAGCCATCAAAACGCGGAGCTTTTACTTTGAAGGCTGGTTCCGGCTCTCGACTTCCTTTTTCAATTTTCATTGTACAAGTTGGAGAAAGGAACAAGCGGGCACTTCGGTGCGCTGAATTGCGTTGTACGTCTCACGTCAATCAAACAGGAAATACCGGTAAAAACGACATTTCTCATGGTACAAAGTGAACAACGTAATTGAATTATACTTCGTACACGGACCGGGTCGGTACTGCTACTGCAGCCAGGCAGCGTGAGCCTGTGAGCCTGAGCTCAGGGCAAAGGAACACTGAGGTCACAGACAAATCTCATTTCTACACATTTGCAGATCACAGATCTGCCGCGGCAGAAGTGTTGCAAAATTCACGTGTAAAAACACAGCCAATGGAGAGCTCCTGCCTGAGTTGTAAGTGATGACAGACATTTACAGATCTAAGTACGCATTTACAGATCGGTTTACACATTTACAGATCTATGTACACTTACAGATCTGTGTTCACATTCACAGATCTTTGCATGCACTTGCAGATTTGTCTTCACTTGCAAATCTGAATACGGACACAGATATTTTTTTACACACACACAGGTCTGAATACACACACACAGATCTGAATACGCACACACAGATCTGAATACACACACACAGATCATATTACACACACACAGATCATATTACACACACAGAGATCATATTACACACACACAGATCTGAATACGCACACACAGATTGAGATACGCATTTGCAAATAATATTGCAACAATAATAGCTCCATACTTGTCCCCTAATGTCAGGTGTAACAGCCAATCAGAGAGCTTCTGACATCTCCGCTCAGAGCTCATTTGCATTGCAGTTTCTAAGCGTGGAGGACCAGAGGGGACACTGCTTTTCCAAAGTTGATTTCGAAAATCCATTTTCAAATCAGATTTGAAAATGCAATTAGGAAATGGAAATCCAAATAGAAAATGGAATTGCCCTATTAAAAGACTGATTAAAAGTTGCATTTTCTAATTGAGTTTTGAAATTCATTTATTTATTTCTGTTTTTCAAAATGCATTTTGAAATTGATTTTGAAATTCAGTTATTTATTTGGCAATTCAATAGTGTATTTTCTAAATGGTGTTTGTTTTAGAGTTTAAAATTCCCCTTTTTAATTGATGTGTCGCTTGTGATCCTCCATAGCATAATGCTTTCTTACAGTATGATGAAAATCTTAAATCTGAAAGTAAAAATATATAAGGAATATTGTGTTATGTGCTGTAGCAGCAAGTTGAGCGTGTATTGAGTCAATACTAAAATTGATCAAGAATTTGGTATTTTTATTTGCAACAGAAACATAAATGTGGTTGCCCAAAGTTTTAAGTGCGAAGGTTAAATTTCCCATCACGGTCTTTTAATTCAGCTCTTTACATTCACATCACACAAGCTGCTTAAACCTCTCTGTCCTAATCCTGCTGCTCCCATGTTGCATCGTGACTAACCTTTACCTCTTTCGCCTGCCTGAAGAACTGACCTTCCCAGAAGGCTGTGCACCATCAGCCCACCGCCAGGCCTGTCATGCTCCACTTGGAGCTCATCACGCCATGGACCCCAGCTGACAAGCTGTCGTGGCTGCAGACCTTGCTGTCCTCCTAGTGGGTCATGAAGGTGTTTTGGTGTTTGCTAAATAGGCATGTCTTCTGCTGCGCCCTTTTAGAATTATGAAAAATACCCCGAACAGCATTTTCACAATTTGTGACATTTTTTTTTAACATCTTTTCACATTTCATAGGCTATTTGAAATACAGACAGAAAAGTACATTTGAGTTAATAAAAGTTTCATTAAATTATATGAGGATTATCATTAAGCTTGCATATGAATGGCGTTTATTTCTCATTTGTTCGTATTTCTTCTTGTATTTCCTAATATTTCATTTCATGCTTACCAAGAATAATCAAACACAGCAGGAATTAAAATGTTCATAAATGACTTCCTGGGGTTTTAATAATACAGAAATGTCTCTAATTCTTCAAAATAAATGAATTGTTTCTTCCTTTTAATTTCTTTCCTTCAAGACATTAGTGTTAATTGCACATTATTACTTCAACGTACCTCTAGAATTTAAAATTTGATCACTCATATTTGGAGCTTGGAGACTCTTAGCGTCAGTGTTTTCAATTATTTGCGCAATCATCATCGCTACCAACAATTGTAATGGTGACATTTAGGATGCCCAGTGACAGATTAGATGACACAACGTCCCACATTCGAAAAGCACCTTTCACCCACTTATGGCCTGAGGCTGTACGTATATATGTTCTCAAGGTTCAATACCAGGGAAGAAACATTAAAATTTCAGTGAGGAATAACCTCTCAGAGTGCCCACATAAATATTTTATGTGCTCTATTTCTCAGTGCGAGGCCTCCAGTGTGTGAATGTGTGTGCATGAATGTGTGCAGACTGTAATTACGTCTCTGCTGCAAAAACACTAATAGAGGAAGAGAAGGAAAAGGGAGTGAGCAAGAGGATGAAAGAGAGGGCAGGATGGAGGGGAGGAAAAAAGTCAGACTACTCAGGAAAACATGATTATGATAATTTACACTGTTGAAGGGGCATTGTAAAGGTTTCAACTCCCCTGCACTGTAATTAGACGGAAGCATGTGTGCACTCTGGTGGGTGTACATCCGCACATGTATCCACACACAAATATCTGACTCTGGTTCGGTTGCTCAGAAACGGTGGTTGACATCTGAGAGACTCAGATAGAAGCCAAAGGACGCACAATAACTAAAATATCAAAAACAGGTATAATCAAGTGTTGTTCATATGTCAGTAGAGTTCAAAAATCTGAAAGTCCCCTGCACACATTTTCACCACCTGAGACGACTGACAGTGACCGCGCTCCAATCAAATCAATGTTTTGCTATTACTTATGTAGCTCTGTTGCAAAGCTATCTGAGTAATCAACCCTAAGGCAATACTTGGATAACTCCTGAATAGTCAAAAGTAACATTATCATGCTCTTGTTTCATGATTGCTACCTGTTATTTCACGTGATAGAAAAATTATTTTGTTATTATCATCCTCATATTAATGATAATTATCAAGTTATGCCTGAGGAATATGTTGACCAGTTGTGACTGTAGTAAATGGATACCATATGGTTTAGATTCATAGGTGAAGCAACCACAAGAACTCCGAAAGTCGTATTTTCTGTCTGAAATTTCTGACAGGATGTGCAGCTCATTAGTACTCACCCTCTTGATGTCATGGCAGGATGGTAATTAGGTCAACAAGTCAAAGACGAGGAATTTTACATTCACACATTAAACCACTGCGAATTTTAATTTGCACAGGACTGTTAGAACCTGAGGTAATGTTTGACAGAGCACTGAGAGAGAGAGGGGTGATGTGTGACATCGGTATTTGCTGGCACAGGAACATGCCAGTGACAAAAAGTGCTGGACAATGGACATTTTAACTTAAAATCATGATGCTTCTCTACAAAGATTTGTAATAGCATCAATGATATACTAATTGCAATAATGACCAAAGACAATCTACAATGGATTTTAACAATACAAGAATGCATATTGTTTGTCCTTTCCTTTTTCCATTGTCTCTATGATCTGCTGGATCAATAAGCTGCTTTAATGTAGAGGGTTAGAGCATCGAGATAAAGAGTCGGAAACGTAAGCTAGGATTTGAGGAGATAGATGAGACATTAAAGGGACATGGAGGTTGCCTGACTGTTGAAAGTGAACTGTTTAATTCTTTCCTCACTCTTATCTCACCCACCTCTACACTCCCTCCACTTATCTTCAGATAAGTGTTTCTTCTGAGACAATTTACCACTTAAGTGGTTTCTCTACAGGCATAAGAAAAGGGCAAATAATGGAGAACATGCAGGGATAACACGGTCATAAATATGGGGTTTGAGTGTAACCCCCCTCATGTGGAAATTGTTGAAATCTATGCTGCTGCATGAGTGAGAAACCAAACTGTAATATCAAAGGTTTAGCTGCAAACTTAACTGTCACTTCCTACACATACGTATATGATAGAAACCTTGAAAGGCAAAAAACTTTTAGAGGAACAATTGTTTTCCATTAGTGTAGAGGTGAAAGAACAGTTCATAGGTATAAGTACAATTAACATGATTAAAATGTGTTAAAAAGATACATAATTTGACAATAATATAGAATGTAAGATACATGATTTGATGATATACAGAGTTTAATGATACATCATTTCATTTAGTACATTGATTAAAAATGTTAAAAGCATACTAGAATTCATGTTTTATGTGATTTGGATTTGGCTACTTGCCCTTAAGACCGTATACACGCTACATATTCTGTTGATTTTGATCATGTTCAGTCAGTGCTTGAGAGCTAGGAAGCAAACGCTTTTCTTACCTTCCTTCCTGATTAGTAATTAGTTACAACAAGTGTATTAGCCAGCCACATTCATTTGTAAAGCAATGGAATTATAACTTTGAAACTGAGTAATAAAACTGAGATTTTTAAAATATTTTTTCTTTATTACAACAACATTTCTGAAGTGGACTTTTGTGGAACTGTAGCTGGGCTAGCTGCCTGTGGAGGTAACTAGGTTCTTGCTAGTAATAGACAACCGAGTAAGCCATTGCAAGATCTCAAGACAATTCAAACCTCAATTAGCATCATTCCAGGGTTGTACAGACCCTTGACAGCTTGAAAGTGTATGATTTGTTTCATTTTCAATAAAATAACAAACATTTCACAGCAGAACTACAGCGCCAGCTCCATAGGTCTGGATATTAAAAAAACTCCAGTTAATGATTAATGATTTTAACTTCACAGGAACAATTAGACATGAACAATAGAATTATTAGCCTCTATCAATCATAGTGAAAGTCATGGGTGAGCATCACTCAGTTCAATTATGTGAGTTTTCTATAGAAATATATTATGCATTGTGGTATGACATATGATCATCCTGAAAAAAATCACTTACCTATTGGGCACTGATTTTAAAGACAAAGGAAAAGAAAAAAAATATTGTTTTCTCTTTCAGGACTTCTGTATACTCTTTTTCAATATTCAATCTTGAATGAATTCTCTAAGTGACAACACAGTGTAATTTTATATCAACGTGCCTTGTTTATACAGTTATTGCACAGTCTGCATAATTTATTCCAACCAAATGTCATGCACAGCAGTAATTTAGTCGCGGCAGTGCCAACTCACTGATGCAAACTTACACATGCAAGTCATCCACTGGGTCGGCCAGAGTGCTGTTGGCTGGGAACATCAGGCAGTGGCATGGGAATAGCACATTGGTTTCACTGCCAGCAACATCAGGTTTGATTCTCAAATTATTATATTACAGTGTTTCTGACGGTTCAACCAAACCAGGTGCTCGTTGCTATTGTTACATTGCATATGACAGGAGGTGCTGTCTCTAACATGACAGGTGCAAGCTAGTAGAGAATGAATACTATAAGGGAAGAGTGACATATGGACTGTGGGTGTGAAAACAAAATTTAAGGACAAGACAACTTATCTTAACTCATGTGGTGCCCATCACAATGTTCAAGTGTGAGCAATGAGGTAACCACATATTGAGACTTTTCTGTATTTAAACAATGCAGAACATAGAACAATGACATTCAAAGCCTCTACTTTCATGAAGGAACAATGCTTAGTTGAAACAATATCCACTAGAACTCAGCCATGCATCATATGACTGCACTGTAGTATAAATCTAACAACTGCATCGTCTATGGCCCGACAATGTTTTTCTGTCATGTAAAATTAATTAACTCCTGTCAGGGCGCAATGCTTTCACTTGGGGGCTCGCTGACAACGTTTTTCAAAACCAATCAATATCAAAGTACCATGTACTTCATTAAGTGGAAGAATCAGACAACCGATCCAAAGTACTAATTTAATTCATCAATGTACAGTGTAAGAACAATAGAAGCACAACACACTGCCATGAGACGTCAGAGTAATACAATAATACTCGACAAAAATCAATGTTTTTGGTACACGCGGGAAGTCAAGCTTCAGCTATCACGTTTTTTTTTTCCCAATTTGAAATAAATTGATGAACATTAATTTACCAAATGATCGTGTCATTAGAAGTGCTAAAAGTGTTGTATGTCCTATTTTAATACATGAGCAAAGGTATGCGTTTAATTATGAGTTTCTCTGTATTGAGTCAGTGATACATGACATTATGACTACCGCAGATGTACGAGTCAGATCTTTTTCGGAAACCAGTCACTGGACAGAAGTCAGCCAGCACCATACAAGTGAGAAAAATGAGGAGAAAAGTAAATTAAAGCAGCCATGGATGAAGGAGCACAGAGGGCTGCTCTGTGGTTTGGCAGAGGGCTGAAAAATGCTGGGAGATATATGAAGGCTCATGATGTGAGGAGTGTGTGCTGAGCACAGACTCATTGTGTCTTTGGATATCATATATCATGTCATATGGATTTTAAAACCATATAGCGTTTGTATAGTGGTGAGAACACCGTCTTTATCTATGCATTACATTCAATCCCAAACTGTTAATTTCAGCCAGTCTGTGGTTGTCATCAATTTTGAGATACAGTATATGTTTAAAATGTTGACATACTGCTGGTATATTCCCAGGATATGATGCAGTTTTTCCAGACCATGTATATATCATTCAGTTAATTTGATCATTTTTGTATTATGGCTGCTTGCATGCACAGATACAGACAACAAGGTTATCATGTATGGAGCTAGAACAGTCTCATAATGAATAAATGCACAGAAATTAATAAATCCACAAAAGAAGATTTACAACTGTATTTGGGGGTTTATGACTCAAAACACATTTTCAATGCACACACAAATATGTTTCATTCCATATATAAGTAAAAAAGATTCACATATACAAAAATAAGACTTAAAAACATATTTCCGATGCACACACTAATAGAAAAAAAATTCACGAATATAAGCATGTAAAAAATATTAGCAATCTTCATCAAATACATATTTGGACCTGCATTTACAAAGTGCTTTTAATTTGTAAACCTCGCTCTATTTATGTGTGAGACTTTTGAGACTCCCCTGATGTGACTCTGATCCACAAATGCGTTTTTTCTAAGAGGAGATCGCCTGTAGCCAATCAGATGTCTCCCTCCTTTACAGCCAATCACATGAGTGCCTCAACACGAGGAGCGTTGACGTAATTAAAATGTGCGCAGGCGGCCAGAGGCTGCAGGTATTCAGCATGGATCGATCCCTTCCTGAACAGCCCCGATCAATCGCTACTGGCGGGCTAAAACTCTGCAGCCTCTGGCCTCCTGCATGCATTTTAATGACGTCATCAACCAACGTTTTACATGCATATATTTGTGATTTTTTTTTCTATTTGTGTGTGCATCGGAATTATGTGTATGAGTCTTATTTTTTATATGGGAATTTATTAATTTCTATGTGCATTTAGGGGACTGTTTTAGCTCCATAATCAGGAAATGTGGGTTTTTAATAGAATTTAGGGGAATAGTACTTTTTAATGGCCTAAAAGGGGATGCGAATGGAAAGTATGTGACTGTGTGCATTATGTACTGTACTTGTGTGGGTATGTGGGCATATACAGAAGTATAAATGGATTGATTTTTTTGTGTGTGTTTTCGTTCTGTATGCCAGGTGGATGGAGGGGAAGAAAAAGAAAAAAATGAAAGGCAGGCTGAGGGCAGCCAGGCAGGTGAGTGAGGAAGCCGGCCAGCAAGTTGAAGTGGCGTAGGCGGATGAGGAGGACACGCAATGGGTGAGAGATTGCAGGAATTCCTGAGCACTCAACACATTTAGTACAGGAACAAGGAAACACGGGAAATAGCTCAAGTATACTAGACACAGGAGTGGCCAGGAGAGTGACCACCGTGGAGGTTGGCTCAACAGTCCACTCATGAGTGGGCGAAAAGCAGGGTGTCCCACGTGGAGGTGAACAGGAGCCATGAGAGGGAGAACCACACCATTCACACACACACACACACATACACACAGGGTTGAAACAATCCCAACCACTTTGTCGTGGTTGGTGATAAAAAATTCACACTTCAACCTTGAACACACACAGTTTTGGTTTTCTAGAAAGAAGAAAATACAGTATATTTACAGTGTTCAGAGATAAATGATAAATCAACTGTGCTCTGTAACACTGTACATGTACAGGTCTGTGGGATTAAGATTGGATGTGTTTGTCATCTGTCATGTAGACACACACGTATAGACTGGAGAGGTGGAGACACACAGGAGACAGAGAGAGAAGGGAAACAACACAAGGCGTAGCTGGAGTCAAGATCTCTGTGGAAATTCTGCCATGACAGTTACACTGTTGTGTGTAAATATAGGCTACATTTGCAAGATTCTCAATGGATGCATTTCATTGGTGATCGTAATTTAATTTTATTGCTGGACAAGTGACAACTCGATGCCTCATGATGCACAGAGGCAGATACACACAAACACAGCAAATCTCCAAACACCAGCATTCACCCATCCCACCGGCCTTAAACAGCATATAATTGTAGTAGTAGTTAATGAGCACAGACTGATAATGGGTCGTTAACATAAAGTATTGCAGCTCTGAAAACTACAAGCAAAAGCAAAGCGTTGGATTCAGACACATGTTATGTACATGTTGCACTTAATGTTGTTTTTGTTATAGCTTCTGGGTTAAGGTATTTGACATCAACAAGGAGCACTTAAGTCTGTTTTGTATTTTGAAAATTGTACATGCCAAGGGTACACTGCATCCTCTCCAAGACACAAAGTCAAACACACACACTCACATGCACACTCACACACACACATCCACACAAACTGTGCACTGTAGGGCAAAGGGATCAGTCATGGACTCCCCAGAGCATGTCTGTGTTGTAGCGAATGCATTGCGACAGGGAACCTGACTCACCACAGCACCCGGGGAAGCTCGGAATCAGCGGCGAGCAGATCCAGCCAAGCGCTCGCAGCACCAAACCTCCTTTCGCAAAGGAGACAGCACCCAACGCGCAGGCATCCTACGACTGCCAGCGTCAATTACGATTACTTTTTTTTACAAAAAAAAAAAAAAACATCTTCATGCTTCAATTCATCTTGCCTAAGTGGAGCTGAATTGTCATCATCAGTTATGGTCTCAGGGGTTTGACTGAAAGTGCTCCACGATCAGACCTAATATGGGTTCAGTGTTTTCTTTGATGACACTGAATAAAAGTCAGTGTTAGAGTTAATAGTGCTTTTCATATTAGTGATAGCCTACACATCCCTCCATGGCCAGATACCAGATAATACAATGAAACGTTTGTCAGCTGACTGTGTCACACATGTCAGATATAGGCCTAATAGGATCAGCATTGCATGTTAGAGCATCAGTGTTCTGTAGGCTTTACTTCTGAATCCTGTGGGACGCAGTAAATCCCAAGAGAAGTTTTTTCAAGGGCATGCTAGTTTCAGAAAGGCGTGCTATTTTACAAATCTCTATGTTACATTGCTACAGGGACTGTTCCCCACTTCCACACTCAGATTACACATTGATTGAAAACTTTATTGAACAACGTTAAACAAGTGTTCAAAAGGATTAAAACACAATAAAGCCAAAAGGCTTGTTTCCATTGTGGTCCTGTGAGATGATAGACAACATGGAATTAAAACAAGGAAGACAACACAGGATTGATTTACGTTTCAAAGTTTCGAAGGTCCCATATTTTTTTTTACTTTCCCAATGTTTTACTTAAAAAGTTGATATCCACAAGAAGATGGATTTGTAATCTAATCAGTTGGGCACTCTTACTATAGTTTTACATCCCCCGATTTTCCCCACAAACTCATGGGAGGTGGGGTATTGGGTCCTAGGTTGAGCTTGGGGCATGGCTGTGGGCAGTGACTGTTTTATGTCACACCACAAAGTTATAGAAGTCCTAACGGTGTCTCTCGAGGCTCGGTTTTTAAATATAGGCTGCATGCATTTATCTAAGGACTGAATTCTTTGACACTTTCACAGTATCAATATTACAACATCAGCATTTTTTTTTTTTTAACTTATTGTTTTTCGCAGTCTGTAAAATTGCATCCTTAAATTCTAATGGATTAACTGTAGGTACATAATCCTATCCTTCAATACGATATAAGAAAGAATAGAAGAATGCATAATATTTAGTATTTTAGTATTGCGATTAAACAAATGATTTTTTTAAATCATTTGACAGCCCTAAAAATATCACATGGAAATTGCACCTACAGTATATAACATGTAACCTTTAAATAGGCCTACATTTGATGGTTTCTGAAGCCTACAACTTATCAAAATGAAACACAGTCGATTTCTCAGCATTTATTCCTTCATATAAACAGCTGTTATAGACCACTGTGGCCAGCTATGGTCATAGGAATTAATAATAACAATGTTTCCATTTCGTAGCTTTCGCGCATCTATTTTTTTTCTCAGCAGTTATTGTTCTCATATTGCCTAACATTCATTTTTATGCGCATAGGAGTGAGCGAGCAGCAGTGGTGACTCTGTCTTTTGAAATGCTGACACAAACATTTTAAAGCCTTCTCCCTCTCAGCTTTGATATCAACGTACCGTCTTCATCTTGGTGTTGATACTATAGATAGATTACAGATGGAAAGTGTCAAATAGTGATGAGAGGAAAACTGAATGTCTCTGCTGTGACAGAGTCTCATAATAGCCTGATGCCAATTGTTAAAAAAAGGCCCCTATTCTTGGTCCTCAAACCGTGTGAAGGAGTCACTGTTAGAAGATGTAAGGCATGGGACACTGAGTTTCTGGACTTGTCAGCAAAGAAAAGTTTCCTCATTGCATGTGCACTGAGAGACTGCATGCCCACTTTGGATCCACCTTCTTCTGTGAAATGTCATTTTCACAGATGAAAATATAATGAAAAGATGAAAAGTCCAGGAGGCGCTTTACTGACAGACTCCTTGCAGACTGCCTCAGACTGGTTTCTGTAGCTATGAGCCAAACAACAAAACACTCACAGACAGCATTCAGTCACAGCCATCACACTGGCTTCAAGGAGGAACACGGACTGCAACAGATTTGCCTTCTGTTGTTGGTGTGAAAAGGGACAGAGGGACATAAAATTATAATGATAAATGTAATAAATTGTATTATGAATCCTGACTTCCCAAGATGGAGCTATACAGTATACAAGATATACTTAAATTCAAATACAAACTATGTGGGCTAAGACTTAGTAAATGTATTTTTCTATCCTCAACTCAATATAAAAACATGTTTTACTGATGACAAAGGAGTGCAGTAGAAGAAAAACTGCCCACCAGTCATTCCCTGTCTCTCAGTTGTCATTCAAATCTCACATCTCCTTGTCCTTTTAGGCAAGGCATGACATCTTTATTTATATAGCACATTTTATACCAAGAGGCAACTCAATGTGCTTTATATAAAGACAAAGCATTTCAAAAGAACAACATGAAAAACATTTTAAAATTAAAACACACAGTTAAAGGCAATAACAAAGACAAAGAAAAAAAGAGAATATATAAAAGAATTAAGAGGACTTGCAGTGCAAATCCAAGATTACGATTTCAAATTCTTTAAAAGAGCTCAGCCATAAGCACATGCAAAGAGAAATGTTTTTAACCCAGATTTAAAAGTGCTTACAGTTGGGGCTGATTTCAGTTCTGCCGGTAGTTTGTTCCAGTTGTGTGCAGCATAACAGCTAAATGCTGCTTCACCATGTCTGGTTTGAACTCTGTGCTCTACTATCTGACCTGAGTCAGTAGATCTCAGAGTGGGTTTATATTATACTAACATGTCATTCATGTATTCTGGACCTAAACCATTCAGTGATTTGTAGACCAGTAGCAGAACTTATTCTGTGGCTGACTGGGAGCCAATGTAAAGACTTGAGAACTGGGGTGATCTGATCTGATCTCTTTGTTCTGGTTAAAACTCGAGCTGCAGCTGTTTGATACTTTTTTGGGGGAGTCCAGTCAGAAGACTGTTACAGTAGTCTAGTCTATTGGAGATGAAGGCATGAATCAGCTTCTCCTGATCAGTTTGGGACATAAAACACTTAATTCTGGATATGTTCTTAAGTTTATAAAAAAAAAGGCTATTGACTGATTTGATACTGTTGAAGGTCAGATCTGAGTCTATCAGCACGCCAAGCTTTCAGAGTTTCTAGAGACACGACTCTATGTGTTTACTGACAGCAACCCTCTTCTATTTATTACCAAAAACATTTACCCCATGTTTTTCTTGATTTAACTGAAGGACATTTTGGTTCATCCAGTTTTTGACTTGCTCTGCAGTGACACAATGTTCTATGCTCTTTCTGTGATTTCCTATGCATATATTGTTTTTCTTTTTTTTTTATAATTCACTGTCCACACTTGTTCTTATGCACGCTGACTTTTTTCTTTGTTTACTTTTTTTTTTTTACTTTCTCTCATGCTAAGGGACTCTGCTTCTGTTGTGTTCCCTCTCTCCTCATTGTATCTTCTCTTGCATATCTTTTCCCCTTGTCTCACTGAAGTCCAACCGGTCAATGGCGAACTGGATACAGAGCTTTAATTACACCCCAGAGGAGCTTCCTCCTCCTCCTCTCGCCTCATCCTCTTATCACTGCCTATTCCTGCTCTGCTTGCACACTTGCATATATATTTTCTTGCCTTTCTTTTATTCTCCATCTACATTGATGAAATTGTTGCATTTGCTGCTCTTTTTCTTGTAGCGTACTCTTTCTGCTCATGGTCACAATCAACTTGTCCTGCTCATTCTCTATATCCATGACAAGACTAGGAGTCCATAGCCTCTCCAGCAGGTCTGTAAGGCTGTATTTAGGCACAGCAGTGCTTTGACAGGTGTTGACAAAAAGACACGTGTTTTCTAGCTTCACAATCTCAGTTCAGTGTTCAAATCAGTTCACATCAAACACATTTAAGAGCATGTTAAAACATACAAATGGGAGACAGTCTAAACAGCAACAGTAAAAAATAAAATAAAAAAACAGAGAGAAAACACTATGAAATTACATAAAAATACATTCCAGTAGCTGTTGAGACATTTTTGTCTTGACCAAACTGGTGTAGTAGCCAGTGTACTGACTGAGTCTTTGACAATGTAGTGTATTGTTGAAGATGTACGACCACAATTTATTTTCCTGTGTGTGATGTACACTCATCAGATTACTTTAGCCTTTACTATGTTGTTGTTTTTCTGTTCTCATTGTCCTTTGTTTTGTAATTGCCCTTTGACAGTGGTTTGGTCCCTGTCAGGAAATTGTCTTAATGCTGTCCTTCCACAGGGAGGTCAAAGAATAAGAGTCAGCTCAAAAACGCTTCAGCAGAGCAGATGTTTGCTGTCATGTGGCCATGAACTCTCTGGGCAGCTGAGAGTCTGATCCCACACCACCATCTTGCCAAAGGCATCCACTGATTATGATTCACTCATCTGGATCTTCAGTGGTCTGGTGGTGGTTGAGCTGATGCTGAAACAACCCTAAGGTAGCTCAGCAGCTTAAGATGTGATAGGTCCACACTGCAACAAACACAACCCTGACCCTGCAACCATAATTACAATGTGGGGAGCCAAATAGCTCTATAACAGTGTAGGAAGTGGAAATGGTTGTCACACACACATTCCTTGATGAACATACTGTAGAAAGGACCTGGATCCCGAGGCCCATAACACTAACCCTAACCCTAATTTCACAGCAGGGTGCCAAAATGGCCCCATAATAGTGTAGTCAATGGAATTGGTTGTCACATTGAAATTCCTTGATGGACATAGACGTGACCTGGACCACAATGGCCACACTCAACGTGGCCAATCCCAAAACCCTAACCCTCGGCCCATAACCCGAACCCTAGGCCATTGGGGTTTTTCTTACACCTAAATGAACAAGTGCAGCAGAACATTTTAAAGATACAAACCCAAACGGTGTGAATCACTTTACTTATGGTGATAAAAAACAACAACACTGGGCTGTTATACTTGATTAGGTAAAAAGGTTACATTTGGCAAATATAATTTTCAGATGATGTTTTCTTATTTGGTTTTCATCACTGATTAATTTTTCAGGCAGTTGAGTCATTAGTCAGAAATAAAGACAAACCGATGATTAATATGTTTTGGTTAGTTACTTGCAGTGACTTTTGTTCTCTTCTCTACTTCAGGGCAACAGCATGAGTGGTGTTGGGGGACAATTTTAGTATTTGATGAACCAAGCTGTTTCCTCTCCTGTTGCTATTCTCTTTTTATTTTTAGTCCTCATGTCACTGTTTACTGAACATGTTAAAACAGTCATAGATTTTTACCATAAGAGCCAAAGTTTAAAGTTTTTTTTGTTAAGGACTATCTGGCACACTGCTCTTACTTAGCATCATATCTGATGTCCATCTAATCTGGCCATGGGTGGACGATTATCTATTTAAGATCATTGTTGCTTGAAGTATTTAAAATACTTCTAAGGTAGGTCTAGAGAGACAGAAGTGGTATTGACAAGACAAATTTTGATGCTAAGCGAGAGCAGTGTTTAACATACCTACATTTAAGACATTTGGATGTGCCAATATCTTAAAAATTATCCAAGTGTAATGAACACTGAGAACCCAAAAGCACAACACCGGAGACAGGCAAGTAGCAATAAGAAGTCAGTTTACTAAATCATTAAAGTCAGTCAGGCAGAGACAAAAAACCAGGGGATAAACAGAACTAGTCAAACAAATCCGATAAGACAGAGGCAGGCAGGAATCCAAAATCTGAAAAGGGTGACGAGCAGAGTTAGAACAGGAAGTTTAAACTAGAAATGCTGGGGAGCTTGACTGAGATACACAAGACAATCTGGCAGGGATCAAATGCAAATGAACAAGTATAAATACACTGAAGGACTGGTGAGCAAATGGGCTGCAAGTAAGGATATTTGCATGGGAGGGAGGCAGGATCTAAAATGATAGGATGGTTAATGATGAGATGTGGAAATAAATTCAAATAAGTTGTTGGGACAACAGTGGCACAGGAGGTAGAGTGGGTTGTTCAGTAACTGAAGGGTTGGTGGTTTGAATCCCGCTGGGCAAGACATCTTACCCTCCTTGCCTCATGCCGTTTGGTGCACATTGGCAGCCATGCTTCTGTCAGTCTGCAGCCTTAGCTTACTACCACCGGCGTGAATGTGGTATTAATGAATAATGGTTTCTGTAAAGTTTTATATGCAGATCCCTAGAGAGTCCCATTGCTACATCCTCACTACTATGGCATTAAGCTACAGTGAACAGCTTCAGAAAGGTGAGACTGTCTTGAGAGGAAATACAGCCAACTAATATTCAGCCTTCGCTGCCCCCGCTGGCCAACAATCTGTTTTTGTGGCACAGGACTCGCTTTGCCCAGTGCAGAATGGAAGCATCCTGGAATTGACACCACCTGCAGAGAATTATTGGAGAGTAGTCTTTGTTTTCTTTCATGCTGTTTATGTTAAGCTTTGAAAGGAATTCCACAAAGTACTACACAAAGCTGCCAGAAACATACCGTTTTTCTCATTTTGCTAATTACGCCAGCTCCAGCGTTTTGCTTCTTTGCATTACTTGTATTGCATTATATAAAACGGTAATTCTTTATAAAGGAATAAAAACTAATTGATTTCTCACATCTATCACTACTCAGATGTCAGAATGGCTGGATTGCAATCTTGATTTTTCTCCCAACATTCAGTATCAAGAGAAAACTTTTTTTTTTTTTTTTTTTTTTACAGTTGTAGTAATGCAGAATATTAATGAGGATTAAACAGACCTGCTCTGGCTTCTATCACATGTCACAACACCCCTTGTATCTTTATCAAATATATATTTCCAAATTCTACGTAACTTTATTCAAGCAACACAGGAGCAACAAGAAGGCTTGATCTAGCCAAACATTTCACAGGGACCTAGAGCTGCCAAGCCAGAAAAATTAATGTTCTGTTCATGAATTATGGCATTATTCATATCCATGTCTTGCTGCTTCAGCACTCCTATTGAAAGTGAAGCTAAAGACAGCCTTAAATTTCATTTCTTCATAGCCGGTGCTAGCCTGTTACCAGGTTGATGACTCATGGTGAAAATGGATAAATCAAACGTTTTCGAGTAACGTACATAAGTCAGTGTGTGGGTGTGAGTCAGTGCATGCATGTGTGTGTGTGCATGCGTGCCCCCTCTGTCTCTCCCTGTACACCATTCACATTCTTTGTGTGCAGCAGGGAGGAGAGCTGGTGAAGCGTAGCATTGCACAACCCTGCTTGTTATCAGGTGGAGAAGACGAGGACTGAAAGTGGGCTGACAGGCTGGCGAGTAGAGAGAAAGAGGTGAATAGAGGGATGAGCACAGATTGAGAAAAAAAAATATGGGAGAAGGGCACGGATGAATGGAGAGGCAGAAAGAAAAGGGATGGAGGGCAGCAGCAGGCATGGATAAATGAGAGAAAGAAAGAAAGAAAGGCAGACAGAGTGACACTTGAGTCTGTGCTGCAGACAAGAGACTAACAAATCCTCCTATGCTGTTTACAGATTTTAATACTGGTGATGGGATGCTTATCCCCTCTCTAACAGACCTTTGTCATTAGTAAAAGTTATATAATGATTGGTGGTGGTTGATGAGGTTAAGTTTGTGGCGCTGTCAAAGTTTAGTTTGGGTTTAGGCTCTAAAACTGCTTGAACTAAATCAGTGTAAGTCAAATAAACTGAGGAGTTAAAGCAGAAGTAAGCGATCCGGTCGTTTTGGCTAATGCTGCGTTCCAGGCAGGCTTTTGAAACCGTAAATTACAGCTTCAAGTCACAACTTACGACTTTGTAGCTTTTCAGGCAACCCACTCGTGTTTTTCCGACCTGTTTTACCTGTGAAAGTCACTATAACGGCCACTCGTAACTTCCGACCCGTTACTATTTAAGACTTATAAGACTATTTAAGACTTATATTAACACAAATATATCACTTACTTCTGCTTTAAAGGGAATATTAAAATGAGTTGTTTACCTAAAGACATTGGGAAATATTGTGAATTATGGGGGTGACAGTCTAAATATCAATTTAGGTTTGTTTACTACTACTAATTTCTTTACATGAACATGTTGGCTTTGAGTTAATTAATCCACTGCTGCTCTGAACCTTCTTTCTGGTCTCATGGGCCTGTTACACACACATACCACACCTACACATGCCACACACTAAAAAGCAGGGCAACATTTAGTATTGCACAGATTGTATTTGAAATCTATAAACACTCATGAGTATGAGTGTTGGTATAAGGAAAAATCTGAGGAAAAAACGTGGAAATATTGAGGACAAATGCCACTACGGTGTACATTTTAGGACATCCTCAGGATCAGACTTCAGTGTCAGACCTCAGATGAAAAGGTATATGGTCTGAGGAAAACCTCTGTCATACTCGCACCAAACTTCATCAGGTCTTCATCACTAAGCCTTCAGAGTTAGACTGAACGGCCTCACACGTTAGGCTGTCAATTATAAGCTCTCAGAATCAGCCTCAACGGCATCGCACGTTACGCTGTCATTTATAAGCTCTCAGAATCATCATGAACGGCCTCACACGTTACGCCGTCATTTATAAGCTCTCAGAATCATCATGAACGGCCTCACACGTTACGCCGTCATCTATAAGCTCTCAGAATCATCATGAACGGCCTCACACGTTACGCTGTCATTTATAAGCTCTCAGAATCATCATGAACGGCCTCACACGTTACGCCGTCATCTATAAGCTCTCAGAATCATCATGAACGGCCTCACACGTTACGCCGTCATTTATAAGCTCTCAGAATCATCATGAACGGCCTCACACGTTACGCCGTCATTTATAAGCTCTCAGAATCATCATGAACGGCCTCACACGTTACGCCGTCATCTATAAGCTCTCAGAATCATCATGAACGGCATCATGAAAAAATATGTCACAGTGTGTATCAGGACAACAGCTGATTCGCCAGCAACGACGCTGAAGTTCGCTTCCAACACACACACACACACACACACACACACACACACACACACACACACACACACACACACACACACACACACACACCTCGATTGCCTTCGTATTATCCTCGTCTTATTTTGAAAACCGGAAGTCATCTCGCTTGGTTCTAAACTAGCGCTAGCTTTGTCGGTGGACTCGGAGCATTCGCCGTAAGTTCTATGATACGGGCGCAGTTAAAATGTTTGTGCGGCTGGTTTGACTCCGCGAAGACGAACGACGGCTCATTTCCGTAACATCTATCTATCTATCTATCTATCTATCTATCTATCTATCTATCTATCTCCATCCATCCATCCATCCACCGTTTGAATAAAAAATTAAACTGGAACAACAGTTATTTCAAAATATAAATTCTTTATTTGAAACTGCATCTTTTATATTCATGGATTGCAGTGACGTCACGTCGAAGTGACCCCTAATACATCCATGAGTGACCCATACATGTGTATGGAAGTGACCGCTGCCGTATTTGTGTCCAATTTGACACTTCTCATCATGAGAGCATGCAAACCGCAGGATGGAAATGACAGTTTCTTGACAAAATGACAGGGTTTTTCATAGGCTACATCCTGTCTCGGTTTATTTCTCCATAATAGACAAACTCTATATTATCCCAAGTAGGACACGATTCATGAGTGAATTAATTTCATCCCATCGCAGTTATCTGATGGTGAGAGAACTTTTACATTTTTTCTCAATTGCTTTGGTGCTTTTTTCACATCACTCTTAACATTTGCACAACAGTTAGTGCATTTCTCAAAACAATTATTACCAACTGCAAAACCTAAGTGGACAACCTGCAAAAGCGCATCACTTGGTACACTTGCTCAAAATGGATAGTCCATCACTCAAAAGCAAGTAATTATGTCAGTGAAACTGTCAGTGTCGTCAAAATGAGAAGTCCTGACATCATCGTTTTTGAAGAAGACAGTCAAATGGCTTTGTCATGTTTTCATTATGGCACTTTATTCTCTATGTGTTTTTCAATCCAAAAAAAGATACTACCTGAAAATACTCAAGACAGCACCATACACTATACAGCCATGTGAAGTAGGTCTACAGTTACACATTAGGCTACTGGATGTAGTGGAGCTACTGAATGTTTCAAATTTTTACTGCATGCTCTTTGCAATTCTTATTTGTTCACAGCATTGTGCAAAGAGTAGGATTTTCATCTTTTAGGGAAATCTTTACTGTGTTTGCTGTAATACTAGCTACAGTAGGCTACAGTAAATCTGTTCTCTTGTGAAGCTGTAAGTCTAAATGTAAATCTAAAATATGATTGTCCCACTGTGGCTTACAGGACACAATGAGCAGTGCAGATTGTTTAGTGCTGAATTACCGTCCAATGCTATAGCTACCTGTTCTTCCTTATTGCAGATGAATAGTAATTTAATTTGCAGTGTTTCTCCCAACATTTACAATGAGTTTGACAGATTTTTAAAACTAGTTCAACAATTTTCTATGTAATGACTCAAGCAATGAAATGAGGACTATTAGCCTAGTTTTTTAGGGAAAGACTATTCAGCGTTCAAAAGTATAGTTCATTTTGACTGATGTTACACACTACTCCACTCCGTGTTTATTAACACAGCAATCTGAAAAACAAAACAACAGACACTTAATTGTGACTTGTAACATTTGTTGCCAAAGTAGCGCTGGACTTCCCTCATATCCTACTGGTTGCTACGACAACGGGGGCAGCCCGGCAGCAGCAACAAGAGCGACCATGTAACGTTTAGTACAATACGACACAACCAACACGATCCAACCGTCACGAAACAACCATGTAAACAACACAAACAACAGCGACTATGTCAGCACGTAAAGACGATACATTTACAACGTCGAGATATTGACGACATACCAACAACATACAACAACGGCCGCCAAATGCAGCCACCGAACTCTCACTAACTATAACATTTCTAACACATAGTAAACACAACGAACACCACCGCGATTGAAGAGAAAATACAGAAAACAGAGAAAACATCTAGACATGGGTGCTTGTGTGGACTAACGTTAGACTCATCTGAAAAAAACAACAACAACAGGCACTTAATTGTGGCTTGTAACATTAAGTTGCCAAAGTAGCGCTAGACTTCCCTCATATCCTACTGGTTGCTACGACAACGGGGGCCACAGCAACCACCCGCGGTTACCATGCGCCATCTACTGACGTAAGGTGGTAAACCAGGTCTGTCATTCCTGCAATCTATTAAAAATGTTCAGGGTGCCACACTGACATGACATTAACAAATTATAATGTTATAAGAATTTAATGAAAGAAACTTGTCCAAAAGCATTTGCTATTTGTTCAGAGGAAGGAGGAACTGCTACTATGATGTGAACAAATGACTAGGCTACATGTTGTGGAGGTTGAACTAATAGTTATGAGAACTTTCATTCTGATCTGAGAATAGCACCAAAGCGATTGAGGAAAAACTGTAGCCTATAACACTTAGGACATTACAAATGGCTTCAATGACTTCTTTGTTTGTTCAGTTTAAGTCATACGTTTCAGAGGAAAAAGTTAATGTCATTAAAAAAAAGGGATTTCATGAGTTAAATTAGTTAGTTGAGTTAAATACAAGCCAAATTACAGTACCGCCATCTACTGGCCGATTTTGGTGCAGCGGCTAGGATTTAATATTGAATGAAACCTTTATGCAGCAATCACAAATAATCTATCATTTTATTGTCATTGCAACAATTTCTCAACTTTCGCCACCAGGCCCCAGGGGGTTCCTGCACGTGTGTGCTGAAGGTGACAGGTTAACTTGACAGTACTACAGTAGTTCTGTTTGTTTATCATGTCAGTTTTGTGTGTGACAGTTTGTTGGGATTAAGAACATAATTCCCTGGTGATAGGCATGCTGAAAAGAAAAAAAGAGAGAGAGACGCGCCTGGGTATTGCAGCTGTAAAAAAAAAAAAAAAAAAAAGAAGAAGAAGAAGAAAGAAAAGAAATATGATGTGTCGGAATGGCGGTACCAAAAAGTGTGGGATTACCGGCATGTCTAGATAGAGGGATGTCGATATAGTATAGCTATATATATTTGATGCGGCCTCTTTTAAGTTGCATGTTCTGTCACTGCTGCAAATTTCTATTAAACTGTGCGTAATAGTCGCGCGTAATCCTCGCTGGTGAAACACTTCGTCCATTTATGGATAAATTAGTGGAAATTAGTTAGTAGCCAACATTAACTGAGAGTTATAATAATAATCATTAAAAAAACGACACACAACATTACATGTATGTTGAAAATAGTGTACTGTAGGCTATGGCATTGTGTGTGCCTTACAGTTTTATCAATCGGCCCGCTTCAAAACTCATTCCTGTGTGTGTGTGTGTGTGTGTGTGTGTGTGTGTGTGTGTGTGTGTGTGTGTTGGAAGCGAACTTCAGCGTCGTTGCTGGCGAATCAGCTGTTGTCCTGATACACACTGTGACATATTTTTTCATGATGCCGTTCATGATGATTCTGAGAGCTTATAGATGACGGCGTAACGTGTGATGCCGTTCATGATGATTCTGAGAGCTTATAGATGACGTCGTAACGTGTGAGGCCGTTCATGATGATTCTGAGAGCTTATAAATGACGGCGTAACGTGTGAGGCCGTTCATGATGATTCTGAGAGCTTATAAATGACGGCGTAACGTGTGAGGCCGTTCATGATGATTCTGAGAGCTTATAGATGACGGCGTAACGTGTGAGGCCGTTCATGATGATTCTGAGAGCTTATAAATGACGGCGTAACGTGTGAGGCCGTTCATGATGATTCTGAGAGCTTATAGATGACGGCGTAACGTGTGAGGCCGTTCATGATGATTCTGAGAGCTTATAAATGACGGCGTAACGTGTGAGGCCGTTCATGATGATTCTGAGAGCTTATAGATGACGGCGTAACGTGTGAGGCCGTTCATGATGATTCTGAGAGCTTATAAATGACAGCGTAACGTGCGATGCCGTTGAGGCTGATTCTGAGAGCTTATAATTGACAGCGTAACGTGTGAGGCCGTTCAGTCTAACTCTGAAGGCTTAGTGATGAAGACCTGATGAAGTTTGGTGCGAGTATGACAGAGGTTTTCCTCAGACCATATACCTTTTCATCTGAGGTCTGACACTGAAGTCTGATCCTGAGGATGTCCTAAAATGTACACCGTAGCCACAAATTTCTCACAAAAAGTCCTGTTAACACTAATAAACAATGTCATGAGATTTTCAGGGAGGTTCATGTAGAGGACAATTTATTCAAATGTCCAACAGCCCCGAGCTGGCAAAAGGCAAAAGGCGCTGCCGGAGAGCAAAACAGTTAAAATGACTGCAGCAATTGTGTCACTGTGTAATGTACTTTACTTTGAAACTCATAATTTGTCTCATCCCTGTTGTTCATCATCTGAAACCAGACAGCTGAATTCATGTCACATGTGCATCTAATGTAGGCTACCTCAGTGTCCAGAGTGCATGTGTCATCCCAGTGCAGCCACTGCATCATTTTGGAATGTGTATAATGTTTTCCCTATCTTTTACTGTCTTATTACACATGCAGTGCACATGTCAGCCTGTATCAAATGGAAGAAGAAGAAGAAGAAGAGCATTTCAGTCCTACTGATGTTCTAATCCCTGTGGGCTTCATATAAAGTGCTTAGGGGGATCTTGGATAACTAGGCAACACGCAGAGCCACAAATGTAATCTGGGCCATGGAATACTTGAGGCTGACCTCTTCTTCTTGAACATATTCTCCATGGTCAACGAATTGTCCAATGGATATATTATGAGTTCTGAAAAAAGTGTATTTCAAAGGCATTTTAGTCTTTACCTGGTGTGTGTGAGTGTGTGCATTTTCGTATCGTGAATATATCTTTGTGCATTCTCACGTAAATATGTAGTTTTGCATGCATATGTCCACAGAAACAGTCCTTTGTGTACCTGTAAGTGTGCAGCATGTGAAACTTTAACATAGAACTTCAATATTTGATTACTTGTACCAAAGCTTAAGGAATTAGTGATGTGAAATGAGTGTCTTAAATATTTGATCAGAGACAGGTACCAAATACTGCCATGAAAAAGTATGCATCACTGACTCAAAATAGATCATCTCATTACAAATTTTGGCTTTCGCTTGATACTGAACTAGTACCATTTTTTTTATCAGGTAAGTAAACAGCAGTTAATGCAAATGCTATGTTGCAATAGTAAAACTGACAACATAGCTCATTATAGCCTTATTATCAGGCTGGCTATTTGCATATATTGACAATAAAAATGACAGCACTTTCATTATTGTCAGATTCAAATTCTACTGTTCTAAATTCAATGAGCTGCTTGTTTACAACCATGCCTCAGAATTTTTTTTTTTTTTACATTTTACACAACATTTTGAGTTATGTCATAAAGTGATATTAGCACCCTACGAAGCTTTAAATTAAATACACAGGCAAAGGCAGAGATAATAACCTTTGCCACAAGAGGAAATGCACAGCAACCACTGTATTCTCTGCATGAGCATAACCGACCACTAACCGAGCTCTTGAGTTGGTAAACTAATTATATTGACCCCATGCAATGCAGGTTATTGAGAGCTGTTTCAAGCTGTCCAGGGGATTTGATGTGCAAAACACTTAAGTGAAAAGAGGCAGCTACTGAGCAATAAAATCCATAATATATTGATGCTGGAAAATCCTATATGTATAAACATATTTTACCAAACTGATGACCAACTTATTATCTACTCTACTAGATGTAATATCTCTAACAAACATGTGCGCTGCAATATGCACTTAGGCAAGCTGCATCTGGAGAATAAATAAATAAAACCCCTCAGCATTCATTAGTTGGCATGTTGCATGCACAAACCAAAGTGCTCAGACATACTGCTCCACTGGCACTGACTTATGGGGTAACAAAAGTAAAGATTAAGTCCAGTTGTTTGTCTTCTCATCTTGCTGCAGTGTATAAACGTGTGTTTTCCTGTTGCATCTGTGCCGTAACGAGTGCAACAAGAGAAAACAGTACAATACTGCTTTTCAACTGGAATTATGTTGCTATTGATTATAATTTGATTTTAAAAAAGCACAGCAAAAAAGCTGTTAAAACAGAAAGACTATACCTATCCATACTGACCTTACATACATTACATTCACCTAATGCACATACATTGACACACTAATTGTAAGACACCCACTGTAACTATATTTACTGTTTAAATTAGGAATTTGTTTGTGCTGTCTGGACCTTGTGTTGATGCTGCAGTTTGTACTCACTCAGTCAGACAGTCCTGGGGGGTTGCAAAGCTTTTAGGGCCATTTCACAGCAATAAATAAACCATTTGCTCAAAGCTCATTGCCATGTCTCTTTCTCACACATGCACAAATACAAATAGACATAGACACTGATGAGAAGAGATGGCTCTGTAAGAAACTGAAGAAGGTGTTGCAGCCTCAACCAATGCTGAGTTGATGCCATTGAAATTGGGAATTGGAAAAGTTTGTTGGTTACTCTTTGTGTGATTTTAGTCACTCCATACATAATAAATTAATAATGATTCTGTGAGTACTGAGTATATTTTGTATTTGTCATCTCCCACCTCCTCCTCTATCGCCATCCACTCCTCTTTGCTTTTTCCACCTCCTTCACTTCCTATTTTTTCCTGTGATTTGAATAAAGAGCCGCCACAATGTGATTAGCCCATTTGTTAGAAAAAAGACAAGCGTCCAAACAAGTCTGCAGCTACAGTTCATCACTTTCAAGCACAAGCTCAAGCAGAATTTTCCCCCCTCTTGTCATTAATTAAAAAGGTCCACGTATAAGTAAAGTGTATTTTAAGAGCAGTGCAGCACTCTATCTGCAATGCACCATACGTCATCACTGTATAATGTCCATAATGAAATTTCTCATTTATTTTAATGCTGAAATGGTGCACTTTGCACATTCTCTGACGCAGGGAGTGAGTGCATGTGATGGGATATGTGTAAGATGTTCTGCAGAAATATGTCTGTTCATCTGTGTTTTTGTGCAGGGCTTCATGTATTGTATAGCCTACCTGCAAACTGAGTTGAGAACAATTGATTTAGATACCCACTGGGATGTATTTAGGTTTTTAATTAAAGTCTCAGTGGTAACATTTAAGACATTAGTTGCATCTGTCCAGCATTTTTATTGAAAAGTAACCTCAACTGTGTTTATTCTTAGTCACATTTGTGTTATTATTTAACCTGTTTGTGTTTCCCTGCCATGTGATGCTTGAGTGGCTGCCTGGGATCTGTTAGAGAGACTGTCGAGGGCTTTTGCTGTCATCTCTTACCAAAGAACAAGAGATCATCAGGCCAGTTGGGAAGAGGAGACCCCAGTGACCTCTTTACTGCAGGCTCACACTAATACATATACATAACTATGACCTCTTATCCAGTTACACAACTGTTTATAGTGATGTTTCAGACACTCATACTCTCCGTCTTCACATGCATTTATGTTTCTTCTACTATGCACTGACACTTTCTTTCTTCTTTTTTTTTTTTTTACATGCACCCACACACACAAAAACCCGACAGCATTTATCAGCAGCCGGAGTGTTGACAGAAAGTAAACAGCACTGTCTCCATCAGCCGATGTGTATCAGGGCAACAGGGACCCCATTCATTCCCATTATCAGTGATTACCACCACTGAGTGCTCCTCCTGCTCCTGATGGTTATCTGCACGAGCAGGCAAAATGATCTCTATCAGACACTACAGGTATGAATACGTCCTTCATTTATCATTCTCTGTTAATTCATTCACACTTACAGGAAGAGGGTGAGGGGAATTATGTGATTGACAATGTCAATTATTTTCTCGGGGAAAATTGAAATAGATTTAACTGTGGACTTAAAGGGATAGTTCAGCTTTTTTTTGAAGTGTGGTTGTTATCAGACACAGACAGTAAACTGTTGTGAATGAGGGACAATTAATCAGAATATTTTCACCACCTACAAGAAGTCCCGTCTCAAAATAATACACCAGTTCAAGAGTACAATATAAAGTAAAAATGTATAACTGGTTGGAAAAAAGTTACCGTAGTTTATCTGGAACTAACCAACTCATTCAGTATTCCTCCACACAGACAGGTTCTGTAACGTGCTGTATCACTCCACCTATCAGCAGTAGAGTGATACAGCACGGAGCCTGCCTGCGCGGAGGAGTACCGAGGAGTACTGAGTGAGTTGGTTAGTTCCAGATAAACTAACTTTTACAGTACAAAAAGTTTGAGCAATAAATAGAGAAATACAACGAAATTTTGATGAAAAAGAAAAAGAGAGGGAAGTATTATGATTGCAGTCAGCAGGTTAGAGGAAATATCATTGTGTAATATAGTTTATATCTCTTCTGGGAATTTTATATATCTAAATATGACGCTAACCAAATAAACTGCCTGTAAATGATTTCTGTCGAGGTACCAACAGAAATCTAGAGCGCTATGACAAAAGACCATCTGTTAAAGCTGCATTACCACACACACACACATACATACACACTCACATGAAGTGGCTTCAGCAATTCTACTTTTAACAACTTTATTGACTGATCGACTTACACATGCATTTTCATAATCGTCCTGCTTTTTACCCATTAGAGCTTCATATCACGCCGTCTTTACTATCTAAATGTATGATTACAGCCATTATTGTCAATACATACTCTGTGTGTGCCCATTATTATTATAGCTGTGACATAAGTCAGCATAGGGATCAAGGACACACTGCTCTTTCATCCTCTTAGCCAGCACTTAGTGACAGATGTAGACCACATAGATGCACACACACATACAGTACATGTACACACAAATATGTAGACATAAGTCATGATCTATATTCAGCACTTTTTCTCTGAGAACTTTACTGTCCCCTGAATCTGTTGCTTGCCCTTTCTCTTTTCTCTCTCGACAGAGACTAATGGAGGAGACAAAGACAAGCTACAGTGAGGACCATCTTAATCCATCTCCATAAATGAAACAATTAGCATACACATCTTCTTCTGCCCACAGAGGAGCAGAGGCTTTTCGTCATAGTTAGATCAGGGTTTTTCTAACAATTTATTTGTTTCAGAATTATGTAACA
This sequence comes from Trachurus japonicus, assembly GCF_045865225.1. Classification (NCBI taxonomy): domain Eukaryota; kingdom Metazoa; phylum Chordata; class Actinopteri; order Carangiformes; family Carangidae; genus Trachurus; species Trachurus japonicus. Next base: position 19,530,227 of record NC_140914.1, on the reverse strand, counting down.
AAAAAAAAGACACACATACACATATAGGCTCACCAGGATCTTAAAAAATACAATTTTGTTGAATTCAAGTGGATACTGTTCTTTAGGAAATGCTAATCCTGACACACCAGCTGACCATCTGTACAGAGATGTAGCCTACTGAATGTTGGTAATAACTGTGTCTGGGTTTAACGGCCTTATAAACCATAGCAGGAGCTCAGCAGTTTATTAAATGAACAACAGTGAAGCACACTCTCTGGCAACCCCACTGCTCCCTGCTGCAGTGTGTCTCTAATGCTTAGATGACAGGAATGTTTGGGGAAAAAATGCAAATGTTATGATCCATCTTATGAGACAGAAGCCATGTTCAGTTTCCCATAATGCAGGAGAGATCCCTAAAGTCAATATGCAGTTACTATTATCCTCTATTAGTGTGTAATGTGTATCACAAAACTAGTTCAGCCCATTACGCTCCCAATATTCAAACACGCGCTCTTATTATAGTCTGATTTCACCTCAACAAAAAACAACTGCATGAAAGCATCAGAATGCAAATGGAAAACACCAACAGTGTGCTCAGACTGATCTTTGCGAGAAACCATGATTGTCAGGGTTAGAGTCAGGGTTATTGTGGGGTTCAATTTTACTTTGATCATTCAAAACTGTATTTCACAATGTCTGAGTGAAAATATAATGCTGGGTTGAGGTAGCCTATGTTGTGCCTTCAGAACCACACTGCGGTTTTCACTTAGATTTGAACCTGTGTACATTAATCTGCTAGTTCTGCACTATTTTTAGAGGTCAGAATTAAATCCAAACAGGCACAGACACTGCAACACAGATAGCCAGGGGTTCAAGGGTTAACAAACATTACACTACAGGTCATTAATACAAGAAAGGAGGGGATGGGTTAGAGGGATTTATGTGGCGACAACATCCATTCATCTGTGTCTGTCACTATAAGACAAATAATGACTGGCCTCCCACCCAACAAATAGCCATGGCAGATGGAAGGAATGAAGAGACATAATTGTTATCCAAACAGCCACTCATGACAAGGAAGGAAATCAGTAATACATGACTGCATGGCTATACAAAGAACAGAATGAATGTTGTAATACAATTGATGCTATACTGTGTTGCAAAATTCAGATTTCCTTCCATGGTGATAACAGAGTGGCTCAGGGTTTTTGTGGTACTTTATTAAAGATTTTATTGCAGCGATGCATTAATGCGTGTCTTTTATATGCTGCTGTGAAAATAACATCAACAAATTCTGCTGTGGCTTTACGATCACAATCTCTTCCTCTCTCGGCTCTGTATTTTCCATCCCAGCGCTGTAAATCCAGCCCCCATGCTTCCCTCTGCCTCATTCGAACGTTCAGTATGTTTGTGCCTCTCGACCTTTGTGTCCATCAACACACTCACCTCATTTGCATTGCATCAACTCCCAGACTGCGTGGACGGGTTCGTATATGTGTGTCTACTTGTTGTGACTGCTCGGAGCATCATTACCCAAATGACCTGACCTCCATAAATAATGAAATATCCCATAGATGGAGAAAAGGAAACATGTAAGGTTTGCAAAGTCCATTAAAGATGTCATGATACACATGAGACTCCTGTCATTCATCCCCCCACCCCCAACCCCCTTTCATTCCTCCTCTACCGCTCACCCTCCTCATGACCCAGAAAACATGAAACATGACTTTTAAATATATTTTTTTCCTCCTGTCATGTCTATCTTTTTTTCCCCCACTTTCTCTCATCAGATCGATATACAGACATAAAACATGTTTTCCCTCCCTTCTCCTTGCTTCACGTGCTCCACCACATGTACAGTATGGATTTAAAAACACAGTCATAAATACAAAGAGCAGACACTCCCACTACAGCACCCAAGAGAAATCACTTGTCACCGCAATGTGTAGCCTAAGAGCGTCTGCCCTTTACCTTCAATCCCCCCTCATCATAGGAGAGCTCCTCTGAGACCGAGAGAACAGCTGCGTGAAAGCCCCATGACCCAGCCCAAGAGAGAAAGTAGTCTATCTTGGCCTTATATATACATAAATGATGTAAATTATCCCAAAGGCCAAGGCCACATCATTCAGGTTACATAAACCTGCAGGCTCTGAGTTGCTTAAAGGGTGCCCTATGCATTTCTGATATGACTGTGAAGACATTTACACTTAATCATGCTCCGGTTCAGTGGTTTCAATTTATTTCAAGTTGGGCTTAGTCCCCATTAAAATATTAGAGTGTGGACATTAGAGACACTTATGGCCCTTTTTTATTCCATTGTGCATGCTGGGAAATTTATATATAGGCGACATATAATAGAAATATTCATGCATGTGCACACATCAAGAATATGCATGGAACAGCCCTGATCCATGTGGGCACACAAGCCCGTTTTCGTAAGCATCACTACATGCTCGCACTCGTGCATATGCCGCCACACACACATTTGCATTTACAATAATCTACTCAAGTATGGCCCACATACATGTTTAATTGTGTATGGCGGCCTGATGTGATGCAACAGCGCTATCTTCTGTCCTGGGGAAAAACTGCAAGACTGCAGCAAATTGATCCAGTGTGAACAAGTGGTTCTCTGTGTTTTTTCTGTTCTTTCATCTATCTGCTGGTGTAACCTGCTGGTTCATCTGGATCAATGAAGTCTTTCACCTTACAATGAACATGTAGTGTATTATCCACCTGAGCTTTCTGCTCTAATATCTTATATCATCACCATGTATTACAGATATATAAAGATGTTCCATAAGGTGTTTAGTAACAGTGATAGATGGGACAGAGAAGAGTCACCCTTGTGAAATGTATCCTGGGAAAATGTGTGTTCTGTTAATCACATGTTTCCTGTGAGAGTCTTAACTAAGTTGATTAGCCTCATCTGGAGGATGATGCAAAGTCGTAAAATTACATAGGTTAGATCCTGCCTCATGTTCATGAATGTGGAACATGAACTGTGTATGTTAAACAGAAATAGAATTGATTAGATTTACAGGAAACGTGGAATGCTCATGTTAATGAGAAGCAATTATTGCCTAATATGGAAAACCATATCTTTATGTTTGGAGAAGGTGGAGTTTTGGAGTTAGAAAGCATAAAGCTATGGGTTTGAGCCATAAGGAGAGAGATCTCACATTGGCAACAGAGATGCTCTAGGATTTGGCATTTTTGAACACTGTTCTTCTTCTTGTTAATAAACTCCTTTTTGAATGCAAGTGAAGACGTGTCGGCGGTGATCCCTTCTTTTCATCAACACTTCAATATACCACAAACATGTCAGTAACACTTGTTCATGCGTGCGTACAAGCTTTTGAGCTGACTAAAAACCCATCCACCTATATACCGCCAGGCTGTGAGCCTTAGGTTTCTCTTTGTTCATGTGAACAATATATCAGAAAAATGCTACTTTCAGCCCACATCCTCTCTCCTATCTCTGCTTTCACCGCTCTCCACTACCTTCTCTTTATTCCTAACCTTACCCTGCCCTTAATCATTCCCTTTTCTTGTGCCTCAGCCACACACAGACACACACCCTCTTGAATCTCTTGCTCATCCTCCTGTATATTTTTTTTCCCACACACACACACACACGTCCCTTATCGCAGCTTTGTTTCTCTCCCCTCCCTCTCCTGTATCCTCCCACCCCCTCTGTGTTTCTCGATCTCTGTCTGTCTCCTCATTTTTCCCCTGACACCCTCCCACCCCTCTGCCTCTCTTTGCCTCTGTCTGACGTCATTGCAACCGCAGTGCACGATCCAGGGGCTCGCCTGACAGTCCACATCATTCTGTCAGAAGTGACGAAAACAGCCAGACAGATGAGCACAACAGCAGGTGGAGAAGGAGTTGGAGAGGGAGACGTGGCACAGACGGAGCGAGCCACACCCACACAACACAGTGGCATTTAAGGGTGGATGCGGTATTTTTAAGGCTATTTGGCCGGCGAGCTGTGGGCAAGGTCGGTCTAAGCTGCAGCATTTTTAATGATGTGACTCACAGTGGCATGGTGCAGCAAACTAGGCATGCAAGAGGCTTAGAAACAGCAGAGCATCACACTGATGTGTCAGAGGGCAGAGGCGGAAGGGAGGGAGACATAAACTTTTCATTGTATGTGTGAGCGTCACTGGCAAAAGAAGCAAGAACACAAGGAGCCTGAAGTAGAGATATGGGAACTGAAGGATGGACTCCTTTGTAGGTGAAATAGATAAAGACAGTGAAAGAAGGTGATTAGCATTTGAAAGGATCATTGAATCCTGCAGGAGGCTTTGCAATGTGTGATCTCATACACACACACACACACATGCACACAAAATCTCATTTTTTAAGAACAATAAATTAAAATGTAGTCTCACACTGTGCAAAATTTTCAGCTCAAGCATCAAAGCACCAGCTCCTGTCACGCATGAATCTTCTCAGAGATAGGAGAAGAGCGGATCATTTGGTTCCAATGCTCATTCAACTTGACTCCCACTAACTAATGTAAGATAACACAGGGCACTGCCCCCGAAGGCCAGTTGGTATTGCATGAGCACACATCTGCGAATATAGTCTAACATCTTATCACAGATGTGTGTGTGTTTGTGTGGGGTGTGTGTGTGTGTGTGTGTATGTGTGGAGATGTAGGATGGAGGCGTGCGTGGGCTGTAATAAGGAAAACACAGTATAATGTCTTTCATTCAGTGTTTAAGCTATAATGAGTGTGCCAGGAACTCTTACTGCACTAGAGACATCTTGTGGAGAAGAATGTAAAAAACATCATGTTATGTTGTAGCATAATTCACAAGAGAAACTGTTTTACAAGATGCTCAAATATCTAAAGATTCATTGTTGAATCCTTTTTTGTGGGTTAACCTATATTTTACAGTCAGATTTGTTTTTCCTGTTTGATTTAGCAATGTTATTTTGAGTAGTCTATAAAAAGTTAATAATATGTTATAGATCTAGGCTATATAGCCTGTGTTAACCTTAATAGAGCATAAACCTCTAAAAAAAAAAAAACCTTTTCTAGCACATAATGGCTCATAGGCCTAGAGCTTTTTCCTCTTATTGTCAGTTTATTAGAGGCAAACCTGTTTAAAAGCAAATACTAAACGGATAAACGCCTTATTCATACACAGACATCAACATAAACAAAAGCAGATCGGGTTTAGACCTCCACGATCATGTGCTGCTGATTGTATCTGACATGATAATATGCTGTTTTTTAATCGTGACTGCTGGTTGACGTCCGAGCTGCAGTGAATGAGGAAAGAAGAGAGGAAAAAAATGAATGAATGGAATGAAACACGTCGTATGCCTACGTCACCAGTCTTCTGCGGAAGGATACTTTCACCGAGAAGTGTAGTTCCGGGATGCGGAACTACTTCTCGGGGATTGCTAGGGAAAACGTTGAAGGGCGCAAGGATACAACGGAGGTGTGCGTTGCTAGCAGGTGCACAACGCAGGGAAATCACAAATACGGAATGAGTAATGGCATAGCATATGGCGTTTTACTGCTTCTAACGACCGAAGACTAGTCCGCCAGGAACCGTAACCGTGTGTTTTCACTGGGATAATGTCACGGTAAGTAGGTGAGTGAGGCCATTTAACAATATTGTATGTAACTGTAAGCTAAAAGCTAAAGGTAGCTTGTATTGCTAACAGCTGACAACTCAGTGATTACATTACTCTGATATATTAGACGGGTGTGTGTAAACATTATTGACATACTGCACGTTTTATATTGTAACATTTGTAGATAAATGCAGTCGACCACATTAAAAAAAAAAAAAATACGTGTCGTTCGTTTAACAGTCGTTTTACCCGACCTGACGTCAGCTGGGGTTTGACGAAACGTTAATTTGCTGAATTCAACATTGTGCTTTCTGCAGGATCACGATGAAATAACCGATTAGACACATGAATACCAAGTATGCAGAATACTTTCCTCACACCTAAAGTGAATCTTTTTTTGCTCCACCACTTGTGCGTCTAAAATGATCAACCGTGCACAACGTCAGCCTTAATGCACAACATCTGGTGCACTGGCTGTTGTAACAGTGACACATCCAAAGCGGATGAATTCTGCATTTTTTAATATTTGTGTATACACTATAATCTATCATCATGTTACACCCGAACATGCTGTATGTTCTCTAACCACCTACTAACCAAATCCAATTGAGTCACTTGTTGCTAGTTGTGATCCAATGTCTTGCGACTTGTTGTGAATTAAGTTTTAGAGCTATGGGCAGCTCAGTTTTAACCCAGAATGATCAAGGGATGTTAATACATATAAGCTCCTCCTCTGCCCTGTAGATTGGTGTGTTTAGACATGTATAAGTCCCTGGAAAGCAGAGGATTTGGGTGGATTGATTCTCCCATATCTTCTTATTTCCCTGTTCTTGGTGAAGTGATGTTCCTGTTCATCACTACAGCGACACATGACTAGCCTACATGTGTAACTCAAACTGTGAATGAATAGATGTGACGTGTGGCGGTGTGTGAATGAGACAGTCTGCCAAACAGAACAAGGCACTGTAATGATTCAGCCTAAGCAAACTTGGGGGAGGGGGGAAGGGGTAACTGTCTGACATACATGGCTGTGTGGGTGGGAGCGTTAAAGAGGGGAAACTGACTCATAGTTGTTGTGGTTACAGTGGGCACAGGGGGAGGTGTTGAGTAGGGCAAGTTGACAGGACAATAATAGAAATATGATAAGAACTTTCTCTACTTTATAGTTGGCAGGAACACACCTTTTTGTGTAGGGGAGGGTCTTGGGACAGAAGTGTGTTGTGTTGTGTTGTAATGCTCTCCCTTGAGGCTGTTTTGTGATTGTCATGTTGGGCTGTATAAATAAAATTTAACCTGAATTGAAAGCAGGATGTTAGTCTTTGCTATTCTTGCAGCAGGGTGTTGACCAGTGTGTGCAAACATGGGTGAGCACAGGCAGGCAGGCACACCTCAACAATAGCCAAGATCGTCTTGTGTTCAGAATAAAAGGGAAAGACTTCCTGTTCCAGGCCCAGCTTTTAAGTCTTCTGCTGTTACCAGATGAGATTTATTTTCTTCACTGTGTTTCTGGCAGTTTCTGACTGATTGAAACAAGTATCAGGGGTTATGTTTTAATGAGGCTTGTAACAGTAACTTACTGAAATGAATGATGTTTTCCAATGGGACAGCAGACTTTGAAGTCCACCACATTTTCTCTTCTTTAATCATCTGGTTGTATGTGGCCACTGTGGTAATGCTGTAAATGAGCAAGACTGATGTGTAGTTCACATAAAATCTCATAGACTTTGGTTGTGGACTGTTATTTATGTTTTGGAAATTCATTTTGATATTATGTTAATGGGTGGTCTTGACTAGAGCTGATACTGGGCTTTTAAGGTCAGTACCATTATTTGAATTTTGTAGTTTAAAGGCCATTATAATTGCTTCTATTCAAGGTTCTTTTTTATTTTTTAGTTAGTTTTTCAGTTTGCTTCTTTATTTCAGTTTAGTTTTAGTTAGTTCAACAAGTGAGTTTAGTTTTAGTTTAGTTTACATTTTTGAGGAATTGACTAGTTTTTATTTAGTCTTGGTCTAAGTTTTAGTTTTTCACGTATTAGGAGAAAGCCTGTGACCTCTGAAGATGAACTTCCCAATTTGTGTGATTTTTCCCTTCTAGTTGCATCCCATAAAAGTTTCCATCAGTCATCACGTTACTTTCACTCTTGTGAGTCGTACTCGAAGTTGTCCCATATTGAGCTGTGATGTTTTCTTCCTGCAACTTCAGCCATCTCTAAGAAAACTAAAACTAAGCAAATGTTATCTGCATTTCAGTTTTCTTTTTTTTTGCATTGCACATTGTATTTTTTTTTAATAGTTATTGTTTTTGGAAATATTTTCAGATTTCTCAATTATTTTTTCACTGCTAGTTTTAGTTTTAGTTAACTATGATAACTTTGGCTCTATTTCGTTTTAACACAGACATTTTTGACATGGTGTAACCATGAAATTATGCAATAGTAAGAAAATGTGTCATGTGTGACATAGCCTACCAAAATGGTTGATTTTTACAGTCACACCATACAAAATGTGAACCGGTAAATATGTCATAATGCTCTCAGAAGGATAACACAAGAAAACATTAATGCTCTCTAATCTATGTTCCTATATTTGCCAACATAGCCTACATTTAGGGCCTAACTGTGGTGGCTCAAAGCATTTGGTTGTCCTATAATTTTGATGTAATATAAAGTTGTTGATTGGTGATACTTTTAACTCCAAAACTAATATCAGCTGCAGTTATTTGATACTCAAAGCTTTAATGACTTGCTATCAAATTGTAAATATTCAAGTTGCTAAAAATGATATGATTTGCTATAATTATTTGCTGGAAGGATCAAAAATGCCCATGGTCACGATTTCACAGCGTTCATAATAACATCTTCAATTTGGACGAATGCTGGAAATCCAACAACAGCAGGTTTACAGTGGGCAAAATACGTTTTTAATCCCCTGCTGAAGTTTACTCCCCCACAAAGAAATGGACGGTCTATAGTTTTCATAAGTTAATTTTAACAAAGAGAGACAGAGTGTCAACAAAAAATCCAGAGTAATATCATCATATAAAGATTATAAATTAATTTACATTTGATGAAGGGAAATTAGAGCCAAAATAAGCTGGGGATCAAATACTTATTTTCCCCCACTGTAGTAGAGTATCGCATAAGACAAAGACAAAGCAGCACATCCTAATATTTAACAAACTAAGCAAATATTTGGGTTTTGTTTTGAAGAATGACTTTAAATCAATAGATTAATCAACTAATCATTTAACTCGCTGCATCCTTTGCAGTTACATAGTCAGTGCATGCAACAGTTTGTAGGGGGGGGGTTCTGTCATGTTGGTTTCCTTGGCAGGTGATTAAACTGTTTGTGTTCTTGTAAGGCAGCAGCTTCAAAATCCCAGTTCTCCCCTGAGCTCCACACAGAGCGAGTCTGAAAGTACTTGGCCATCCTCCAAACCTCAAATTGATTTCTCATCTCTCTTAAGTCCTAAATCCCTCTTCAGATGCCGCAAGTCTGCTGCTGGAATGAATCATTTTGGCAGTGTTTGCATGCTGGTGAGCCTCTTTTGGTTGTTTGGCTGTTGTGCGTGCGTGCGTGTGTGTGCACGCGGCCACGCGCGTGTGTGTTGTTGTGTGAGTGCTTGCATTTATGTGTCTTTATGTGTGGATTAGCAGCTTACATTCCAAATGCTGTCCCCTCTCACAGCTATACTCTACATTTTCTTCGACATATTGCCCCCTCATCTGTTTCACATGTGGTTTCACTGTAATGCTTAGGGGTTAGAGACTGATTGGGAGGAGCTGAGAGACGTTTTCCTGAATCTACTGAGATGTTACTGCTGCCGACTCATCAGTGTACAAGTCTTATTGTGATTTTATTGGCATACAAATTTCCTCCCCATACTCTTTATGGGTAGAATCTCTCCCTGTCTGTTTCTCTTCCTTTTTTCTATCACTATCTCTTTATCACCCTTTTTTCCCTTCTCAACACTAGATTTAGTTTGGCAGCAGCTTGCTTTGTTGTGGGTATTTTGGATGTGCTTTCTTTGGCTCTTGCTTCCACACTTCCAGTGTTTTATATGCAGCACATGTTGCTAATAGCAGTGCAACTCTGCAGTCATCCAAGAATATAGAGTAGCCTGAATGCCAATAGCCTGAGCAGAAATTGTTGCGACTGAACAAAGAAAAACAAACCACAATGAATCAGTTTGGGTGAACTGCTCTGTGGGTGTCATGCCAGCTGAATGTTTGCAGACAGAAGGAAAGGAGGAACGCGTTGGTGTTGCTAGACAGACACAAGATTTTGTTTTATTTGTGACAGAATTTTTAAAATTGCAGTCATATTCAAAAATTTACCAAGTGGTGGTGAGTTTCAAATCCCCAGAGAAAAAGTGAATACAGTCTTTGTTATGAGTTTCCAGACAGAAATGTCCAGAACTGTTGGTTAATTTTGCCCTAGGACTAAATAAAAATAGAGCATGAACAGACTGAAGCAAGATAATCAGCCTCTAGTAAATGCAGCAGTCATATGGCTAGAAGAGAGACAAGAATCTCTCACAAGAATCTTTCTCTCTCAACATCTCTCCTGTTGTTGTTTCATCCTTCGTGAAGTAGTGGGTATTGCTGCCTTTGTTCCAGGATTGTTTGATTTAAGTTTTGGACTCTGGTTAAGGTACTTGCGCTGTTTTCTTGAGACCAGCAATGGTAGGACACTGTCTGTATGGCAGGGTTAGAGAGTGTTACCTTGGCTTGTCTTACATTCTCTATACAGGTTTCCCATGTCCCATTTCCACCACCAACCTTTTTCTCTTTCTCCATTTGCACTGTCTCTACAGAGTGTGGACCATCTGTTGACCTTCCTTCTCCAGAGTGATTGCGGTCTCTGCACATACAAGCCATTCACTCCACCATCAACAAAATGTCAGGTATGGATTTGTGTAAATGAGCCTTTTCAACGTAAATGCTAAAAGCTCTCAGTCTAAAAGGGAGGGCTGTGTAAATTGGTTTCGGGTCAGCAGCACACCAACCTTGAACTGCAGAAAAACTGCCCCAATCATTAATATTTGATTTATTGCACTAGATTTAATCTCTTTGCCTTATATACAAATGCACTTTTAACTTTTAGCTTAGTTAATTTCAGAGTTTCCACATAGTATCTGTCATATTTGCTTTTCTAACACAAGTGTCTTTTGTAGGAACCTACACACCAGCCCCTGGTGGGCCATTCTCTGCTCTCACCCCAAGCATGTGGCCTCAGGACATTTTGGCAAAGTACCATCAAGTGAGTGCAAATCTTCATTAATAATTTCTTCTGTTTTGATGATGATACATAGAGATTGGAAAGAGATAAAGGATTTTGGAGCGAGGAATAAAGCTCATACAAATCACAGCACTTCTAAATAACAAAGCAACAGAAAATAAGATGACAAGTGACTCATCTACACAATATGATAATACGCTAATACAAAAAAAATGCCTCAGGAGTTTTGTCTTAATGTGATACTGATATCTGCTCTGTTGTCACCCAGCAGCATCTCTGTGCTATTAACTAACAAAAATGCATATTATTTGTTTGAATCTACAGAAAGACTCGTCAGAACAGCCTGAACTCCTATATGATGAGTTTGGCTTCAGAGTCGACCTTGAAGGTAGGCTACTAACACACACAGACACAACCTTTGTTTTCACGCCTTTTTGCCTGAATGATAAAATCCCTGAATCCCAGTCAAGAAGCACAGATCTTCATAGCTGGGTACAGTGGCTTCACAAATTAAGAGCATGTGATCTCAGAGTTAACTGAGTTGCTCTTTCAGTTTTTTGTTTTTCTCCGCTGGTCCGATTTTTTCCAGCAGCAGTACATTTTCTGCCTTCAGCTGATCAATGAAATATTTTATGAATACTTAATACATACACATTATAATTGAGAACAGTGCGTCTCCCATCAGAGAGTTTGAGTTTGGCCTACTGACTTACTTTCCTTGAGTTTACTTTTCTCTCTGTTTCAATCATGCTCAGTTACATACAGTTTTCCAGACTCACAGGTCACATTGCGTTTATCTATGTTACCATTATAATCACAGTGTTCCTACACAAGTATGGAAAAGCATGGGATTTGATTTTATACATTTCCAGGTCTGGAAAAGTATGGTCATGGAAACTATTGTATATTTATCTTAATACTTATCTGGGTTTGTTTTTATGTGAAGTTATTTGGGTTAATTATTTTGCTTGCCCTATTGGCTACAATCTCCTGGAAATTATTTGGTGACATAATGGCATACAAATTCAGAATAATGAAAATTATTAATTGCATAATTTATTTACACAATACACATCTAATTACTCAAATGTCACAAATTATTTTAAAAAAAAATTAACTGCGAACTCTGGAAATTAGGGTCTGGAAAAAGTATGGAATTTTGAAATTTCAAATGTGTAGGAAGTTGGAACCCTAAGGCAAACAGCTATGTATGTATATAGCAACATGTATTGCTCTTGTCATTTAGACGGTGAGGAGCCCAAGTCCTGGCTGGGCACTGAAGGCTCACCCCAGCGTGAAGACCCCCAGCAGCGACTGCGCTGGCAAGCCCACCTGGAGTTCACCCACAATCACACAGTGGGCGACCTGACATGGGAGCTCATCGACCCCGTCCTTTCGCGCTCTGAGCGTCTGCGTTCCCTGGTGCTGGGGGGCATACCTCACAGCATGAGGCCACAGGTAAATAGACTGGCACAGCAAGTGTGGACTATTTGTTGAACTGACTACAGGTGGTACACCTCTGGCTGAAGTGCCTTCCCTGTATTTGCATCCTTTATTGACACTAGCCGCAGTTCCCTTTGAGTGTTTACATCGTACAGTTATTAAGTACACAGAGGCAAGCTTTGGAGCTTTAAAGATGTTCTGTCTGCCAGCTTTGGATGCGTCTGTCCGGAGCCCTGCAGAAAAAGAGAACTTCTGAGATCTCCTACAGAGAAATCATCAAGAACAGCTCCAATGAGGAATCCACCACAGCTAAACAGGTAAAATCCCCTTGTGCATGTGCAAAAAACTCAATTCCATAGTGGTTATCATACCCAGCACTAAGGCACAGTGCTTCTGAAGCATATGACTAAATAGTATGGGAAACTACCTATGTGGAATGAGAGACTTGGTCTTCACTGGCTTGTTGATATTACACACTTTTGTAATTGATTACATGAATCCTGTTCAACCTCAAAACACGTGGATGAAGCAGCTATTAATCTGCTGCAGATCTGTGTAGGTATGCACATCATGTCCCAGTGCACCGTCACACCAAACGGTCAGCATTTGCCACGGTGCATTCACATGAAGAAAAAACAAGAACTACTGCGCCGTGAACTGCACAGCTGGGTTTAGTAAACAATCAAGTCTGACAGTCTGTTGTGGTGTCATTTCCATTTTAATCAGTGGTCTTTGTAATCATGATGTTATTTTTAACTTCTGTCTCTCAGATAGAGAAGGACCTGTTGCGGACCATGCCAACCAATGCATGTTTCTGTAGTTTGACGAGTGTTGGAGTGCCAAGGCTGAGACGGGTACTGAAAGGGCTAGCCTGGCTCTACCCAGACATTGGGTACTGTCAGGGTACTGGCATGGTAAGAAACACAACTGTCCACAGAACCTAATGTCCCAATTACAAAAACAACATTAAACCATCTCTGTCGTCCCTGCTGTCCTTTAACTGTCTCTTTCCCGTCCTTGGTTTCCGTAGGTCGTTTCCTGCCTGCTGCTCTTTCTTGAGGAGGAGGATGTTCTGTGGATGATGTGTGCCCTAATCGAAGACCTCCTTCCTCCGTCCTACTTCTCCTCCACTCTGCTCGGAGTCCAGACAGACCAGAGGGTTCTCCGACAGCTCATTGTTCAGTACCTGCCAGCCCTCGACCGCCTCCTGCAGGAGCATGACATAGGTATGGATGGGCATATTGAACGATGAGAATTATGAGATGGAACTGACTAATTGTTGTGTAGGTTTTTTTTGTGTAACAGCCTATTAGTATACAGAAAGTGTCATCCCTTTTATTTTGCACATCCAGAGCTGTCGCTGATCACACTCCATTGGTTCCTGACATCGTTTGCCAGTGTGGTGGACATCCGTCTGCTCCTGAGGATCTGGGATCTCCTCTTCTACCAGGGCTCATTGGTGCTTTTCCAGATCACACTGGGCATGCTCAAGATCAAGGTATTTCCTACTTCCCTGATACAGTTGAATTTGAATGTGCTAAAATGCTGTAGATTTATCTTTTTAATGAATTCTTTTTTATCGTTTCATTAATTTGTTCATCTTGCATGAAGGATGATGATGATACTGGTTTCTACACAGCACATTAGAAAAACTGCCTATTTATCCTTGTGAAATTTGCTCCCCAACCCCCAGGAGGAGGAGCTCGTAACATCAGAGAACTCTGCTTCCATTTTTAACACTCTGTCGGACCTGCCCAGTCAGCTGAGAGATGGGCCTGCAGTTCTTGGGGAAGCTATGAGACTAGCAGGGACGCTGTCCCAGGACACTCTGGAGGCCCACCGTCACAAACACCTAGCCTATATCTTAAATGAACAAGCCCAGCTCAACAATGGCAACAACACAGCACTCAACACAAATCTCAACAAGGTCAGTTCTAAACAAGCGGTGTGGTGGTACTTTTTATTAAAAGCAGTAATTAAACAAATGACTCCTTTTTTGTTTTGTGAGCAGGTGGTGAGGAGACAGTCCCTCCGCAGGAAGTCCACCCTGTCTTCCCTGCTGTTTGGGGAGGATGAGGCAGAGGCTCTCAAGTCTAAGAACATTAAGCAGACGGAGCTGGTGGCTGCCCTGCGAGAGGCCATAGCCCGCACTGCAGAGCACTTCCACTGTTTGGACCCACGTCACTCCAGCACGGTGAGTTGACACAGTGAAGAGTTTTCTAATGTCCTGTGGTAGACTGTGATTTAGCCAGAATAGGGTTAAGAGAGGCTTTCCTCCTGGTGGCAGCATGTCGGGCTAAGTGATTTACTCCTAAATTAACTAATGTGATACCATCCATTCATAGCTGTTACGATAGATGCCTATTTTTAATTCACATTTCCACCAATTCCTTCATCCTCTCCCCTCAGGACCTGACTCCTGACTACTCCATGGAGAGCCACCAGCGAGATCACGAGAACTTTCTCGTTGTGTCCCGCAACCGACGGAGACGGGCGAAGGCTCTGCTGGACTTTGAGCGACACGATGACGATGAGCTGGGCTTCAGAAAGAATGACATCATCACTGTGAGTCATCACTTACACGTAGATCCACGCAAACAAAACATGATGCAACACTTCATCTCCCAGTTCTTATCCTGCTGTGTTTTTATGTTTGTTTTTTTTTCTTCTTCAGATCATTTCACAGAAGGATGAACACTGTTGGGTAGGGGAACTTAATGGCCTCAGAGGTAAGCCAGCATCTCTTATGGATCCACACTGAATATTGCCACTTAATTTACTCCGTCATAGCTCATTTCACGGATTTTTCTGTGGGTCTTTGTAACAGGCTGGTTTCCGGCAAAGTTTGTGGAGATCCTAGATGAGAGGAGCAAAGAGGTAAGGACGTTTCTGTACTCGATTTGTCCAGCAGATGTTTGTTTACAGTCTCAGTCTATGTCATATTTAATAGTCGTCATCTTTGTTTCCACAGTACTCGTTAGCAGGTGATGACTCTGTGACGGAGGCAGTGACGGACCTGGCCAGGGGCACACTGTGTCCAGCCCTCAAGGCCATATTTCAGCATGGGCTCAAGAAGCCATCTATACTGGGAGGACCCTGTCACCCTTGGTTATTCATAGAAGAGGTAGGAGAGTTTCTTTTCTTTTGTAATTCCACATGGAACTACATTGCCCACTGCTGTTATATAAATTTCGTCTTCATCATTCTCTCTTTTTTTTCCTGGTTTTCTCTCAGGCAGCCAGCAGAGAGGTAGAGAGGGACTTCAATTCTGTCTACTCGAGGCTGGTGTTATGTAAAACCTACAGGTAGAACACGGACACTCACATTTCAGACAGCTCTGAAAAACTGTAATCTGTTAAAGCAAAAACATGTTTAAAAAAAAAAAAAGAAATACAACATGTTGTAAAGAGTAGAGCATCCAGTATTTTCAAAGTGTGACCAGGGAGGGATACACTTGACTTTCATTTGCAATAGTGAGCAAATCAAATGTCATTTGCTCCGCCCTGACCCTGTATGCACAGTGTGATGAATCATGTCTGGATAGGAGAAACACACTTTCAGCAGTCCAACATTATTAAGTAACAACATGTTGTGTTGTTGCATTAACCAGGTTGGACGAAGATGGGAAAGTGTTGACGCCAGAAGAGCTGCTCTACAGAGTGAGTAACCATATTCACGCACAAAAAACTGCAAGTTGGTGGTATTTAGCTGAATGTTTGATATTTGTATTTCTTTTTATTTGTTTTATCAACATTAAAAACTTGTCCCAGTATGTTTGTTCAAAGCTGTGTGGGCCCAGTGAGGTGCAGCCATGTCTCTACACAGGCTGAAAAAAAGATTTAGGCCGGTAGGAAGTACATGAGAGCCCTCTGTTGTCTCTTCCAGGCAGTGCAGTCTGTCAACATGAGCCACGACTCGGCACACGCGCAGATGGATGTCAAGTTCAGGTCTCTTGTCTGCGTCGGTCTCAAGTGAGTTTTTTTTTTTCCAAGCTTAAGTGTGCAAATCCACAAATGATGAGTAACATGCACTCACGCGTGGTTCTTAACCTGTCTGTTCCTCCAGTGAGCAGGTGCTGCACTTATGGCTGGAGGTGTTGTGCTCCAGCATGGCTGCTGTAGAGAAATGGTATCATCCATGGTCATTCCTTCGCAGTCCTGGATGGGTCCAGATCAAGTGTGAGCTCAGGTAAAAAAACAAAAAAACATTACACATGAAATTACTATAAAACTGCAGTCTGTCTTGAAACTTGCTGTTTTAGGTTTTGTTATCAAGGTTAAAGAGGATAAACTTTTTTACTGTATTCCAGGCTATGGCTGTCAATGTGAAATGTATTATATGTAAATCTTAATATCTAAAAATAACTGTAGGAGCAAGACACACGATCTTACCAATGAATCAAATACAGTAAGTCTGTTGTTTCTGTTTTCTCAGGGTTCTATCGAAGTTTGCCTTCAGTCTCTCCCAAGATTGTGAGCTGCCTGACAAGAAAGAGGTGAGCCGAGCTGGTGCCCCAGTATCTGCCTTTAGAGCAGTAGTAAGCACATCTCACTTTTCAAGGACAACTTATTATTAGTCAGGGGGGAAAAACCGGATGACTTTATGCTGTTTCAGAAATCCGCTATTCTCAAAGCAGACGTTATGGATGTGCTGGTTCAGCATCACCTCTTTAGTTGGGATCTCTAGGTAACATGTCATATATGCGATTGTAGATGCTATAGTGTAGTCATTCATAGGTCTAGTCCCTGTCCTTTTCACCATTCATTAGATCATGTCGTTTCAGTGAATAGTGCCTGTCCTTTTTGTGTCTTTGTGGAGCCATTCAACAAAGTGATAGATTTGCTGGTGTCAGTAGTCGTCAAAAGGCAAAAAAACATAAGAGTACTACCCTCTGTGTGTTGAGTATTGAGATCACCTCTGGGAAGACCCCAGTCAGTGATGTCAGCGGGTTTTCTTTCATTAGCTGTCAAATAGAAAATGCTTCCCTCTAAAACTGCTGATCGGTGTTTTGTTAGAGATCCAATATAATTGAGTTGCCCTCTGTGGTGTCATGTTTGTCTTTAAACACTTTCTGCATCTCTCATTTCCAGGAGAAGGAGCAGAGGCCGTTGAAAGAGGGAGTGCAGGACATGTTGGTGAAACATCACCTCTTCAGCTGGGACATTGACGGCTAGACCCCCCGTCCTGTGCGTCTTGTGTATATTATGTCATTTCACTTGTTACCCACAGACTGTCCATCATACATTAGACACCATTGTCTGCTAAAGTAAGTGACTACTTCACAGACTCTTATCTGTCACATCATCTCCTCAGCGTTAAACAATGGTGACACCCTAATAATGATGACTGAGCAACTCTCCACCACAAAGGTCGACTTGTTTGTAAGAGCTGGAGCGCGTGTGCATTACGGTGCATACTTTATTTTTATTCAGAACCACTATAGGAGGTTTCACTTTATGTTTAAAACTATATGTTATACAAGTTTAACACTCCTAGTACAGAATAGTCTGTACACACTGGACTGGAACACTTAAGTATTTCTTAAGTGCTGACTACACTGGCTGTTCAGCTTGTTATAGCTGACTGTGTGTTTTTGTGCAGGAGTGAGGCATGTCGTGGATTCTCTTTCACTGGTTGTGTCCATGTTAAATACAGCCTCAGGTGATCACAAACACTGAGCATTTTAACACGGTCCTAAATTCCACATTACCCTGTAAACTCCCCCAAAATTAAGACCAAACAGAACATTCTTAAACACTGAGTTGTAAAGTTAAGAGATGATTTTTGAGAGGAATGCTGCTTACCTTGTCATGAATTCCCCCCAAATTATTAATGAAATATTTATGTTGCACCCGCCAAGTAAAGCCTTTTCATACAAGACTATGGGTGTGTGCTACCTTAATAGTAGTGTGTAGTCTGCACTTATGACACTATGACATAGTGTAAATGAAGCAGATTATTACTTTGTGTTACAGTAAATGTTACATAAAAATAAATAATAAATATATATATATATATAATTTGTAATGTTTTGTGTATTAAGTAAACACATCTGTTGTTTGTGACTGTCTGTACCCTTGCAAGCTAAAGCAGCTCAACACTGAGGGCTTAATTACCACTCTTCTCAATTTCCGATGCCAACTTGTAATTGCACATGCATGAGTTAACAGGGATTTCTGTTACTAATTTAAACTGTGGACCATGATTGATAGTGCTAGATTGTAAGTAGGGAGTTGATGGGGTTCATATGTTAAAACATATACTGTATATTATATATTGATTATATTGTGATAATCAACAATCTAAAATTTAACTTTTCATGGTTTTTGATTTTGGGTATTTACTGTATACAGTAACAGTTGTGTTCTATTGGTTAGCCATGCCAAGCTAATTAGCTCTTCTAGATGAAACTGTCATGTAATTTCAGTGAAGTCTTTTTTCATTCTTCTCTGCACATGGGAAAGTTAGTTTCACTTCAATTTCTGGTTTTAAATGATTGTAGCATCTGTAGCCGGTGTCAATCACAATGTAGTGACCACCTCTTGAGATACAGAAAACCCAGCTGTGTCCAGCTATGTAAATGAGTTGCGGTATATTTAAGAAAAAGAACATAACCACACCGACAGATTACATAATATTGAAATAAAAAATTGAGGCACACAGAGAGAAAGAAGCACTGTTGAAAAGTTCAGTAAAGCCTTTTTATTAATGGTCAGTTTTTAACGGCAAAGTGGTTGTTGTTTTTTTTTTTGTCTTTGTTTTTTTTCTTAAATGTCACAACATGTTAACAGCAACAGGCCTAACGACAAGTTACAAGTAGCACTGCAAGTACTGCATGTCTTTTTAAAATCATGAGCAACTGTTGGAGTGACGGGATCATGTGCTGTTTCTGTTTGTACTAACACTACTGGTATAAGGTGTGTAGATAGAGGACTAACAGTGGAAGCATGAAGGATACTACTGAACCTTAAAGCGCAGATGAGAGTAAATGGAAAGATCCAAGACCATCCAAAAAGTCAACTTTCTGCATGTATGCCAAATAAATAACTGACAATTATAAAATGTAACAGCTTATATTTTCCATAGATCTAGAATTTGAAATCACTATGTGGCCTCTGCTACATTCATTTGTGATTTGCATACATTTTGTACAATGGCATCTTTCCAATCATAGCACAACTAAGAGCTAATTTACATATGCAGTATAAATAGTACATCAACTGTTTTTCATTGCAAATAAACACAGGGAATGCGTGGGGGAGTTCACTTATAGCTGCTCATATTGGTGCTGGACCCTTACTTTGGGTTTTGCCTCCCTCCCCATCACTGACACTCAGTCGGAGGACTGGACTGTAGGTTTCATAGACGCACGTTAAAGATGGATGAAATTAAATATATCATCATCATCCTGAGTGAGGCTAACCTCAGAAACCGCACTACTTTCCACTACCCAAACCATTCAAAAACAGCAAAGGCAGCTGACATTAAAATGTATTCAGGGTGTATGCCTTTCAGTTTTGGGACATACCCCTTTATGTTCCCTTTTTAAAAATAAAAACAATAGGACCTGGTGTAAAAAGGCAAGTAGTAATAAGACTGAGGAGAGTGTCTTTCTCCAAACATCAGTTTTTCTTTGTGGCTTGTGGAATGAAGACACTTGGTGGAGTGATCGCGGGGAGGGAGATTTGCAAGGGACGAGTTCAGCAGCCGCCTATCCCCGATGAGGAGGGAGCTGCCGTGGAGTTGGTGCTGCTGTTCTGGCCTTTTCCTTTGTGCCTCTGGCCACCCCTTCTCCTCCCACCCCCTCCGGACTTTGGCTACAAGGAGAGATGACAAAAGCATTTGATAAGGCCACACATTTTTAAGTCACAACTTAATGTAGTATCATAAGTCAGTGTGTTTTTGAAAAAGAGGGAGAACTCCACAATCTTGCTTTGTGCTACAAACACTACACTACATTCAGGTTCGCCATTCATGTTTTGCTTCATTTCGAATGCCCCCATTTTACCTTGTTCTCTTTGTTGCCCTCCTTTATCTGAGGGTCCTCATCTCCCTCTCCCTTTGGAAGCCAGCCACGCAAGCAAAGGAGAGGGGGAGAGTGTAAAGGAGCAATGTTGCAACACAATAAATGAGAGTTTGGGGGTGAAATATAACAAAATGAAGCAGGATGTAATGGGTGGTGGAAAAGATAATGCACAGAAAAAAGGGAGGAAGGAGGACACAGGAGTGTTAGGACAAGTGACACAGTAAGAGAAGAAAATGCATCTAGAAACACCAGAATAAACAGCACCTTGTATATATTTTTAGAATATTAATAGTCTTATATTATTCATTGCTTTCATTGACTTGTGACTCACTGGTTGTGTCGTGCTTGATCCTCCCGACTGTGCTATTGTTGCTACATCGTCAGCGGCCGCCGTGGTGCCGTCCTCTTTTCGGAGCGGTGCCTTTTTTGTAGACTGCATTTTGATTTGTGGAGGTTTGGAATTTGATGGCAAATTATTGGTGGACTGCAGCAGCTGAAAAGAATTGAAGTCAATAAATGAGCCTCAATTCACAAGGGAGTAGATTAAGTAATTATGTGAGGCATATTGTGCATTTTCTGTTAACGAGTTAAGCATGTGTCAGCTACTTATATTCTCGATCGATAATAATTTTCTTTCCTATTATTCTGTTCTGATGTGGGAATTGGTTGTCAGCAGATTCCCTTTGATAGAGAAATTAAGTAACTCCATCCAATTAGAGCTTTAGTGCTGATTATACAAAATCTTTGAATATACTGTGGCACATTGTAAACTTTCCTAATTGTATTGAGGGCTTTGCTACCTTAGTGATGGTCCCCACAGCCTTGGTACGTCCCTCTCTGAACACCAGCCTCTGGTCACAGTGCAGGTACTCTGGGGTCTTGATGAATCGGAAGTGGACTGAAGCCTTGTCCCCTGTCCGTAAGCAGTCCCTGTTCATGGACAAGATGGTGGCCGTCTGCCTTATGCTGCCACAGTGGACTGAGTGGCGATAAGAAACACGGAAAGACAACAGGGAAAACAAGGTTATGAGAATTGAGAGGGAACCGATGAGTCATCAACAACATGTGCCTTTGAGTGTCGTTACTACTCACCCATAGCCTGGTATCTTGGGGATATCGTAGTGGGATGATGAAGCACCAGGATCTCGGCCTCAAACTCCCAAGTAGCCTGTGGGCTCAACCTTGGGGACACCATCACCATGCCTTTCCTTATGGACGAACGCTTGATCTGTACGAGGAGTAGACATAAATGTTACTATTCCACAGTGCTGAAAAATCATCACAACTTCTCTATTCAAGTCCGTGGTGCTTGGACTGTATCGGATGATGTTCATCACCATGCTGGTAACACTGAACCTGCCAAACACCACTACATGATTTTAGTGGTAGTAGTTTATACAGCTGGTACATATATACATGTGTAGTGACTGAAAAGTGCCTGTGGTAATTAAAAATCAAAAAACAATATTACAGAAGATAAATAAACAAACAAGAAAAGTTCCACAAGTTTCATAAATAATACAGTATTATATTATGTTAAAGTTTTATAGTTAATTACTACTTTATGTTTGAACTTCCTTTATATTTGGAAATACAAATTCATTCATTTTCACTCAATGAGCAGCCGGCTTAACATGATAAACCTGACCATTCCTACCTTTTTAAGAGCAAACGAGGCAGTCTGGCCACCTCTAACCTCCTTCACAGGCATTCTCTTCCGGTGGATCGATTTGACGGCAATAGGGATGAAACTGCCCAGGGGGTCCGGCCCCAGTAGCATGGTGTCATTCAGACGTATGAGTCCACGTAAAGTAGTTCCTGACACTACTGTTCCCACTCCCTGAGATATAAACAGAACATGGCATTTGGTAGATGAAGAGAAAAGTAAAATGTATTTGGCGTTGAGTGTTTGTCGGTGGTCAACGCACCGGTACAGAGTAGGTGTCGTCTATCTGAAACTCTGCAGGCTGGTCGTCGCGGTAGGATGTCCTGGAGGAGAGCAGGTTGAGGAACATCTTGAGCAGGTCCATGTTCTCTCCAGTTACATTGGATATCTGAAAGATGGGACACATCCTGGAGACACACACACATACACAAGAAGATTACAAAGGTGTGTTTAATTCCTCTTCTGAATCAGGCTGGAGCAGACTTTTGATATGTACTATAATAGACTCTTTATTATGCTAAGAGGATTGCTACCAAACATGATCTTGATGTCTTTTTATAACGACAATCAAGAAAGAACAAGATCCTTACGATAAATAACATATCTACTAATCACGCATATAAACATCAACTATATTACCATAAATGATCAATACTGTACAGATGTAGCACCATTTATACCTCTCTGAACTGAAGTTTGAAGCGGTGACTATAACATCATCCTTGTTCTGTACCAGGACAGGGATCTTCCTACAGCCAGGGGACTTCAGTAACCTCTGGAGCAGCTTCAATGTCTCTGTTAGCAGGGAATTAAAAACACAAAAATTATAGCCCGATAAAGAGTGCAACACATTAGGCTTTTAATTACAAACACAAGAGGTGACGCCGGGGAACTGACCTTGTAGGATGTTGGCCGGACACATGTCTATCTTCGTTACAACTACAAAGACGGGCACATTCAGAGCTAAGGCCAGGCCCAGGTGCTCTTTGGTCATCCCTACAATACCTGCATTACTGCCCACCTGGAGAGGGAAGGGGGGTGGAATTTAATTTCTATACTTTAATGACAACAGACTAGACATAGGAAAAACAGATATAAAGTACAATCAGACATTTTAAAATAGAAATGTCCCCTTTCTGACCATGAGCATGCAGAAGTCAGGCAGGTGTCCAGTCATCCCAAACACAGTTGTCTTGAGGTATTTCTCGTGGCCGGCCAGGTCGATGAAGGTGATGACCTTGGAGGACTTCTCACAGATTTTGGTCCAGTCCAGGCTTCCTCCATGACTATCTGGTTTGTTCACCACCTGGGGACAGAGAGGGGTCGCCATTACATTCACAGCATTCGTACGGTCTCCTCCTCTATGTGGTGCTCCAAAAGGTCAATTCAATGTCTTGAACTGTATTTGTGCACTTATACATTAAGCACTTTTTCGTTTAACAATTCTTAACCAGTTTATAGGGAAAGCTGTGTTTACTTTATAGAACTACAATTTAAAAAAAAAAAACCTGAGAAAGAGAACCTAAGTTCCAATTCATAAGGGTGTCAGCCTGCTCCTTACTTTACTTTACATCATATTGACTGTGGTTTCTATGCGCTTTCTATGATGATAATGTGGTTTTAGAGCTGCAGTTCTGTTAGGGTCAAGCCAACAGCTAGACCTCTCTGCTCTCACCTGTCCCTCCTGGTCAAAGCCCAGGATGTCGTTGCCCACACTGCTGGTCCTGCCACTCTCCATCTCGTGCTTGTGCCTGAAGAGCTTCTGGCGGGCAAAGCCCCTGCCATTGTCCAGCTCCCCATGAGTTAACACTCCCAATAGAGTACTCTTACCAGCATCCACATTACCCACCACTGCAACCCTGAGGGATACAGGAGCACCAACATATCACTTAAACTGTATCAGGAAAGTCAAATCATACCTGATGAAATTGTAGTAAAAAAAAAGATTGTCAATCCATTCAGAAATGTGGTCAGTGTCAATAAACCCCAAGCTGGGCGGTGCGTGGTGCAGTGGTTAAGGCGGCCGCCCCATGTAGAGGCTACAGTCCTCAACGCAGGCGTCCCCGGTTCGAATCCCACGTCGGGCAGACCTTTCCTGCATGTCATTCCCCCTCTCTCTGCCTCCCCCTTTCCTGTCTATCTCACTATGCACTATCAAATAAAGGCAAAAACGCCAAAAAATATACTTAAAAAAAATAATAAACCCCAAGCTAACCTTTACTATTTATAGTGTGATTTTTTAAATCTGATAAACAAGGACCAAGAGGGAAGACAAAATAGTTTCACTGCTGGAAAACAACTGGAAATGCCTGAGAAGAACAGCTGACCTGGTAAATGAACGGGAACTATCTCCGTTGCTGTGGGCATATCGCGTGGAATCTACTACTCGACCAAAAACCATGAACCTTTTATATTCTCATCTCTGAGTGAGCACTCACCTGACCTCCAGGAAGTCCAGCTCACCCACACGCCTGCGAATCAGATAGTCACGAACCAGTCCAGCGGTCTCGTTGCGCTCTCGTAGTGGGATAAGATCAGCGTCCACCTGCTCGCACATGGAGTGAACCGTGGCCACTGAGGCCTCCATGTCTTTCTCATCCAAACCCCAGTCACCCCCATCTACACCAGAGGAAAACAAGAGGTAAGAGCATCGATTAATTCATCTGTTATTAATTAAGTGAAAAGTTAGTTTCATATACACTATTGTAACTTTATCATTTTAGAAAAAAAAAACAGTTTGTATGTGTCTCTCACCGGAGCCCATCCCAACCACATAGATGGTCTCGCCACATCCCTCTTCCATCCTGTCCCGTAGCTGGCGCAGTAATGAGTCATATTGCTCTCCATTTGGGCTAACGAGGGCCAGCTATTGGGGTCCAAGAAAAGGAGAGGCGGAAGAAACAGAAAGTTATTACTTCCAGTTATTACTTTACTTGGGTAATTGAATACTATATTTTATCCATGGAGTTCAAAAGTTGGGGGGCAAATGTATCAGGTGTGGTTCCTTGTGACTGAACTTTAGAGTATGAATCACATTTTCCCTTCTGCACAAAGTAGACCTAGAGGGAATGGTGAGTTCAAAAGCTGTTCTCCACACACAGCTGTCTCTCTTCCCATGAAACTCCTCAAGGTTACGTGTCAGCACAAAACCATTATGTCTGCTTATATGGATCTAAAAAGCTTGTTACTGGAAACAGTAGCCTAAATGAAGCACAACGGTATATTATGGTGGGTTTTGAAGGAATTAACCAAAAATGTAAATGTGTGGTTTATGTTTTGTTGTAGATAATAGATTGTGGCCAAAATGTATGCATCTATGGTGTTACAATAGCATATGCATTATCATTATTTAGTATCATTACGCTAGCACACAGTGTAATGTCTGATGGATAATATCTACTGATGTAAATCAAAGTTTGTTGACAAAGTAATTACTATCTGATGACACTGACAGAAGGCAAAGGTGAACCAGGAACTTCCTCCCTGATGCAACACCGTGTAAGCTGAGTGTATGGGACATGTAATACCTGTGTAGTCTGCAATTTGACCTGTTGTCCACACCAACCTGATGGCTGTCACTCTTGTACACAAACCCATGTCAGAGTTACAGCTACCTTTATTAAACCAAGTAGTTTGACAGAGGTGTACTGTATAGGCTGTTGTTGTATTTCCTCATAGTTGTTGAGCGGGGAAAACCCCACTATGTTGTTTTGCTGAATTTCACGAGCCTGTGTTTCTGTCTCTGGTTGACTCACCATCACCGTCAACTCAGTGTTTTGGTTTGTTTGACAACAGAGCTGTTCGTGCAGCTTTAGTTGTTGAGTTTGCACAGTAACAGCATGAAAAGAGTTGGTTAGCCTGAGTGAGACATGCTGTGGTAACATATGGTGCAGTGTGCTCTCTCACTGATAAAGGCGACTAATGTAAACCTAAGGTTGGGCTAGCCAGCGTTAGCCGCAACTAGCTCTTTACTTATCGTCAGCAAAAGCAATAACCCCGAGTCCACACAACCCGTCGTGCATTATAATTTGCTACAATAATACTCAATAGTTACAGTGTGGAGCAGCATGCAGTGGCTGGTAATTACACGGTTATACACAAATAACACATCATTTTTTTCATTCATTCATTCATCCAGTCCCAAGAGCAGAGCAGCTAGCTACCATTAGCTTGTACCTACACGCAGGGCCTAGCTTTACCTTGTTAGTAAAGTCAACCCCGCGGTCCTCGGGCTCGCCGTTGAGCATGTCCGCCTCATCGAAGCACTCGTCCCCGGTGTCGTCCCCGCATCCTCCCCGCTCCGGAGCGAAGATACTCGCCGGGACTAAGGCGTCAGCCAGCGGTACGGAGCCCGGGCTCACACCTGGCTCAGGCGCCGCTGCTATTGATGCCATTTCTATGCCAGCCTTTCAGTGATAAATTTCCAAGCTGTCCTAATTATTGTGATGACGGTTGGCAACCAAACACACACACTCGGTCGGTAGTCAGTGCACCGCGAGCTCCGCACACGCTCGTTGAGCAGACAGCATTTAGCTATGCCTCATACATGTAAGTTAGAGTCAAGTAGTATAAATGAGCTAACATACATACAATAACATGCTCCTTATTTATGTGCAGTCAGTTTGCATTTAAGCCATTTGAAAATAAATTACCAACACCACCTCATTCATACTTATGAGGAAGGTGCGTGTGTGCACGCCTATTTCATTTCTATTCACCAATGGTGACTCAGACTCTGTGGATATATTAACAGCGGACCAGTGGCAGTGAGGGGGTCGTTCATATGATTACAGTGTGGGCCCGTCCCTCACAGGGCCAGCAGGCCTGCCTGTGTTTGTGTAGAGATGTAATCACAGTGTACGTTCAGATGGCGCAATACTAATAAAAACAATGTAATCTCCTTCCAGTGCTATTCACCAGTTTTCCTATAGCCATTTAAATTACCTTTTTCTTTTTTCTTGTTCATGTAACAAATGTTGGTCTCACAAAAATAATAGTCATTTTAGAACTAAGCAACCAGATTATGAGTTATTGCTGTATATTGTGTTTGTTTGTTTTTGTGTGTTTGTGGTTTTTTTGTTGTTGTAGAAAACTGAAAAGTTGTTTTGGTAGCTATGACTGCTTTGGTATAATCTCATTGTGGAAGTGTGGATTGAGATTTGTAATAGTCAAGATTATGGCTAAAATGTGCATTTGTTGAGTGTCAGTAGATGTAAATAGACTAGACTCATGGTCGCCTACAATAGAAGCATATTATTTAGTATACACCAAAAGGTACATAGTGTAATGTCATAGGAATATCTACTTAAGGAAATCAAAATCTATTGATAAAGTTAGCACAGAGCATATCAGACAGGATGAATCTATCTGATCGGACTGACAGGAGCCAAAGGTGGACGAGGAACTGTCTCCCTGATGCAACCCTGTGCAAGCTGCTGTGTATGTGACATGTAACACCACTGTAATGCGCATTTTGACCCTTCCATACTAAGACCTGATTGCTGTCACCATTTTGCACAAACTCACTCAAAACTCATACTCATCTGTTAGAGATACAGCTGTAAACACGAGTTAATGACAGTTGAAGATAAATTGATGATTAACAACTTTAACAAGTAATGACTTATTACAATCAGTAACCAGGGTTTCAGTTAACTTGTGTCAATTCATTATTAGTCTATGCAGCCTTTAATTTTTAAATGTCAGCATGTTGTGTTGCAGTTCTTGAGATTGACCACTGGAGGGCAGTGGAAATTGATTATTTCAATAACACTCAGCTCAACTATCTACTCCACCCAGTATCAAAGCCTGTAATTCCAGTAAAAGCTCTTCAGTTGTGTTCAATTGTGTAAAAAAAAATCAGTAGCTATGAAGATAGTTTTAATTCTGGTTTATTATTGACAAGCAAGGTGTCAAAGATTCCACATGAATACAGATTAGTAAGTGTGATAATGATAACCACAATTATTTTTATCTGTTCAAATTATGTGTATTATTTCCACATAAAGATGTATTGCGGTGCTACTGTGTGTGTGTGTGTGTGTGTGTGTGTGTGTGTGCTGTTCCAATTTTTATGTGAAAGGTCTCTGCATCTGCTGACTGTCTTGAGACTGGGTCTTAGGGCACAGGAAAACATATCACATCTTTGTTACTCATTGAATTTCTGTTGCAAGAACTAGACAGTTGCAAGCCATCCTGATATATCTCTCCACAAACATTTAAGTGGAAGTGTGTGATAATGAATGCACACTAGAGGTCAATATAGATTGATCTTTGGCTTGGACACTGTCAATTCCTTGGATCGCGCAGACATGCCAGCTGTTTGAGCTAGACACAGACACTGTGTTTGTGAGCCAACATTCAGAACAGCTGAAGTACAGGAAATCGCACAAATGTGCTCTTGAAAATTGGATTAGCTATATGCTTGTTTGTCAGTGAGTATAATGTAAAAGCAGATGTGTTGTTAGTAATTAGGGATTGGGTTAATCAGCAGATATAATGTGAAACACTGAGCCTCCTCACAGATTTTCATTATGCTGAAAAGCAACACATAACCAAATAGGACATACGCTTTCACTGTGTGGGCTTGTATTTCTGTCTTGTTTCAATTTAAGTTTTAAATCGCTGTGGAAAACATTTCTGCATTAGCTTGTTTTCATTAAGGATTGTTGTAAGGTTTATTTTAGGTGTTAGGTGTTAGGTCTGCATAAAGTTTGGGATTTACATTTGCATTTACATTTACTCATTTAGCAGGTGCTTTAATCCAAGGCAATTTCCAATCGGGCAGTAGGAGACCATGGTGTAAGTACTAAATCTTACACCTATCCAATAAGTGCAAGGAGATTAGGTAAAGAAGCACACTAAAAGTGCATAGTAAGTGCTGGTTAGGCATGTTAGGGTCTTAGAGGTCTTAGAGACAAGGTTCTCCAAGCAGAGGTGAGTCTTCAAGAAATTCTAGGGATACCTCGATAGAAATCACTAGCTTACTTGACCTGGGGGAACCACAGATGAGTCTGGAATGCAAATTGCCTGTGTGCTGTGTTGAATTTGATTCAACTGGCTCTAGTAACGTGATCAGACTGTGTCCGTCAACAGTAACATATGGAAGGATATAGGGTTGCAGTGAATAAACCTGTCATTACAGTGATTACACCAATGAATACATTTGAGAGTACAGTGTCACAAAAACCACAGGCACTAGTCTACAGTCATAGTAATGGTAAGACGAGACAAAAAAGCTGGCAAGTGCATGTGAGGGTAGGCATCAAGAGAATGTAACAGGCCTGGATACTTGACCTCAACATGGAGGGGATCCAGTGGCTCTGTCACTGTACCAACATAAGATTGTTCTGATCAATCCTGACGAGGTGGTCTCTTAACAGTGCCCCACGGTGCGAGGTGACCTCCGACCTCTAGGGGGCGTCCAAACTCCCACCTGGCTTCTTTTTTTTCTTCTTAAAAAAATAAAATAAAAATAAGATAAAATAAAATCACTAAATTGAGCGAAATTGTGATGAAAGTTATTTTATTTGTAAATTTATTTGTAATAGAACACATCGCTTTTCACCTTTTTTTTTTTACAGTCTATGCTTTTCACGAGCACGAGGTCAGGTCAGGTCAGAGACCACGTCACATGGTAACCATGGAAATTTAGCGGCAAAGGACCATGGATGTATGCAAAGGACCTTTTAAAAACATTGTGGGGGAAAAAAAAGTTGGAGCAAATTACGCTGGATAACGTACAGCCTGCCGGAATACAAGCAGAAGAAGAAAGTTGGAGCAATGTAGCAGCAAAAAGAAAATACGTCAAAGGAAAACGACTCAGAAGTACTATTCTCTGGGCTTTATTTATTTTTGCTAGCATTAGCAGACGCTAACGTAGCCAGAGACGGTTTACGGACGTAGCAGAGGTTGAGGATAGCAGGGCCACAGCATCTCTATTAGCATTAGCTCAGGTGAGCACTAGCATGTAACAGAGGTGGAGAGCCACAGCCTTGTGACACCTGTTCACCTGCTCCACTCTTATCTCCACTGTACAGTGAGCAGGTCAGCAAATTAGCAGCCCCGCGATTTTTCCACAATTAGCCTACTTTCTACCTGTTTCCTGGGAACAGCAATGAAGCACCGACGCCTGAAGTCTTCATCAACACTGGCTACAAAGCCAGACCTCATCAGCAACCTGGATTTAAATGATTTGGAGGGTCTGACGCCACAGAGAAGACCTTCAGAAGTTCAGATGAGGTAGGCTTCTGCTTATTATTATTATTATTATGGACTAGTGGTCAAATCTAAGGTTTACACTCCTGTGTCCCAGCTGTTGTGTTTACACAAGGAGAAGTTGACTTGACTTTAGTTTGTTTTGGTTGCAATTGACTGGCTAATATGATGAAAATCCTATGCAGCTCAGGATGCATTAGGGTGCTTGTTGTGATTGATGGAAAAACTGTTATCTAGATGGAGGCAGTGATGATATTCAGTTTTACAGTATGTTAGGAGAATACTGTCACAGTTATGCACTATAAATCCTGTAAGGTAGAATACACCTACAGTGTTGACATTGTCCTTAAAATTATGATTGTTGGCTGTCGCCTGGCAGTGTAAGTTTCGAAAAATGTTTCTAACACATTGTAACCTCTATAGAGAATTAATAATGCAAAACCTTGGAAGTGTAAGGAGTGCGATGAGGATATGAGGGGTCACTGAATGGTTTGAGTATGAACATGATGTGAATCATATCATGCCATGGCCTTTGCAGATCTCATACAAACTCAAACAAACACACCTACCTATAGGAGATTTTGTCCCAAAGTCTTTGAGGTAGGATAATATCCTTGGAAAAACTGTGATCCATCCGTGCAGTCGACTTGTAGAATCAGTTTGTGGGTGCATTGAATCTAGTGTCTGTCAGCATGTGGTGGCTTTTTCCTTCTTTGAGAGATGAAAGTCTATCCTTTTTACTGTGAGTCAGATTAAATCCATTTTGAGGATTTGACTCACTCTCACCGATTCACTTTGGCCTTCTTCTCTAAGTTTACTTTACTGTAGTTCAGCAGTCAGACTGGCCTCAGACTCTGCCATTTGATCCTGCTATAAGTTACAGGCCGTCTACAGTAAGTGGGCATTAGGGCTAGAGGCTGTTCTAAATATTTGGTCGTCTCCTTGGCAACAAATAGCCTACATTTCTATTTTTGTCTGTCACTGGCCACTCTTCCCCTTTGCTGTCAGACTGAACCACACCAAGTTACAAAGTGTCAGTCTCATGGCAACAAATAATCTATCACAAATGATTCTCATTTCTCTACTTCTTGTTAAGCGCTAAATTAGTTATTTATGGTATATCACTTCACTTTGACTCCATTGGTTGAAGTTCACAGATAGTATGGATTGTATTGGCCGTTTGAAATGTCAGTCAGGCTGAAGGACCCTCCCACGCTGAATATATTCTCAAGATGCAGAGAGGAAAGGCCCTGCCTGCAGCACTCTCATTTCTTCTCAGCTGAACTCCTCGACACCATATCTGCAAAGATGATGAAAGTA
Organism: Trachurus japonicus; assembly: GCF_045865225.1. NCBI lineage: Eukaryota > Metazoa > Chordata > Actinopteri > Carangiformes > Carangidae > Trachurus > Trachurus japonicus. The sequence goes on along the minus strand of NC_140914.1, from coordinate 19,498,755 downwards.
AGTATGATTTTGATGGCACTTGCATGTCTTTACCCTCTGTATTTAATGACACATGGACAAGCAGTGTTGGGTGATATTTTGAAAATGTGGTTGAAATGTGCAAACTCACTCTGTGCCCTGCTAATGTAACTGGACCAGCTGAGCTGTGCTTTATTTATTTATTAAGTGGCTTCTTTAATCTACAGTATCTTTTATTTAGATGTGAGATTCTTGGCTTTATGGATTTCTTCCTTTTATGGTCAAAATATTCACTACTGAGCATACTGCACTGCACACTAGTCACCTTTTAACTGGATAACAGCATGTGCATGGCTTTTCAGCTGCAGCAAATTCATAAGCTAGTTATCTGTTTATGTCATTATATTCTTCTTGTGGTAATTTAATCAGGGCGCAGTAGAACTGCTTGTTAGCATTAGTTCATATTATTCCAATCATGCTCCCTCTCTTTCTCAGTATCTTGAACTGAACATTGGCAGCGATGCATTATGGCTGACAAACTTCAGGCTCATAAACTGAGTAGATTACAATAAAGGCCCTGTATCGTTCTGGCTTCTTTTCTTGGCCACAGGGGTAAACATGTGTTTGGAAAGAACACAGGAGAGTGGGGGCAGCAGGCCTAAATCAAATTACATGATGAAATGAAATAGTAATCATGTAGTAGTAATCATGCTGAGGTCGAAATAGATGTGACTGAACTGTGATTCCTGAGTTTACCTGTTGGTATAAAAGTGTCTGTTGGTAGCCACATCTTGACACAGTCTTATACAATGCAATATGCAGTTTATATGACCTCAGCCCAGCCCACTCCTCCAGTCTCTGCACCATGTGTTGCATACGCACCTAACAGCTGGACTCTAACATGGAAAGAATGTCATACCCATGTCATCTTATTCACCCTACACTCCCTGACTTTTCATTTCATTTTGGCTGCTCTTTCAAATACTCTTTTTAACTCCAAAATGTACCTCTCGTGTTCTGCGAGAACTAAAACCACCAGCAACTTGATACTATTTCAGCCTGTGGACATTCACTGGGAGACATTGCTATTTCAGTCCAGTGGAAGCAGCGTTTGTCTCCTTGTGCTAATCATTCTGACCCTGAACCTTATCAACTAAATAAACATGCTTTAAAGGTATTTTCAGTCAGAAAGTGTGGTCTCTTGTTAACTGTACCAAACATTTTTAACATCAGCAAGTGTGGTTCCCAACAATTGCAGTGCATAAACCTCAATAAAGATATTATTCCTATCCGCTGAAAAAGTGGGCAGGGTGTGTCAACCTTTGAAATGCTATTCAGTAAAAGTCACATCTGTTGATTTTTTCCCCTTCATATGATGACAAATTTGGGATTTACAAACGTGCATTTGCATTGGTGAATCATTCCCTGTTCTGCTTCTGTTCTGATTGCATGATGGTTTCATGATGATTCAACAGCTTGTATTTCTGCTTTTTTTCCTACCACTTTGACACATGTAGTTAACATGAATGTGAAAAACTGTAAACCTATAGGTCTATGTGTGTACTTGTTTTGTTCCCTGTTCCCCAGTGGCGATTTGTGTTTCACAATAGATTGCCCAATTAGAATTTCCTAATCATGACACAGCTCAGTATTCCCATGTCACATGTACAGTTTCAACCGAGCAGAGAATTTCTGCTGTGCTTAGTCCTTTTATCCCTACTGTGTACTTGCTATCCATAATTGCACCAAGTAAAATATCATTTGGTTTAATGGCTGGTCCTCGTCGTTTTCAACATTTCCAGCCTCTGCCAAAATTGGCGTAGTGGAAAAGGGCCATGGCAAGTGGAACAGGGAAGAAGTGGAATATGTGAGCAGGCCATCAATGGCTGTAAAATTGAAAACATGTGTTGGATGGAGTAATGATTGGAGGGTTGGCTGAGGCTACTCTGGTGGTGTTATTTTAATTTATTTCTTTGCCTGTAGGTGCAATAAGAACAGGATCTAGTAAAACCCAGTAGTATTACCAAACAATAATGTACTGTCTCAGTCTCACTATCCTACCTTACCTCCTGCCATATTTTCCTGCACAGGATATGGTTGTAAAGAACATGTCCTTCAAGGTTGGACAGATCCTGACTGTTGTTGGAGTTGCCAAGCCTGATGCTTCAAAGTAAGTGCTCATATGAAACTGTAAAACTGAATACGTTTTTTTGGTTCTTTTTTTTTTTACTTTCTTTTTAATTTTCGTTTTGCGACAACAAGACAAGCTGATCAAAGAAGTAACACAAACTCACAGCCTTCCGCTGTCACAAATCACAACATACAACACAAGATAATAATAATAATGGTTCTTATCGGTGCTCAGCATTACATTAACAGTATTTTACAAAACAAACACATTTCATGCTTGTTAGACAGAATGGTCTTCAAGTTTGATTATTTGTCTCGTTTAAATCTAATGATATATATAATATCAATACCAAATGTGTGATGTGAAATATGATTGTTTGAGAAGATTCACCATAAGGCTGAAACATTATGACCAAAATATTTTAATGGATATGGGTGGCAAAGTTTCTTCAGTTGTTTTCTCTGTGAAATGCAGTAATTGAAATGACCACGAGTCATCCCTTATATAAATTAATGGAAGCGGGATCTGTGTTCAGTTAATAACTACTTATTTATCTCTTCAGTAATGATTAATGATGATTAGAAAATGCAGTTGCTGAGATTCTTGATTACTTCTTTTAACGTCTTTATTTATCTGTGCCACCAGTTTCTGTATGAATATCGGCCCCAGCGAGCAGGAAATTACAATGCACATGAACCCTCGTTTTGACGCTCACGGAGATCAGAACGCGGTGGTCTGCAACTCTTACGAGGGAGGCAACTGGTGTGAGGAGCACCGTGAGGGGGGCTTTCCATTCCAGCAAGGAGAGGAGTTCACGGTGAGGCCTGTGTGTCTGCCACATGCAATCCATGTCATGACTCTCTCTGTTAGTGACCTCTGCTGGAGAATATGTGTCACTGTACTTCTGATAACTACTTGTTAATTTAGGTATCAATTGTGTTGTGTACAAAGATGAAATCCCGGAACGGAGAAGTTCAAGGTTTAACGTTTTTGTCTCCACTTTCTTTCTCCTTCTCTCTCTGTCTCTCACCTTTATCCCACTGTCTAGTTCACCATTGAATTCACCCCTACGGAGTTCCTCGTCACACTTTCTGATGGCTCTAATATCCACTTCCCCAACCGCCTTGGTGCGGAGAAGTACTCGTGCATGAGCTTCGAAGGGGAGGCTCGCATCAAAAGCATTCAGATCAAGTAAACCCCTGCACTCCCAGGAATCTTCGGATTGAAATTCTGTTTTTCATTTTTCAGTTTGTCTGACATCAGGTAACATCGAACCCCAGCTTTAAAATTCCTGTATTCATCACGTGGTATTGGCCTTACAAGCTTATCATGTATCATCGCATTATGCAAGGATTTATACTTGTTGACATGCACAGATGCAAATAACAAAATGAAAGATGGATAGATATCACAGACATTCTCATGTAGATTTACACAGAGAAATGTGTACAGTCAGGACTGTAACTGCCCTTTCTGCACAGTTCACAGAACATCTCACTAAATAGCAAACCAAACACAAAGTATTTCCAAGCCCATGTTATCTGACTTTTATTTACTTTGCAGTATTAAATTGAACAGTGATCAGTTGCTCTTTAAGGTGCCTTTGCTTTATGTTTTCCCTCCCAGACATTCCAGATTTGTAACTGACCATAATGCTTCCCTGGAACAACTTGCAATTAAAGAATGGCCTTTTATGAGAAAAATATGGACTTTGGTTATTTCTTAAACAGTCATGTGCACAGTTTCTATTGAAACAATTGTTTTCATTTGTACTTTTTACCCCCTCATTATTTCAGTTACAGTGTTGTAGACTACCCTGTCCTCACTTGCATACGTACATATCCAGTATGTAGATGCATATTCAGTCATGTCTGTCAAATAGCGCCTTTCTCTCCTAGTATTTGGATGATGGATGATATGGATGATATTGTTCCACTTTATAGATTGCTGTATTGACATCCACAGGCCACCGACACATGACAATTATTCATAATCCCTATGTAAATGAAAATGTAGATTAATAAATCCTGTATCTGTATTGATAATGACAGGTTCAGTGCCATATACCCTACCGCTTTGCAAGGGCACTGCATTCACTGAGCATTAGAAATACTGTGCTTGATGCCTCGCTTTAGTCTCAAAACAGCCTCAGGTCTTGGTGGTATTGATTCCACATGATGTTTGAAACATTCCTTTGAGATTTTGCCCCGTGTTGATGTGATTGCATCACACCTTTTCTGCAGATTTGTAAGATGCACATTTGTGATGCAATTTTCCCACTATATGAAATCCCAGTGGTTTTCCATTGGGTTCAGATAATAGCTTGGGAAGCAACTGAAGTCGACTGAACTTGACATTGTCATGTTGATGAAACTGGTTTGAGACAACCTTTACTTTGTGACATGAAGCATTAACCTGCCAAAGGGAGGAAGTACCATTGGGAGATGGTAAATGGAGGCATTCAAAGTAACATTAATCTGTATCAGACTGTGTCGAAACATATTCCCAAAACGTTACATCACCACCAGCCTGGACCCAACCCATGGAGTCAACTGGTCTTCATCTGACCAGTTTTGGTGAGCATGTGCACACTGCAGCCTCAGATTTCTAATATTGGCTGTCAGGACTGGAACCTGATGTTATCCCCTGTTGTTGTGGCCCGTCCACCCCAGGGCCGAAGTTGCTTTTTTGTTCACCGCAATTATAGCCTTCTTCAGTTTCAACCAGTCTAGGCATTCTACTCTGACCTCTGTCATCAACACTGTGTTTCCATGCACAGTCGGTCGCTCAGTATTCTTTTTTTTTTTTAGATTTTTTTTTGATATGAACAATACCTGGCTCTCCTGATCTTTAGCGGAATGAATTCATGCATTGCATTGCTGTCACGTGATTGGATAATTGCATGAATGAAGCCAGAAATGCCAAATGAAATGTTGAGTGAGTGTATCTTACTTCTACTTACTACAATATATTTATTACCCATGTCAGCCACTAGATGTCACCTTTAGTACAGTAATTTCATTTAACAGAAGCTGGTGGGAAAATGTTGGAGAATTTAGGATATATACTGTATATATTTATTATCAGTAAATTATGATCCCTGTGATTTTTTACCAGTGATTGTGCCCACTTGATTGCATAATACCAACTTTAATTGTGTGAACAGGATATCTCACCTCGAAACTGAAGAAAAATAGTGAGAAAATATCTGAAACAACAATCCTAATTTGACAGCTCTATTGATCCAATCAGCATGGGTGTACATACATGCAGTGGCGAACATATGGAAATGAAACTCAAAATTAGATCTGGAATTAAATCTCTGCAGTAGTTCCAACCGGGGCACAGTTTTTACGTGTGTGTGTGTGTGTTTCAGAGACTTCTGAGTATTATTATAATCTAATCTGATGTAACAGAAGGAAATGTGTGTGTCAGGCTGATTTAAGGAGAGAAAAAGAGGAAGTGAAGAGGAGAGTCTCTGTGTGTGTGTGTGTGTGTGAGAGAACAGGTTTCCGTGCTCTGATCCTTCAAAACAGGCTGACGGGCTCATCTTTGGATGACCTTACCTTTCTTTTGTTTGTCAGGGTTCATTAACGGCAATGCAATACCATCCATGTGATCAGTCTGACATGGCTTCTCCAAGTGCATACTGTACTGTATTGTGTGTGTGTGTGTGTGTGTGTGTGTGTGTGTGTGTGTGTGTGTGTGTGTGTGCACGTGTGGTAATGAGTTCTCTAAAGCTACCTGGCAGTGTCAAAGGTGATCTCTCTGGAGGAGGGAAGGAGCAGATTTGGTTGCCTTGATGACCACAGTCCAGTCCCTCTCTTCTTTTCCCATTCACCCTATTTCTATCTCCCTCTTGCTTTTTCCACTCCACCCCCCCCTATTTCCTCTGTATTTATCTCTTGTCTTCTTTACCTCTGTTACCCTTTCCTCCTTTTCTCTCTTCCTCTTTTTTGTCTGTAATCCATCCCTCTTTCCACAGACCTAATTGGAAATAACTCATTTTAAAACTTCCCCTCTTCATTATTTTGTGCCAGACAAGATCAATATCCAGGGCTATGTTGTTAGTGTGCTTCTGCGCTTGTGTTTGTTCCTCATCCACATGGATAATTTTAGCAAGGGCCGCAACTGACCTCTTCCCGTTCACTTTTTGTTCATTTTTACACACACCGATGGTCAAACTAATACAGTTAGATGATCTGTGTGTAGCTGATTGACCAGTGTATTTCAAAAGAGGGGATGAATCTGAAATATTACATGGGCTGTGTGTTGTTAATCCATTGTCTCCTTTTTTTTGGTGATTTCTTGTGAAGGACGACCCTCCAGTCGCTCCACACACATCCAATCAATCATGTCGGGGCTTTAATCAACACATTCAAATCAACTTGCTTATTGTAGGCCCTGGAGGAACGCACACACAGGCACACAAACATGCACACACACACATGCCCATTTATGTAAATGCATGTGATTCCAGGAGGCAGACACCACGCATATGCTGTGTTGTCAGTTCTCTAAATCCATTTCATGTAATCAGTATCAAAGATGTTTAACATATCCCAGTGTTTCCTTCACCTGTGCCATGTCACTTAGGCAGTGTGAGTGAGTAAATGTGCTGAAATGTGTGGAAAGGGATGATTCACCTCAGCTTACATAAAACCTTTGTCTATATTTAGCGCCAGCATGACTCCAGATTTCTGCACTGAAGCTATCAGCCACACATTGAGATGTGCGTGGGCCCGCCCAGAGCTGACTGCGGTCCTGTGGATTCATATTCTACATGCCTGCATCACCTCAGGCTTGGTTTTTATCTTATTAACATGACGATACACAAACACAACCTGTTGGTTTGCAGCATCATGATACCATCCGCCTTGGGAATTTAGATGTACAGTACATTACGGTTCATTTATCTGTATGTGAGCCATGAAACAAAACAATTTATGAAATAGAACAGCTGTGCAGGAGAAGGCAAAAAAAAAAAAAACTCAGGTGACTTTGGCTGTCCCCCAAAGAGCGTTTAGAATCTAGTTCCACACAGAAATGCAAGCTGAAAAAACAACTCAAACAAAACAAACAAAGGAAAGAGAGAGGAATGGAAGGGAATCTACGTTTGAAGAAGGATGTTTATTAGTGTGGAAGGTCTGCAGCAGAGGCCGAAGGATAGAGTATATTGGTGATGCAAAACACCCCAGACACACTGCAAATGTGCATTTATAAGATTACAGTGACCAGTCAGGTGGATAATTATTTAAATTCTGCTTTTTTTTTTAATGAACTGAAAACTTTTGCAATTATTTCACCAACACAATGAATTAACCCAAGAATAAAAAAAAAATCCTCTTTCATCATTCTTTAAATGCAAATATTATAATAAAGTTGACTTAACACTGAACTGATGATTCAGTTATTTGTTTGCCTTACGAGTAAAAAATCAACAAGCCTTGTGGAACTTTGCCTAATATGTGATCATTATGAGCAATGACACCAGTCATAAATAGTAAAATTCATTATTATTAGAAATGTAGCGAAGTGGTCTGGCTACTCTGCAGGAGAGAATACTAAATTACTGTTATAATCTTTTTTCTTTCTTTTTTTTCCCAAAGTACTTTTCCACTACTTGTTCAGATAGGTCATACTGTTTCTCAGAATGCCATCATTGCTCAGCTCAGCTGGTTAGCCCTCGTGTCAGTGATGTGAGATATCGGTCACCTTTGTGAAAACATTGGTATGACTTGTCTTGTTTGTTTGTTTTCTTTTTGAATATTTTTTATTATTCTTAAAATCTCTTATGTCAAGGATATGTTGTTGATATTGATAAACTGACAGATTAATTGATTGAGTGATTTGTTTTCTTGTATTGAGTGTTGTATGTTTTTATTATGGATCTTGAGTCTGATAATAAATGATGATAATGGTGCTGAATATTGCTGTATGATATGACTTTCCATCCAATTTTAAGTGTCCCTGGAGTGGAAATCCTGCAGTTCTTCTTCTCCTGCTACCTGATATTCAAAATGGTATGGCTGACATTGATATTCTTTGGTTGTGCACTGTGGCTGATAAAACCTGAACTGAGCTGTGACCCTGACACGCAGCTTGATTCTCAGAGGAGTAGCATGTGAAATATCTGTCTATAAATATCTATCAGACTGAGAGGGACCCATTGTACTCCCACTTTTCTTCATTTGGTGATATGAAAGGACTTAAGAGGAGTCAAAGGGAGGATTGCTGCTGTAAATGACATTACTGGAGTCATATGCTTGGTGTGTGAACCTGCAAGAAATAGCTTGTTTGTGTGAACTCGGCTCTGTCAGTCGCTCTTTGTCAGTATTTTGTATGGCATTACTATCACTGTTCTGTGTACCAGTCAATCTGCAAAGGTGGAAGCCCAGGGGAACTTTTAGTGTTGTCCCGGGCAAACTGCAGAACAGCCCTGACAGCTACACTGTCACTGATCTGCCACACAGTGACAGTGACAGTGACTGTCTGAGTGTGTGTGTGTGCGCAGACGAGTATGCACAACAGCACAGATGACCTTTTGCATGGAGGAAGCCCTTTCAAACATCAAGTATCAGTCCTTAGCCGCACTTATATCTAATGTTATCTGCTGTTACAGCCTCTAAGAGAAGAATTCAAGTAGAGTAATAGATGTACGATCTGTCTGTCTGCATCTAAGTGAGATAAATGTACTGCATAGTGTAGTAAAATGCAGTATACCACCTAGCCTATAGCCTCCAACCACTATTGTAATGCACCTCACACATATTGTGTCAAAGTTACTCTCCCTGTCTGCTTAAGTTGTCTTTAGGGCAGAAGTAAAGCTCATCACCATGTGAACTGACCACCTACGTATAGGTTTGATTTCATACATACATCTGGACAGCTGTTGTAATGCTGCAGCCTTAACTTAGACTGACCTCTAGTGCCACAACTGAAAACTGACCTGTGCCGTCTGATGTTGAATTCTAATTTCCCTGTTTAGAACCGGTGTGAACGTGTGTCTTTCTGATCAGAGCAACAAGTGGACATGCAGCTCTTAGGAAAGGTATGAATGCGCCCAAGATGCATTGGTATCTGACAACATTCAGATAAGTCCCAGCTCACAGTGAGGTGAACTGCCTGTACTCAACTGATGTGTGTGTTTCCTGTGTGTGATTACATACTCAGTGACGTGCTGTATCACTCTGCCTATCAGCTGTTCAGGGGTCAATGACGGGATGCAACCCAATGTTAAGTGGTGTAACCAGTATTCTTTCAAGAAAGAATCTGACTATATACAGGAAAATAAATTTAGACTCCAATGTGGAATAAATGTAATTATTTTTTGCAATGTTTCTTGACAGTTTCTACATAATTTGTCACATTATTTAGAAGAAAAGCAATGTTTTAGGTTCATGTCCTGCTCAGTATTGTCAAATACATTGCATTAAAATTTAAATATAGAAATACAGCAAAAATCTACTTCAATTTAAAGTTTGGTGAAGAAAAAAAAAAAATAGTAGACCTACACTTAAATCCACTGTAGGTGGATAAAATAATTAATACTTCTCATTCTTTTGTGGTTACACCATTTGATATTTTCAGGGCTTTCTTACTAATGTTTTTTTAAAAAGGTTCAAATGTCATAAAAACAACATGAATACAAAATGTATATTTTAACAAATCTGATGCATCCTTTTAAAAGATTTTTTCAAAGATATTTCTCAATTTCTTATCTTGCCAATCTTATTTGTCACTGACCCTTAGATCAGTGGTGTTTGGATACAGCGGAGTGGGTGGAGGAGTACTGAGTGAATTGGTTACTTCCAGATAAACAAACTATTTTCCGACCAGCTTACGCATTGTAAATTTGACTCTATGTCCTACTCTTCAACTGGGAATTTTTATCGTCCTCATCGGAATCGTCCCTCATTCACAACAGTTTACTGCCTGTGTCTCGGTGCAGCGCGATGTGCTGGTGTTTCTTGTGGGGGGGGGGTGACCTTTCTACTGCAGATAATGATATTATACTTAAAGGGATAGTTCACCCAAAATTCAAATTTCACCCATTATCTACTCACCGTCATGTCGACTAAGGGCTGGGAGAATTTTCAGAGTCCTACGTGCCTTCTCTGAGTTACGGGGGGGGGGTCCGGTCCGCGCAGCAGTATTTGTCCATATAATGGTTGTGAATGGTGCTCACTTTTCTTAAATTGTTCCGCCGGTCAGTGCAACAGGAAGAGCAGTGAACTGTGACACTGGGAGCTTCCGCTACAAACAAGCTTAAAACATAGACTTATTTAATTTTTTTCGGAACATTTTCTCATGTTGGAGCTTCAATACAAGAGGGACATTACAGACGAGCACTATGGAGGTATTTGGATGTTTTTTGGTGTGGACGAACAAAAGTGAGCACCATTCACAACCATTATATGCACAAATACTACTGCGCAGACCCCCCCATAACTCCGAGAAGGCACGGAGGACTCTGAAAATTCTCCCAGCCCTTAGTCGACATGAGGGTGAGTAGATAATGAGTGAAATTTGAATTTTGGGTGAACTATCCCTTTAATGGCCATTTGTACCTCATACAACCCCACTTCAAAAAAGCAGAACTATCCCTTTAATTTCAACTGGGTCATATAATCTCAAATCAAACTCTGCCATTGTGCATTTACTAGGAATAACGATCACAACATTTCACTGATTGTTGAACCTACCAAAGCTCCTCCTATCTAGGCCACCTTTTCAAAAGTTTGAAAATACATTGTGGTCTCTCCCCCTTCTGTTATGTAGCCGAGATGGCCATTGTTGATCGCAAGCATTCGTGGTTTCACACTTAACATTCTGACTACTTAGTGCAGCATATAGTAAACCCTCCAATCGTCACACTTGTCACTGTGAATACACTAAAAATAGCAAGTGTGAGTATGGGAGGTACACGCATTTGTGACAAAGCACTAGCCTGTGTAGTTTTCATTTCCAGGCCAGCAAAGTGAAACTGACGTACGAGTTTACTGGAGACGTATGTGGAGATGCGTTCTAATCTCAGGTGTGAACCGATGTGCTCAGAACTGTCCACTTGTGAGAGGCGTGCTAATGCCAGGTGTGAACAGGGCCAACATGTGTGAACAGAGCTACCACTCTACCCTATTCCCTCAATACATCAAACCTTCAGGGTGTGATGCAGAAACCACCGACCTAACTGTTCAGTCGAATCACTGCGGGTTCCTACTGAAGACTTACAGCCTTGTATCCGTTTATTATGCTTTTCAACCACTGATGATTAACCTCTATTCATAAATGCACTAGTTTCACAACACTTAGAATTATCTATTATATGCCAGTGTACCCTGTTTATGCCTCAGGAACATTTACTTATTATTTCACAAAACCCTTTTAGATAAATGTGTTTGCTAAATACCTAAGTTTGAAATTTAATTTGGGCCAGAGGTCTTACACTACAAATAATGGTTTTGCGAGTCAAGCATTCATTACAATGCATTGATCTGTGCTTACGTGCAATTCCGAGGGATCATAAATTTTCCTCTAGCAAGTATGTAATGAGTCACAATCAGGAAAGGCCTTCGTAATTTAAATGCCAGGTCCACCTTAAAACAGAATTTGTATTTAACATCCTCGTAAACCTGGAAAGCACCGTCACAATGCTGCAATAGTTTCAATCTGACCATGTCTACCAGTAAATTAAACTTCTGATCTATTACAGGGTCCATCAGGCGACTATAAATGTTGAACAGAGAGTTCCATTAACTGCTCCAAATATTGTAGGGACGGGGATGTTACATCAAGTAAATTGTGGGCTAAGTTGTGGGAGTTGTGTGATTCATATTTCAAATATGTCCGTAAGAACAATATACCACTCATCTGGTGGGGTGGGGGTGGGGGGGCAAAAACAATACAAAGCAAAACAGGTTCTTCATATTTCTAACGACTTAGGAATAAAAGACGATGCTTCATTAACGTTCTTTTTTTTTTCTTCCTCAGCAGAACTGTCAAATGAAACATTGTCCTAAATGACAAAACTACACTGAAGGAGCTGACAAGAAACACACTGTGATTGTATTGCGATTGTGGGTGTGTGCCAGAGATAAAATAAGCATAAGGGGCCCATAAGCTCCGCGGTGGTCCAAATCCACACAGCACTCTGAACGCTAGTTTGCTTACTGCTGACTGTAAACACAGGGACAGGTTTTCATATGTAGGCCCAGTGTTCTTTTGACGTACTCGTCCCCATCTGTCCGGCGTTGGCTGGCTTCGTCTGGCAGCTTTGCAGCACAGTCCTCACGCCTTACTGTCTCCCACTTGCTTTACTGTACATCACTTCCACCAACATTCAGTCTTGCTTGTGTCCAGTCAGTGTGGCAGCTTTACTGTGTGAGGAAATTAAGGTTGTACTCTTTTTTTTTTTTTTAATCAAAGAATCATCATCTAAATGAAGACTATTTTTCATCCTGTCATATTCTGTCCTTTCTCTGAGTAGCCATCTGTTTTTCTTCAATTTTATTTCATGGCTATCCTCATTTCACCGTGGCTAGTTTGTGGTCACTGAGCCTATATTTGGTCAGGACCTGTCTTTGTGTTTTAATTCTGAATGAACGCACATAGATACACAGCGACCGGATCATCTTTATTTAGGTCCAGGTAGCAGTGACGTCCGTGTTGTATTTTTATATGTATGACAAAGTTTTTTTTTGTCCCCCCTTGTCTTCTTCCCTCCCCCCCGTGCCTTTCTTTCCTGATCCCCCTCCTCCCCTATCACCTCGGCTTCTTCACACCCCTCCCTGAACTCATCTTTTCCTTTATCCGCTCTGTTGCCTCTTGCCACCACCTTTCTCTCTCTCTCACCCTCCGTCTGAAGAAATGTCCCTCGTAATCTCTCTCTTTTACTTCAGGTTTACTCACACTCGCCCCCTCAGGCAGGGTGAGTCAGGTGTGACCACATCTCTGGGTTGCAAGTATATACTGCTTGGGTTACATCTACACACACACACTCCAATCTCTACACCACACAGCACATGTTCCCCACGGTTTCTCTGTCAGATATGGGTTTCTCCAGCTGTCCGGCTTTTGCATCCACATCATCCATGCTGTTGTCACTTTCCCATCTCTGCTCTGTCTTGTGCGTGTGTGTGTGTAGGTATGTGAGGCATTTTCAGGTCTCTGCACTGTTGAAATGATATGCATCCTGTCAATTTGAATCAGTGTGCTCTGGACCTCCATACACCCACACAGTCTGTGTGTGTGTGTTTGTGTGTGTGTGTGTGTAATGTCAGGACAAAGAATACAGTGATGTAGACAGTTTTCTCATGTGTGTAGTATTACTTGGATACATGCAGGATCAAACGGAACTGCACAAAATAATAGTTTATGTGTTTCGGGTGTATAGGTAGCCATACGTTATTTCTTAAATGGACAAGTTGTGACCTGCACATTCATAACGCTATGAGATAATAACGGAACGTTACGAGACAGAGTTGTTTAAGAGATAAATTCATGCAAAACTGCTGATGCATGTTGCGTTCAGGGACAGTTTTTCAGCAAGCAGTCTCTGTATTTACCTCGAAAATAGTTCCGTCTAGTAACGTGCCATTATTATCTCATAGCGTGGTAAATGTGCAGGTCACAACTTGTCCACGGAAGCGTTTTGGGTTGTGTATTTTATGAGTTTGAAGAGGGAAACCAAGAAATTCCATTAGCCTCCGTAGCGTAGCTCTGAGCAGCGATTATGGCAATGGGCCAATTTGCCAAAATGTTGAACTATCCCTTTAAAGTGTGTTTCAACAAGTATAGTGTTATTATGTTTAAATAATGTTCCTGTTTTATTGTTTTGCAGGCGTTGAGGCTATCAGTATGAGTGTGACATTCCTTCATTTTTACCGGTACAGGTGGTGCCTTCTCCTCCCTTTCTCATTTTTACATCCCCCTGTCCTCATCCCTTTATTTCCCTTCACTCACCCACCCTTTCCCACCTCCACCCTCAAACCACAGTGGCCTCCGCTGGGCTCCGCTTGCTACTTTTCTTGCATGTCTGCCTGAATGTTTGGATCGATAAGAGCCGGCTGCGTAATAGAATTAGGCTCTAATGGAAAGTACAAACTAGCTTTCTATTTACTAAATCCCTCCAGGGGGGTACTGGGTAGGTAAAGAGCAGACTGTGAAATGAGACTGTAGACGAAGACGCTTGTGCACAATTTTCACGCGTGTGGTTGTGTGTGCGTGTGTGTGCGTGTCTGCACGTTTGTCCGTGGGATGAAGGGAAATACTGTAAACAGACTGGAGATCAAGTCAAATTGGTTTAAATTCTTCAGCTTCTGTCTCAACGTCAGGTAAATGGATTTTTCCACCAGTGACGAGTGTGTCTGGGGACAACAGGAGTTCATACACTTATTTTGATTCATACTTTCATTTTGTAAACCACATATAGTCTCGTTTTTATTTGTCAACAATATTGCATTATATATTTAATTATAGTTATCATCACATGACCACCATTAATGTTGTGTATCGTCTCGTTTTCGTCGCGTGACAGAGGTTAGTTGACGATGATATTTTGTAATTTCATTGACGAAAACAACACTATTTGACTGGTCCTCTTTTAATTACATCATCACCTTGCGCCCCCTTCTTCTTCTTCTTACTCTTCTATGGTTTCATGACACATGAGTGGAGCACCACAATCTGTTTATCTCGAGTAGCTTAATTTCTAATATTCAATGACTGCATTTCGATAAGCATCTATTGACGTTAAATCATGGATTTAGTTGCAACACCACAGCAACCACCTATGGATCAACCACCCCACCCAATTTGCCAAACTTGGAAAGACAGCCACAACCACAAAATTATGGAAATGTAACATTTATTTTTATGTTACAATGTTCAATGAAATAAATGGCTCTTCTTTATCTTCATAAGGTGTATGTGTATTATTAAACTATGTTTAGGCTTATATAGGGCTTACTGTAGCCTCGTAAACCAGGCTCTCGCGGAAATGCATTTCATTTCATTTCTCGGGAGAGTCTGGCCTCATCTCCCCTCTAAGCGTTTGGGGTGGGCAGGAGCTGGGCGGGAGTAGTAGCAAAGACGCTTTAATATCTTTGGTAGTAGCGTTGACAGACAACCCCATTCAGCTAATCAGCAAGTTGGTGTAGTGACGGGGCTTTGCACCAGTCGGTCCCTGATTGGCCAACGTGCTGTGTCAGTCACAGCGGGCGACGCTGATTGGCTCGGCCTTCTGAGGGTTTCAGTCCAAACGCTTAGAATGGGGATGAGGCCAGACTCTCCCTCGGAATGAAATGAAATGCACTTCCGCGAGAGGCTGGTTTACGAGGCTAGGCTTACTGTACCGATTAATCTTATTTTCATCATCATCGCGATGTAAACACAGCACAATAAATACACTGCAAAAGTTTGCCTGAAATGCAGTGAGAAAGTTTGGAGTTTGTTTACAGTGCACAAGCTTTCCGCTCTTCCTTTCTGTTTCTGGTGTATTTGTGTGGCAGTGTTACAGCACCACTACAGGCCTGCGTATGTACTACAGCATGTTGAGTCATCGCGATATTTAACAGTGTCATCGATATTCTGCAGGTCTAGTTTATAATATAATAGTGGCATAAAATAATCTGAAAAAAGACAATTACATCATTGATCGCAATTATTTGTACAGCAATTAATCGTCAACTTAAATTTCATTATTGTGACAGCCCAACTTGCATCTGAAGCAAACCTGAGAGAAAAAAATTGAGAATGACTTAAACGTATGTAAGAATATGAACAGGAGTGATACAAAGGAAAATATTGTTTAGTCGGTGTGATTTTTGTTAAAAACAAAACATTTGCTGCCAATGCACAAAGCTAACAGCACATGACACAGCTAAACAAACAATCCATCAGTCCACTGGGCATAAAAACAAAAATCACAGCTGGGGTTTAATGGAAGCAGAGCTGTTGTGCGGATTGCTTTTGATGCACCAGTGTTTACATTTAACAGACCAGGCCTAAATGTGAACATTTGAATTTGAAATAACAAGAACAACTTTTTTTTGTGAATTTTACTTCTACCTTATTGTTGCTTTTTCCTCATCTATTGGATAAGGTTCTCTGCCTTACGGCTTAACTTTACACCCCCACCCCCCTCCCACCCCTCTTTGGCTATCTATCTTTTTACCACTCTTTCCTGATCTGACCCTTCAGTAAGGATGCCTCAGTGTCGTCTAGACATGACTGATATGAAACATGCAGACATTAAGGGGCTTATTCACTCAAAGATGGACACGTGTCCAGTCAACTGGGGCTCTGAATGTTTTATAAAAACACAGGAGGTCACAGTTCATGTTTCAGTTGAGTAGGTCTAAGCGTGTGAGTGTGTGTGTGTGTGTGTGTGTGTGTGTGTAAAGGAAGAGAAATTGTATTTGACAGGCAAGGATTTTTTATGCAGCACAAAGCAAATTCAGAGTTCTTTATAAATCATAATAATTAATTATTCACATTTCATGTTACATGAGATTAAAGAGATGTATGTTCACATTTTAACAATTTAGTCATTAAATTGAACTCCTGGTGTGTTTGCCTGTCTGTGTGTATCCGCACACTACCAGTCTATACAGTAAGACACATACCAACAAGCTACAAAAACACAAGCACACAAAGCGTTTAAAAGTGTGTGAATCTTCATGTTAGTGTGAAGACAGTGGTTTTTAACACCGTTTGTATAGTTAGTGTGAGGTTTGAGCCTCTGGCACCGATCACTTTCATTCACATCCCTCCGTGCTCCATACCCCCAGGACCCCCCCCTCCCCTTATCTACTCCCAGAGAGGGTGAGAACCACACTTCACACATAGATACAGCTCACTCACACATATACACACATCTTGGAATGTAGCCTATCTCTTCCCAGCAGCCCCAAAGGCTCTGTACAGCTGTGTTTATACAGCATCTCTGGAAATGAGTCTCTCTCAATGTGGTCATCCACACTGACATACAACACCTGATTTAAACAAAGTTTCACATCACCTTTGCAGGCTTGTTTTAAAGCGGTGTCAAACAGAGCATTTAAATGTTGCCATGAAGCAAGCAATCAGTACTGTATCAGTACCGGACTAAGGGATGAGTTTTTGGTTAGGAAGTGTTTAATGAGGATAAAGTGCCAAAAATGCCAGGGGTCAACACTATGTCTAAGTAATTAAAAGAGTAGTATTTTGCATCAGGCTTTTGCACAGATGTGTATTATATTAGCAGTATGAATAGATGGCAGATAAATAGATATAGACGGACTGTCAGTACTGCTGTCAGTACAAATAATGGGTGATTTTCAGTCTGTCAGGTTTGGCAGTGAAAATCAAGCAGTAACGTTATTGTTCCGAATAAGAAAGACCACCGCCGTGACTCCTGTTGTGTTATTTCTCTGTCTACTCTTATTGCATTTCCTTGTTGTGATGCCATGCAGTGTGACACAAAGTGACTTGGTGTGATGGGATGTGATGTGACGCTAGGTGACAGGATGTGCCGTGATGTGATGCAATGCAACATGATGCTACATTCTCATTAGACATAGACATTCCCACTGTGTTTGGTAACTAATGTAGCCTAATGAGCGTTGTTAAATTGTCATGCCAAAGTGGCTCTTACCAAAATAAAAGCCCCCTTCAATTTTAGTAGGCGTAACACCAAGTCAGATATGAAGAACAAGCAACAAAAGTAGATAGGAAAAGATTAGTTTGGTATAGCTTGTTTATCATCAAAACACACAGGGTACGTAGCTTTGTTTCTTTGTTCTTCTTGCTAATTGCCTGAACCAAGCGTTGTATTTCCTCATAAGTGCCAACCCAGACAAAGCACAGAGTCAGCAAATGCCCCCCACTCCTCCCCCCAGTTCCAAGTGTGCTCCCTAAACCTCAATTATTCACAACTTATGAATAACGCACTTTACCTCAAGCTGGCAAGTGGGGGTATTTTTGCACATGGCGCCCTGAATTAGTCATAAACTCACAATGGCAAAACATACAATTTTCATGCCTCCAGCCTTTTTTCCTTTGTGGGGTTTAAAAGTGCCATAATAAGTATTTTGCTGTCAATACATGTAGAGAGTGTCTAATACTAACCTGTATGCTTTAGCATCAAAGCCATTTCCTGCTTTCAGCGTGACTGACCTGGCATGTGAAGGAATGTAGTCATGTTTAATTGATTTAAAATCTCTACAGCCTTTACTTTACACTTTACATTGTATGGATCAGCATTATTTCAAATTGCCATCAAACAATTAAAGACCTTTTTAGCTTGTGAAGTTCTTGTCCCAGATATTCTGTATCTAAACAGTGTGGTGTCCAACGTCAGTCTGCCTCTTTGACCTTCTGAGTATTGAAATATTTTTCTTTTTTTAATCATTGACATTACTTCATGGGTGGCATAAAACACCAGTGAGATTGTTCTTTCTCCTAAGGTCAGGAGGAGGGAGACTTGACTTTTAATGAGGGAAAAAGTGAAAACTGATACTTGTCATCTCAAAGGTGATGGTTAAAAACAGTAGTTAAATCCATGCTAGGAGGTATCTGGGCGCTCTGACCCCTCTGTGGAGAAGGTTAAGGCAGTTAAATGGAGGGAAGAAGCGCGTCCCATGGCCTACATTAATATACTTTCCAAATGAGAAGTTTTCAGCACGCTGGACAGCGCCCAACAGGACCTGCGCGCCTGTGAGCTGTCCATGGTGCTGAAAGAAGGAAGGCAGTGCAATGCAATGTGCGCGCGTGTGTAGCTTATCTTTTGGTATTACCAAATAATTTTCCTTCTCAACTGATTTTTCATCTGCATAAGCACGGCCACCTCTCTCTCTCTCTCTCTCTCTCTCTCTCTCTCTCTCTCTCTCCACCTTTCTCACTCTCCCAGACCTCCTCGGCAGCGAGAGTTGAATCGACTTTCTATTGCTGTAATGCAACATACAGTTACCTTCTTATGTCGAGGTGTCGCCCACCCACCCACCTCGTGCAGTTGTTCGTGCAAGAGTCCTTCGCGTTCACACTGATGATGCGTTTGCTTGTCCTGTCTCATGAAAGAAACGCTCAGGCCGGTTATCACCGCTGTGTGCGTCTCTATGTTATTTGTGTGTGTGTTGTGTTGTGTGTATGTGTGTGTGTTTTGCCATTGTGTCTTGAATCACAGTGCTGGTGTGAACTGGTTATAAGGCTAGAACTCTATATGCCCCATCAAATATTAAATCCACCACATAGCGTTTTCTCCTCACAGATTGCGTTTCCGCACGCCACACACACACACACACACACACACACACACACACACACACACACACACACACACACACACACACACACACACACACACACACACACACACACACACACACACACACACAATTCAGTTCCGATGGAGTCTAAATAAAATCGGGAGCCTGCCCCCTCCACACCCACACCCCTCCACTCAGCTTTGTGTTACTCTTCATGCACTCAAAAAAAGAATTCATTGGATGAACGTAATTTAATCATGCCATATATATCCCATCTAAACAAATCATGTTTAGTCAGTCTATCTTGATTGTGTTGGTCTGATTTAATTAAATTACGTTAGTGCAACACAATTTAATCGTGTTGGATGAACTAATACAGGTTTTGTCTGTTAAACTAATGTAAATCATGTTGGATGAACTAATATAGGTTTTGTCTGCTATACTAGTATAAATCTTGTTGGATGAACTAAAATAGGTTTTGTCTGTTAAACTAATGTAAATCATGTTGGATTAACTAATATAGGTTTTGTCTGTTATACTAATATCTTGTCTTAGTGTTGTTTTCACTGCTGGTGTAAGCATTATGTTTAACTAACATACATAAACAACAAGCATAACGTTTACAATTTTTATTTAACATTTGGGGTGCAACATAGAATTGACAACCTTACCATTGTCTTATTGTCTTTGATGCATCTCCACAATATGCCACAGTACAACTTAACTGCAGACTTAACAGTGTCTTTAAATCCTTCCAGCACTCAATGAAAAGCACATTTTCTCCAAAACTCATGTTGTTTGTGTCAAATATTAAAGGGATAAGTTCACCCAAAATTCAAATTGCACTCATTATCTCCTCCCCCTCATGTCGACTAAGGGCTGGGAGAAGTTTCAGAGTCCTCCGTGGCTTCTCTGAGTTACAGGGGGTCTCGGCGTAGCAGTGCATGTCCATATCACGGTTGCAAATGGATACCAACTGTCTTCGTCCAAAAAGACACACCAAAAAACATCCAAATACTCCATGCTGCTCGTATGTAATGTCCGTCTTGTATTGAAGCCCCCGAAAAGCTCCTCTTCCTGGTCTGTCCAGATTTGACGAACCGGAGAAAGGAGCTTCCGCTACAAACAAACTTGAAATATAGACTTATTTAATTTTTTTCAGAACAATTTCGCATTTCGGGGCTTCAATACAAGAGGGACATTACATACGAGCAGCATGGAGGTATTTGGATGTTTTTTGGTGTGTCTTTTTGGTATCCATTTGCAACAATTTATATGGACATGCACTGCTACGCCGAGACCCCCTGTAACTCAGAGAAGCCACGGAGGACTCTGAAACTTCTCCCAGCCCTTAGTCCACATGAGGGTGAGTAGATAATGAGTAAAAATTTGAAATTTGGGTGAAGTATTCCATTAACCATATGATGCATTTGGGAATGCTGTATTCAGAGTTCAGCATATACAGTACAGTCTTGCAAAATATGTGCATTTAAAGTTTAACATGCAAACATTTTTTCAACCTTTGTCAAACACAAAAACACACACACACACGATACTTTTCAACATAGGAGACAACAATCATAATCTCAGTCCACTGTGCAAACCTAAATTGCCTGTTGAAACATTTTTCTTCTAATCTTGAACTTTCAAAAACAAAAAATCTGCATTGGCAGATATGTGGGCAAATGCCACCCTTGAATCAGTCTTGATCAAGCTTATTCAAAAGCTTGTTTTTCAGGAGCTGTGCCTTGGATGACAACCTCCACCCATCCAAAGTGCATTGGAGCGTGGGTAGCTCAGGTTCAGACAGTCCAAATAACAGAGCACAGGCAATCGCAGTGTCCCCCAAACCACTGAGGATCCCCACACCTTCAATCAGGACGCCGATGTCCTCTGGATCATCTCCAGGCTCTGCACCCCTCCTGTATGACGTACACTCCCATCACAGATTGCTCCATTGAAGTCTTGGCCTCCGTGTTTGCACTCTATGGAGTAAAATATGACAATAAATACATTGATATGAGTCTAGACAAAAATGTGGAAATTAGGCTTCAACATCAGCAAGAACACTGCATAAACGTTAATTTTATGAAATTTTTTTTTCTAATTTATGCTTTCAAAGTAACAGTACTTAGCATCAAACAACAGATGTCATTTATGTTGAGGGATGTAAAATGATAATGTTACACAACAAACAGGCTCAATTCTGGCCAGGATTTGTACTAAATATATTAAAATGGTTAATAATATTGTTTTAGGACATTTAAAACATACATTCAGCCAATTATATCTCTAGTTTTCAACCTTGCAGAAATATGAGAAATAGCACATGATGAAAAACAAGGGCAAAGCAAAATGCACTTTAGTTATACAGGGTTAGTTATACAGGGTATCACGTTTTAATATGCAATATTTACCACCCTTGCTTCAAATTTAACACATCCAACAAGTAAATATGTGCTTTCTCTGACTGGCTACTTTGTCACACCTCGTGCATGTAACTCACCATATATTCTTTCACGGATTTCTCATGGTCTGCGTTCAGGTAGTCGCAAGGACTTGAGGATGCATGCTCATCTTGTATGTAGTGTCATCCTGGAAAAAAAAGGAACCCATTTTAACAATATTCTGCATTTTAGGCAGCAGTTCCAAAAAGAAACTCCACAGTATTAACGGACTCTCTGAACTTTTGCACAACTTTTGAAAAACTAAATACAAACCTTGGAAATGGCCACCATAGTTCTAATTTTTTCCTGTGCCGCTCCACCTTTCCCTCGAAAGAGCTCCATCATGCGTGGAGAGTGTTGGTCGAGCTCAGCAAAATGTTGATAGCAGAGGTACAGTTGATATGCGTATGAACTCGTTGTCGATCTGAAAAACATCAACAATACACTTGTCATTATTACTACTGTAGCTGTAAAAAAATCGATTCACAATACTATCACAATAGTATCAGCTGTCCGTCTGAGGACAGAGAACAGGTAGGAGGACAGAGACAAGGGAGGAGGATAGAGAAAAGGGAGGAGGATAGAGAAAAGGAAGGAGGACAGAGACGAGGGAGGAGGATAGAGAAAAGGAAGGAGGACAGAGACGAGGGAGGAGGATAGAGAAAAGGAAGGAGGACAGAGAGGAAGGAGGACAGAGAAAAGGAAGGAGGACAGAGACGAGGGAGGAGGATAGAGAAAAGGAAGGAGGACAGAGACGAGGGAGGAGGACAGAGAAAAGGAAGGAGGACAGAGACGAGGGAGGAGGATAGAGAAAAGGAAGGAGGACAGAGACGAGGGAGGAGGATAGAGAAAAGGAAGGAGGACAGAGACGAGGGAGGAGGACAGAGAAAAGGAAGGAGGACAGAGACGAGGGAGGAGGATAGAGAAAAGGAAGGAGGACAGAGACGAGGGAGGAGGAGACAGAATAATAATGATGATGTAGTTTATAATGTTTAAGTAATTACCTACTACTCTCTCTGGCGACACAAGACTTGCACTGCCACATACACGTCACTGAAAGAAAAGAAAGAAAATCAAAAACATTAACAAATGATAAATGAATACACACAGACAAAAATATTAACAACTTACCATGTATTTTTGAGGTGCACAATCTCAGGGCATGGGGACACTCCTTTATTTTGGGATGTATTTCTGGTAAAAAGAGAAATTGTTTAAAAAAGGTTAATACAACATAATGTTTCTATAGTGAATAATCTATAGATATAATCTATAGCAAGTATTACAATACTTGCAGTTACATACATTGAAGACATGACATGTCTTCATCGAGATGACACATAGCCTAAGTTACTGCACCACAGCTTTCATAGCATCATAGAGCATCAACAGATTTAGACCGTTTGCTACCTTCCCAGAACTGCAGCTCCAACTCATGGTCGTCCATCAGTTATTTAGCCTGCTCTTAGCTGAAAAATGACGAGCCATCACAAACGCCGGTAGTCGAGCAGCGCTGTAACTGTGTGTGGCTATGACTACATCCTGGCACGTCACACGCTGTTTAACCAGAGCACACAACCGAGGCGAGCACGAGCACACGCGTACACACGCGCGCGCACGCACGAGCACACACACACACACACACACACACACACACACACACACACACACACACACACACACACACACACACACACACACACACACACGAACGGACACCGGCTAACATGCTAAACGGACTCAGAAACCATAAACATGATGCGCTTTTTCCCCTCTTCTCCACTCGTTTTTGTTAGCCATAGCAAGTTAGCATTAACTGAGAAAAACGAGTGACTAAAATATGTCTCACAAATGTCTAATGTGTACAATACATCACTCACGCTGTTTAATTCAATACACTCTTGTATATATACATCTAAATTACTTACCAATATCACTTGTGGCAAACGTCCATCAAACTTTCCACTCCGACTTTTTTTTCTTCTTTTGAAATTTCTCTGCTTCCGGTGGGTGTGGCGCATGCGCAGTAGCTGTCCCTATCAGAGTCATTGATTTGAAGGACCTCAGTCTCATTGGACTGAAATGAATGAATCTGATTCATCTAACTTTTCCTTGATTCATGTTAAACCAACAAGAACAAATCATTTAATGAACATAAACATGATTCATTCATTTAATGTGAACATATTTCTAGTTTGTTAATCGAACACATGCCCTGGGTCAGTTTTTTGAGTGTGCAGTAGCCAAATGTTGCCCATTTGCCTAAATGTGACTCTCTCTCCCTCTCTCCCTCTCTTCCCCCCTTTCACGCTCTCTCTCTCCCTCTCCCTCTCTCTCTCTCTCTCTCTCTCTCTCTCTCTCTCTCTCTCACACACACACACACACTCGGAACTCTTCGCTGAGAATCCAACCGCAAGACGAGGTTTTGGCTCGTCGGAGCCAAATGAATAAACCCACGGAGTACAGGATTAATTAGGAAAAGGTCCACTTCTCTGTGCAAAGTGTTAACCCACACCTTTTGTCCGAGCCGGTCCTTGGGTGAACCTTGTTGGGATATTTTGGCAGTAGAAGAGGCTGGCTGTTTCCCACCGGGAGGAGGACTAGGAGGGCGCACGACGAAGTAAAGCCGACACACTCATTGAATTTCTTTTTTTTTTAAAGGTATTTTAGGCTGTAGGTGTTGAACTGTTGCAGACACGCCTTTTGGATACAACGTCGGGGAATAACGAGTTGAGGTGTGCAATTGGTGTCGGAACGATTTGAGAAGATGTGAAATATTCTTCCCATTTTTTTGTGGGAACTGGGAGACGGAGGAGATGGGTACGTTGTTAAAACGCGCCAGTTCGGACAAATATTTGCCTCCTGCTTCATAGGATTTTTTTTTAAATTTTATTATTATTATTTTTAGCTGTGTGCTCAGTCAACGTGACCGTGATTTTAAAAAAAAAGTGTTCCCAAATTCCTTAGCGCATGCAGCTTAAAGTGAAACTCAACAGAATGATTATCTTTGACATTTTCTGGCTGGAGATGGTCGTAGGCTATACAGGAGCCCCTAGATAAAACTTGTTTGATAGAAAACACTGTGCCGTTTGATTTTTCTTCTTGGTTTTTCCATGGAGATGTGAGTCCAGTGGAGACCAGTGCGCACCACACAGAGTCACCAAGGCTGCAACGCACAACCCAATTTTCCAGCGGGGGAACCGGGGCTTTGCGCCACAGCATCGCAACGACGCTCTCGCCTTTTCTCGCCTAAATGCCTCCCGGTGCGTCGCGTTTGTAGATGGCCAGTGGATACTGATTCTCCATGGTGTTCACCGGCCAGGGGTCTCGGAGAAGACGGAACGACGGCCGTTTTGTTCAGTAAATCCTGGACACACCTTTTTTAATGTCAGTCAAGGTAAGTTTGGCCTATTCCCACTTGGTGTTAATAGACGTCTGATAAGCATGTTGCTGCGGGGTCCTCCCGGGCGCGATGTTTTTTTTTTTTCTTTTCTTTTCTTTTTTTTTAGAGAAGCTGACCGAAAGCGCGCAGATGAGGCAGAGGTGTTGCTTGTTCATTAGACCTGTAGCCTCACTGATCCCACAAGTGATCTTCATACCTTTGTATTTGCTTCAGATTCCTGCAAAAGTAAATGGTGTAAAATGGGCTTAAAACAAGTTGCCATGAGGATAACATGGCACAATCTATAAAAAAAAATGGCTTAAAAAAGAAATTGAGAATGCTGAATATTTGTTCTTTAATGTTAAATTGACTCAATGAAATCAAGATCAGAATTCATTTATTCATACTGCTCATTTATTCACATGAAAAAATGTCACCCCCTCTGCTTTACACAGTACAACATGTGTGGCCCTCAATTTTTCATGCTTTCACCTGCACTGATGCACCCAAAGTTGCTGGGGCCTCTTGTGTCATGCCCTGGGGACACGTTATGAAGATTAACACAACCTCATGCAGCCTGTGATCAGCACCACTGTACGTTTTTAATACTTTCAAAGAAACGTGCCCAGTTCAGAGAGGTGCAAACATCTGATCAGAGAGAATATGATCTCATTGGAGTGACCGCCTATCCTCTTCTTTGCTCTCCATGCGCACATATTCACAACACTATCTTTACTTAGCACCCACTTTACATATCAGACCATTTTAGGATAAAGGGTTATTTGCCGTAGTGTATTTATTATCTGGATGAGACTGATTTTGACTATGGCACTCTCCACCCGTGGTTGCCTGTAATTTTTCTGGAAATGTAAGCTCACTCTCCTGCTGCACCCATTGTAAGTGACTCCGCATAAAACTGCCATCTTAAAGTCTACAACATAGTATAATTGAATTGCACACGCAGACTCACACATCGTCCCTGCATCGCTTCCAGTTGAAGAGTGGTAGACCTCCAATCTGTTGTCCTCAGATGAATCTTTTTCGTCCACGTTGGTAATGGAAGAATTCCTGCAAATGCTGAGATTGCTCTTAAGGCTCTGTAATAATGAAATGCCCCCGAGCTGCACGGTGAGAAGCAGCTGGCAATTGTTTTGAGTGAACCCTGACCCTTGGAACAAAGCATCAATAAAGCCTGATCATTCATATCTGCCCTCCCCTCCCCTCCCCTTCTATTGATATTAGCTTGTGCAGTGGTGTCTAACCTCAGGCTGCTGTTGAGAGGATTCTGGCTCAAGCTTCAACAAATGTCTGTTAAGTGTTAGGGTTACATACAGAACGGCTGCCAAAAATTCACATTGCTAAATGTATAAAAAGATTTCATTTGGATTCAACTCTGAAAATGACTCACAGCTTCTTCTGGGAAACCAGCTCCTATCTGGGATCAAAACTGTTGAAAAACACAACATTTACAGCGTCAGTGGCCATGGTGACGATCAAATGTCGGATTCTCGAAATGTCAGTGCCACTTTATACGGGCTGTGCTGCAGGATGGGATGTAGATTGTGTCCTTGAGACTCTTTGTGCTGCTTTTGGAGGGTCAGGATCTTGTGGCAGTCAGGGACAGTAAGCTAACGAATTCTCTGTTGTTTGAGAAACAAACACAGCAGGGAGAAATGCAAAAATCATTTGAATGAAGACAAGGAGGAGTGATACATCATGGTGACATGACTTTTATAAACCAGGGTCAGGGTGCATTTGCAGTTTGTTCCATTGAATAAGAAAAAAGCCCTGCTCACATGCCTGTATACACAAATGGCCTCAGTGAGATTTAGTATTATGGTTCACAGTAGGGGGACAGAAAGGGCATTTATGCTTCTTTTGGAGCAGCAGCTCACAATGACCTGAAAGTAATATGAGATATAATAGAGAATAGAGAGAGAAGGTGTGTGTATAGGAAATGAGAGAGGTAGAAATAGAAAGGAAAGGTAAGACAAGTTGACAGAAAAAAAATAAATAACGAGGGAGACTGATTGAGAGACAGGGAGTGGACAAGGAGTGAAAGATGATGATGATGATGAGTGATGAGGATGATGGGTACAGGAGGTGTAAAGAGCAAGAGAGATGTTGTGGGGGAGACATAAGGAGGGAGAAGAGGAGATGAAGAGGTGAAAATGACCACAGGCAGGAGGGGAGCACAGAGAGCGGGGTTGGGAGTGGGCCTGCAGTGAATGCTGGTATTATTCAGTTAGGTGAAACGATCGGTTTGTGCACGGCAAACTGTGCGACGAGGGCTGCCACATACTGCGCCGTGAGAGCCCCCTACGAAGGCCAGACGAAGCAAGAGGCAGCGCGAGACGGAGAGACCAGAGCAGAGAGGAGGGGGAGGCAGGGGGGCAGGGGAGAGGTTGTCGATATTCTGTGATAGAAAACAAAGGAGGAGGAGGAAATGTGATGGGTGGAGGGACAAACCCCAGCAGAGAGAGAGAGTTAGACACAGAAAAAAAAGTGTGAATTGCAAGCGAAAAAGGTCTGAGAGCAAAAATAATAAAATAAAACAGACCTTAATTGTCTGACACGATGTAGCGAAGGCGTGAAGTGGGGTTTTGAGTTTGTCTTTCACTTCACTGATATAAAAAATTCCCAGAATTTAGCTGAGTCTGTCTTTCAGATATAAAGCACCGTTTGATGAGTATTATGAATCAGGAGGTTTTGACTTTAGGCCTCTCATTCTCTGTATCTCTCTCTTCCTGGAAATGTGAGTCACTGTGAATGCCACCAACAGGCAAGGCTGTTGACTCATACAGTATATGCTCACCCACAGGCTATGCTATTGTTTCATACTGAACGTGATTGTGGCCCAATGTTTGTGTATGTATGCGGTGCTGTATGAGGTGGACCGCGGATATTGTACATCAAAGAAAAAGATATACAGGTCAAAATTGTCAAAAACACCTCATGGTGAGGTGGTCGTCTGACTGTGAGCATAACATCAAAATAAAGGAGTAAAACGATGGTTGTCAGAGCTGTAACTCTGTTCAAAGACCCAATGAATAAAACACATAAACTCCTCAGTTATTAAAAACTTCAAATATTTAATGAGGCATGGGGCAAAGTCTGAACAGTTATGACAACATGTGCCAAAAGATGTTTGCAGAGAAGAACAAGGGGGTAGACAAACACTTGCTAGTCACTACTAGACTCAAATATTAAAACTGAGTCAATATAGTTTATATTAATTTGTGTGTATTCATTTATATAAGCTAAAGCTCTTAAAGTTAGACATAAGAGATGTGTATATACATCTGTTATATACCTTTATGTTTAGCTTAAAGAGGTCTTATAGTAAATGGTATAAAAACATTTGTTTTAGGAAATTAGATCTAATGATAACTCTGCATTCTGCTATGGTTGTTAGCCAAAATAAAACAGTATATCCCATACACAATTCAGGTATTGTATAATATCAGTATAATGAGAGTTTGGCTCAGTCAGAAGGCAATGTGTGACCATAGCACTTACGAATTCATTATGCATGTACATATATGCATGCATATGTTTGCGATAAGCGTGCACGTGTACAGTACTTCCCTGCAGTTCAGTGGGAGACGCCAGTGAATTATTTCACAGGCCTCGTCGCCCTCCACAGCTCCATAACTGTCCCTCTCTTCTCCTCTACTGGAAGCATGTTCAGAGGAATCTTTTAATGGCCACTGTGAGCAGGAGTAAAGTCAAGTCCAATTTTATTTATACAGCTCAATATCACAAATCACAACTTTGCCTCGGGGGGGGATTTACAGTCTGAACAGCTTATATGACCTCCTCTGTCCTTTTACATCCTCCAATCAGATGAGGAAAAACTCCCCCTTTAAAAGAATAAGAAATGAAAAGCAATAGATGTCATGTGTGTGTTAAATAGAGATAGTAGATTTACAACAGCAAGAGTATTTCAGTGTGCATCCTTTAACCGCACATCTGTCTTTGTCTGACACAAAGTTACATGCATGTGCTCAGCCAATCAGGGCACACCTACTCAATGCTCCCCTGTGAAAGTACAACGCCAGCTGTCCATTTCCCTTTTCTGCTCTCATTTGACACTTGTAGACATCAACAAAAACCAGGTTGGCTTCACCAAGGTTCTGGGATCTGTTCTTCCTGGATCAGCTCGGATGCTTCGGTGGCCCTGCACTGACACTGTTTTATTTCAGCTTGCTGGGCTTCAATAAACCTGAAACAAACAGTAAATATTTACCATACAGTCTATATGATGATTGCCTCTTTCTGGCTTTCAGAAAAGGCACAGAAACCGTGACTGATAGAGGTTGCTGCTGTCATGCCTGGTGGAGAAAAAGTGAAACATTCCTCTACAGCACAACACAACAGAAATAAGCCCTAGCTATTGGAGTCTGAAGACCTGATATAATATATATCCTGACATTAAATTCTGGTGTTTTTAAGTCAGTGAAAATATTTTTTTTTCAGTGTATAAACCCAAACATCACTGCACTGTAAATATCTTGTAGTTCCTGCATTCAGCCAGACATAAGAGAAGGCAGAAAATAGTGTGTCTGTGTGGGTGTCTATGTTTTGTATCACTTTATTTTTGCATCTGTTATGTATAGGCAGGGTATGTATGTAGTGTGTCCTTACAGTATCGCACCTAATCCAAGTGCTTTCAGTCAGTGTGCTCAGGTGCAACAATAGATACAAACCTGCAGACACACACACACACTGCAGCTAATCTCTGTTGACAAGCAGCAGTTTCCTCTTCGCACAACATCCCAGTTACAGATGATTGTATGCTGCACAGCAAGTGAGGGTGTGGATTTGTGGTAACTGGGTGTGCATGTATTTGAAATGATATGTTTGTCATGTCAGGGATTATTGTGCCACCATTTGAATTCCCATGACAGCTGAGCATTGCTGGTGAAGCTGTGGGCCACTGTACATAAAATGTGCTGTTACATTGAGAGCTGAAATTTAGAATTGAAATGATTTCCCTTTATCTTTCATTTTTACACAGACAACAGAATATTAAAATGTAAATGTTGAAATGTTACAGTGCCTACTTAAGTACAATCAATTCCAAAAATGTGACAATTAAGCACTAGTGGTCCTGTTTATTTGTTGTTATAGAAAGTTGCATTAGTAGCTATAATCTTTAATTCATGAGCCTGAAGTTACCACCTGTAAATTATTTCTTTGATATGAACAAAATAATGTTTAAGTCATCGATCACCAGTGGCACAAAAATAGATATGCCACTTAATTACAGCTCTGAAATTTAAACAGAATAATTGCTTTAAGTATAACAATGTCTGCCAGCAGCAATTAGCTCAGTTTAGCACAAAAAGTGAGAAAATTAGGAAACAGCGACAACAGCACAATGGCTTATTTACATTTTTATAGACTAAACCTGCATTTGATGAATGCTGTGTTATGATTGCTCTAAAAGTGCTCGTACGTGGACTTTTTTTCAAAGTTCCTTATAAAGATGGTTTCCCTATCATGTTACAGTAAGTTTGATGTGCAGAAATGGTTTCGGTTGTACTGCACAGTCCTTAACACAGCACAGCAGTTTACTGCCGATGTATTAAGTGAGTGCCTCTTTAAAAACATAGGCTTTTACAGGAAAGGAGTGTATTAGAGAGACTGTGTGCTGTCTCTTCACAGGTGTTTAGTGGGTTTTGGACTAAATTGTCCCCAGAAGGCACCTCAGCATGTTCTTTTGTCCTGCTAACATCCAACCTCCCACCTGCTCTCCACATAAATGATCGGCTAACATTTATCCCACTCCACCATTTTTATTTGCTGCTAGATTTCCTTTATTCTTAACAAATATAACTGGCGCCTGTGTTCTCTCACCCACATGAAGATCTCGCCTCGCTGACATTAAACTTCTGGATTAACCCTAGATTTGTTATGGTTTAGTACATATGCATGATATTCTGATACAGGAACATGTCAGCCCATAAAACATACACTTGCAGGTAAATTTTATCATCCGATGTTTCCATATAAACATAAAAATCTCTCACTCTCATCCACATAGGTACACTCACACACCTATTCCCTCTCTGACACACGCAGGCTCACACATGGTCCCTTGGCATGCCTCTCTTGCAGCTGTTTTGTCACCTGCAAGGGCTGACACCAGTAAAGAAGGCCATCTCAGGCCTGCTCTACCGTTACTAAGTCATTTTGACGGACACCGCATCCCGCTGTTCAAACCCACTCTGCTCACTGATGTGAACAAACGGCAGCCCTATAGCATCAAGATTTGTGACCTTTCGGAGCTGGAGTGTCACTTGCGTAGCATTATTGTCTCATAATGCTCTGCATGGCCGACTGCATGATTAATAGATCATTTTGTAATTGGAAGGTAGAATAATACTGTACAGTAGTTATTTGGAGTAATTGTGCCTTTAGATTCTTCAGAGAAATTGTTATTATCACGCAGCTAATGAAAGTTTTTTTTTCCACCTATGATATTTTAGAAAGGACTTCTTGAATGACTCATCTGTTACTTGAAAAGGCATCATTCACGCAGGATCATTAACAGCAGCAATTGTTCCACATTACAGTAATTTTGTTCCGAGCTGTAAATTACTTGGGTCAAGAGAACTGTAACAGGTACGTTTCATGAGGCACTTCTTAAAATAGATTCACAACTTAACGTAGAAATGAAGCCTGTCCTCGAGTTCGTCATCTGGCCTTTCAATCATAAAGCAACCTCTGAAATTTCTGTCGCAAACTTGTAAAATTTAAGTTTGGTTATTATAAGTGGGGAAGGCTGTATGGTCCATCAACTTTACTCCAGTACTTCCTGCACCTCGTCCTCGACCCACTGAGCCACCAGGACTAATGCCACGCAGTTTTATAGAGTCAGCTTTCTGGAAGCAATTTGGAGACCCAGGGATGCATATGACTGGATTCAGGGAGACATCTGACTGGATGATACAAGTTATCGCTGGAAAACAGCTTCCTGCTTTATCTCGTCACATCTCTTGTTTTGCCCTGCATGCACGCTAAAGAATCTAATGCAGTGCTAAATTCAAGAGGCAGGGACCCAACAAAGCAAATGTCAGCATTTTGGTTTCAGAGGTTACCACAAAGTGGCAGTATTTTGTTTAGACTTAAGAAAAGTGGCATTAAAGGCTGTCATGAAAGCAGCTGTGTTACTTGGCAGCAGTGTGATAGCTGAGTAAAGATTTTTAACAGGGTATTATTTCTCAGTGTTGAAAGACACGGTTTCATAAAAACCTAATCCAGACACCAACACATCTGTGACAGTGTAAATGCCAGCAATTCCTTTCATTTTACATTCAGAGCAGAAATAGTTGATTAAGATTAGCATGTATGATTTCTAATGAGACATGTCATTGATCTAATGTCAGCAGTGACTGAATTGATGGAATATGATACCGCATTTTATGAAATGAAATAGGATAGTTCTTGCTAATCATCTGGACCGACTCACGTCCTCTGTCCCTCTGTTTTCTGCCAGTTGCTTGTAAATTAAAGGGGACTTATGGAAATATCACTTTTCGCTCTTTAACATGGGTGTTTGTCTTGACTTCCGGCCCCCAAAATGTGAGAACTGACAAAAAAATCTGTAATGTGCAGGCTACCTAAGTTGGAATCCACGTGGTTTTACGAGCTGTTCCCTCAGTTGTCTTCCAATGATGTAACTGGATTCGAATTTGCATAATACCACCCGTACCTGGGACCGGTAGAAGGGGTGGGGCGGGGCAAGCAGGGGTTCATTTGTATTTAAAGGGACAGGCACTGAAACCAGCCGTTCTCAACAGGGCTGTTTTGAGAGGATGAAAAGAGAGCTGTGATGTTTGATCCTTGGGGTATTTTGGCCAAGCATGTCACAGATATGTCTTAAAACACCTGGGAACTATTTTAATTTGTGGAAAGGGGGATTAACACTGACTGTTGCCAGGGGGTTTGTGCGAGTGTGTGTCTGTTTGCATGCAGTTGAGAGAAAGAAATCTAAGAGGAAAGGGAGTAGGTAGAAAATTTGTTTTGGGCTGGAAGCTTGTTACTCTCTCTCTACAATGCTCCCTTCTTCTTCACGCTCCCAATATTTGATAGCGCTGTTCAACTCACCTAACCCCTCTCTCTTCTCTCACCTATAGTTGCCACTTTCTGCTTCCTTCCCTTCCAGATGCACCTTCAGGTTACCACAGTGATAGTTCAAAACATTTTCTTCACAAACGTCATCTTCATTATCTCCACAAATACCTTGTCATCGCCGCCATCGCCGCAGCCATCATCGCATTCACAAGCAGCGTCAGCAGAATTACTGCCATTATCATTTGTAATTATCATTACCATCATTATGAAATCATAACCATCCCAGCTCCTTTGTTCATCCTCCCCTCACTCCTGGATACAACCCAGAAGCAACAGCTTGACAATATAAAATTATTTTTCTCATTTCTCCTTCTGCTTTATCACCACGTGCCAGTCAAAGGGACCAAAATATGCTTTTATTGAGAGGAAAAACTGATGACACACACACACACACACACACACATGCAAACTAAAATGCCATCTTCACCCTAACCTTAACCACTGACACAATATCTGCTTTTTCCTGGTTGGGGGCACAGCTTTTGGCCCCAGTTGGACAAGCCAACCCCAATTAACTGGGCCTAAGCCTGACATTTGTCCCCAAAAATAACTTCAGTTGCACACGCATGTGCACACACGCACGTGCATACTCACACACGTGCATACTCACACAAAACTGAGAGCTCTCTATTTGCTGACAGATTTGATTGATCTTATACAGTGAACTGTATGTGTGACTGAGGGAGTGTGTCCATGTGTGTGAATTAAAGCAGAAACACAGGTACATAATTGGTGTCATGAATTTCAGTCCAACAGAAATATCCACCACTGGCACTTTCCTTGTATATTGTCTATTTAATATTTTAAAGTCTTGCGTATGAAGACTGATGCCCCCAGCCACCCATCACATTTCAAGTATTTGGTGATTAACAGCTTGTCAAATCCAACATGTAGCCAGATCGTCAGGAAACAACGTCACCCCTCTTGTGACATCTGAATCCTGCTCTTTCTCCCTTAGTGTCACAGGCATGTTGAGTATCATAATGATGTGAAGTTGGAGTTATGGATTATGAGTAATTGCTGCAGTCATACAACATGACATACAATATCACCCAGAGAGAATGGTGATGGAGTTTGGAAAGGAGAAGCCTGGAAGGCTGAGTGTACATGTGTGTCTGCTGACATTTTGAGGCCACAGAAAAAGGATGATGTGATGTTGCATTAGATAATTGACAGAACAGACTCAGGACATGCTGGATTGTTGTAAAAAGTGAAGTGATAAAAATGTCCTTGAGATGTTTTTTTTTTTCTGTGAGTAGGAGAAAGTGTGTAACTTATGATTAAGTCTGGTGAGTTGTAATACTTAGCTTTAGACAACGTATTTTAACCTGTCTAGAAAGACAAGACAGTGTTTTAAGCCTAAAATGAGCAAAACCAATGTGTTAAGTTAGCTGTAGCAAATAAAAACTGAAACTTAAATATCAGTTTAACCAGTTTTCAGACTTAATTTTCGGTTCAGCCTTCTCAAAACTAAAACACTAAAACAAACTTTTATAGCTATACTAGATCAAGTTATTTTGAACATACAGTAATTAATATTTTACAAAAGTAATGTCTGAAAAATACACATCATATCTTTTCCAGCTCCTCCTCTGTGATACTGAGTCATTCCCAGACCACACAGAATATACTGTACAGACTCAATGTGTCTGCCCTGTAGCCTCCTACAAGTTTGACATGCCCCGAATGAAGGCACCCAGGCGATATCCTAACCAGATGCTTGAACCATCTTAACTGACTCCTCACAATGCGTCAGAGCTTGTTACCCTTTCTGTAGGTAACAATTCAGCTGCAGCATCTGCCGTCCCATTCTTTTGGTCACTACCTCCATCTTGTGACCATAGGTGAGGTCCAGAATTAAGATCGACAAATAAATCTTTTCCCCTTCCAGCTCAGCTCCTTTCTTCACGGTCTGTTACAATATACACTTTACTGCTGATGTTGCATTTATCCACCTATCAATCTCCCTCTCCATCCGTGAGCACAACACCATGAAACTTAAACATATTCACTTGGTAAACAGTCCAACAATCCACAGTTTTCCATATACTGAGCCGTTGACCCTTATAACAGCTTGTTCACACTCAGATGCAAACCCCAGTGCATGCTAAAGGTGAGTGGAAAGTCTGAGACCCCAAACCAGGTAAACTAATTCTGACCATACTTACCAGGAATGCATTTGTCTCCCTTTCTAAAATGTGTTTGACATCCTGCCAAGAAAAACACAACTCTCATTTTAGTCATACAGGAACTAGATATCACTTAGCAACAGCCCTAAATCCCCATATTTATACAGCAACCTCCACAAGATCCCAGTACCCACAACTCTTCAGGCTCTGCCTCCTCCTCAGATGACATATTAGTCAGGTTTTTCAAAGTGCCCTCCTGTGGACACCAGTATGCCCACTTCAAGCAAGCGACTCTCTGCTCCTGTTGAGAACAGCCTGGCCTAAGTCCTGCTTCCCCTTCCTGAGAGGCTGGATGGTTTGCCAGAGCCTTGAGGCCAAACAGTAGTTCTTCTCCATGGCCTCTCTGGATTCCACTCACAGAATGACTATTACATATGCAACCACTGCAGATCTTGGCACTTTTATCTGCTGGTATCTGTCTTCTTCAACCTGATGGCTACCAGTGTCTATTAGCAAGTTCTTGAGTTGTTGCCATGACTGACAGCTATATGCCCACTATGGCTAGGCTTTGGACATATCCCACTTGGATTCCAGACCTGCAACATTTCCCAGGATGTGTGAATTCTTCTTCTAGGGGTGGGAGTTAAAGATCTCACTGACAAGGACCTCAGCCAGACATTCCTAGTTCACCCTCACTAGGGTTTACCAGGTCACGTCACCTGCTAACTGACCACCAGGTGGTGATCAGCTGACAGCTCTTCACAGCTCTATCTAAACCATACTGCCACGGATCAAACAACACACCGTCAAACTCAATCCTGGAAGGCTAAGGCTTAAAGTGTTGTCATACCAAGTCAACTGATGAACCACCTTGATGAAATTAGGTGTTTGTTATGGCCAGGTCATGGCCAGCAGAGAATTCCACCAGCCAAATACCACTTAGGTTGAAATCAGGCACCAGAGACACACACTCTGTCTTTACTACTGTTTTCTGTATAACTGCAGACAATGATCACAGCCTTTCCCTTGGAAACTTCCAGCTGCATAGAGGCATCCTTCTTGTTCTCTGGGGAGAAGCCCAAACACAGTAGCACTCAGCCAGGGGCACTTTCATATTCCTACATTTGACAAGCACCTCAGGGCCACACCAACCTGGGTAACTCCAGACAGAGACAGAACCTGACCAGGCTCCAAAATGTCTGTGTGGAGAGATGTGAAACTGTACTGAGCCGGTACTGCTCTGCCTCCCTACTGTATATAGGTTGGTTGGTCAGTGCATCACATCTCGACTGACATATCGGAACAACAGGGTTGATAGCCTTAAAATTGCAGAAGGATGTAGTTTGGAGTGGATACAGCCACCATGAGTCACACATTTGGAGTTTTGAGTGAAATGTCTCAACAAAATATTACGTGAATTGACATGCATTAATTTTACCAACTAGAAAAAGCGTATTATGACATCACAGACCTGAATTGTGTGTTTGGCTGTTTTGTTTTGTTCTCCCCTCTCCATCTATTACTACATTTTGCCCTTTTCTACCTGTCTGATCTCTCTCTCTCTCTGATGCCAGCCATGTTTTCTAAGGACCGGAGAGAGGTCTGAAAGACATATGGAGCTATTGTGGTTGTTGATGGTGATGACGCCAAGGTTCCTTTGAGCACCTCCCTGATTCATTACCCCAAGGCACTCATAAAGCTACCAAACACAAACAGACGTGCATAAAAAAACAAATCCACAAACAAACACACAAATGAAAAGCATTGATAAACAGGCATACACACGTTATAGATGCAGAAATACACTTTTGTGCATTATACAGAAATGCATGCAGACACACAATCACACTAAATGCAACACTAATAAATACATGATCATTGATGTAGAAATACTGTAATGGATTTATACACACTCACCTGCATAAATACATAAACATACATCATCTTCTCCACGCACACACACACTCATTCCATGCAAGATTGCTGATACACTCTGTCCTCTTTCCCCCCAAGGATTCTGGTAATTAGATTCCTACAGGCCAAGTCTCTCAATTTCACTGCATTTAATTGGAAACACACACAGACACACACACACACACACACACACACAGACGGACGCACAGACACTAGTAGGCTCCACAGGTCCACGCTTGTTGATCACAAGCCAGGAACTGTGCGGCTCTAATAATTAATTTCTACGCTGGCCCCCCTCACACGCCTCATTTACCAATCAATCCCAACGTTGCTTTATGAATTCTATTAAGTTGGCCTGTGTTCCGTCACGATGGGATGGAGGGACAGACGAAAAGACGGAAAGATGAAAGACTTGGGTGAAGCATTCTTGTTGAACGACAGGGTTGAGCTGCATATTAAGTGTTCATGGATGGGTGGGCTGCATGGAGGTGAGCGGGTCGAAACGTCTGCATGTGGGCGCCACCCTTGAGGTATGAGGGCAGGCATGGTGGGGGGAAAAAAAGACAAGCACATCAAAATCCACATGCTGCTCCCTGAATGGCATGACGCTGATTGCCACTGACATCTCAGCCCTGGGCTTTCCTCTGTGTTAAGAGCTCTGGTGCACCTGAATCCAGACAGGCGTTTACTGTAGTTGATCAGGTGGTTGTGTTCTTTATACAAAGGGTGGTAGAAGCATGATGGAAACATTCGTGGCCACAAAATGTATGCTTAAAGAACAGACTTTTATTGGACTTGCTCATGATCCAAACTCACTCCCTCAGCTCATTGAAATGCAGTTTTTAACTTTGCACTTCAGTGGTCTGCAGCCGTTGTGGCTCAAACTCGAAAATTTCCAACCAGGCCAAAGCGAGAGGAGATTTTGGAAAAGAGCTTTATGGGCTTTTTTGTTGCAAGTTTTTAGATGAAAAACTGAAACCACTCTCAGGTCTGTACAGTAAACACGAAGCAACAGCCAGTCAGCTGGTCCGCACAGCTTAGCACAAAAACTGGAAATGAATGAGGAAACAGCTTTGCTCAGAAATATTGACCCATTCCTTTAAATTCATGATCTTTGATATTGACTACTTCCCTCTTTTATCATGTGAATTATAGTTCATAGTGGCTTGATTTGGAAATATCTCTCTGCAAAATGAATAGCCCAATGAAAAATGTTCTTAAACCTTTAATAACCTTCACCTTTATTTGGGTGGCAGTAGATTTCAAAGCAGATAATCAGGTTCATCTGTAGGGCAGGACACACACTAAGGTTTCTTTGTAACTTTAAGGTCGTCACGCACAATAATTATTACATAATGTGTGGTATCTTGAGGAAATGCTGGAGAGACGAAGCAAAGGTAGCTACTGCTGACACCTTCCTTGGCGGCAGCATCTGTAGAGTCTATATTCCACTGGGACTATGACCAGAGACCATCTGTCATTCGCTTACACACACACACACACACACACACACACACACACACACACACACACACACACATATAGACACACGTAGTGTAGAAGAAAATGCAGGGTTTTGAGGATGGATGGATGGATGGATGATAGATAGATAGATAGATAGATAGATAGATAGATAGATAGATAGATAGATAGTTGACTGTGTGTGAGTATGAGTTACTCAGCTATATAGCTCATAACAGGTTCCAACGCAGTGTTCCAATAATGGAAACAGCCTCATGTAATATTTCTAAATTATTCTTATTATTAAGAACTGGAGCAAGCAATTAAGGAAGACAGTTTAATCTGTTGTGGATGCAGACACAAGCAGTGAACTAGACCATGAAAGCTCTCTATTTTTGACGACACCTCTCATCCCTGGAGAGGCAGCAAGCATCCTGGGGCACTCTCGCTGCTGCCTACACACACACACGCACACACGCACACACACACACACACACACACACACACACACACACACACACAGTTGTACACCCAGGGGTGGGAGGCTATACATGGTTGTTCGAGGACATACAAATGCACAAGGGATATGTCTATATGTGAAGATGTTTTAGGGGCATGGGCACAGTGTGTTTTGCCCTATTCTCTACAGTTCACTTCGCTTTTGTATTTGGACATGAACCATCTGATCTTTATGTAGTTTGGGTGACGGAAGCCAGATGTCAAGCAATATTTTATTGATGTATTAGCATTAAATTAAAAAGTTTTACTTTTATTAGGGCTGTGAAACAATTAAAAAATTAGCATGATTAATCACAATACTACTCTGATTAATTGTGATTAATCACAATTAAAATACGAAATATTATACCAGTATAAACTAATATTACTTGTGTTTCCTTCTATTCTGTCTTATAAAGTATTGAAGGATGCATTTAATGCACCTACAGTGAATCCATTAGAATTTAAGGAATCAATTTTACAGATGGTGAAAAATAAAAACACTGTTTTTCACATGAGCACTATATTTTAATTAGTATATTAAACAAATGCCCATGTATCCGACTGCACACCTCAACATTCATAAACAAATCAAATCACAGGCTTTATTATGAATGCAGAGTGTATCCTCCTGAAGCATCCGTACATCTGACTAAACTGATAGTGCGTTAATTTTTCTTTGATTGTTTCCAGATTAATCACATGCGTTAATGTGGTAACATTGACAGCCCTACTTTTTATCTATCTCTTGTCTATCTCTATCTATCTCTCGCTCGTGCTGGAATTACTCTGATCATGTAAGCCTTGATACGGAGCCACACATACTTACATAAGTCACATACCCCTACAGGGATGGTTCCATACAGGCAATGGTGCCTGACATGCATCACATGTTTAACTTTGCAGGGGTTGAAAATGCTGCAGTTGAAATTTACTCTCATACACACACACGCACTGCAAAACAAACGGAAAAGTGCTCTGTGACGTGACTCATATACCAAGTCAAGAAAGCTTAAGTGACAACGCACGGCTCTCACACAACAATGAGGAACAACGACAACAGCCTTTGACATATAGAAAAATGCCCCTGTGAGAAGAAAGTTTAATGTGATTTGACATGGGCCTTACTCTAAAAAAGACAAAGGTCACTCTCCAGAGCAATGAGACATCACATCAAGCTACAAAGATATGTAACAGACAATGTTCATAAAGAAAAAGAAGCAAGTCCTTTTACTTATTCTGTCGATATTGTCTTGATCCTGATG
Organism: Trachurus japonicus; assembly: GCF_045865225.1. Lineage (NCBI taxonomy): Eukaryota > Metazoa > Chordata > Actinopteri > Carangiformes > Carangidae > Trachurus > Trachurus japonicus. The sequence goes on along the minus strand of NC_140914.1, from coordinate 19,458,185 downwards.
CTCAACTTGTGTGCGTGCGTGCATGTGCCTGCATCTGGAGACCTACTGAGTAATGAGATGGAGCAGAGAAGCATTAGTATTTTTAGCCCCGTTAGCTTCACAGAAAACAGGGTGTTTTGTGAATGGTAAGTTCTCTCTCGCTCTGCCTTTTAGTCTGCGCCGCTTGTTAGGGGAGAACTGCAGAGGAGGGGGGTGGGGGGTAGCTGGGGTGACAGGAAGAGAGAGAGGGTGAAAACTTCAGAGAGAGAACAAAAACAAGCTTGTGTGTCGTCAGCGTCGTTCGTAATTGCGAGTGACTCTCACGCTACACAGTCATTTGATCATACATAGTGCACACATTCTAAGATATTACAGTGATAATAGAATTTGATCATCAGGCCTGTCTGTGTGTGAGTTTGCATGTTCTCCCCGTGCCTGGATGGGTTAGGGTTTCAAAATGGTGATTCACATGCATGAGTATCTGAGGTTGTTTGCCTCTGTAAGTCCCTGTGATAGACTGCCGACTTGTCCCCTAATGTCAGCCAGGACATAATATTTTAATATGATATTTTTAAATTTTGCATGACATTTCATCCTCTGCTGGCCTTGTATAGTTTAATCATGTTAGATTAATGATGGATTTGTAAACCGTGTCTTTGCAACAGTCTGTTAGACATGGAAGCATTCAAACTGAGGCTCATGTTTAGTGAGTCTATGAGAGAAGTCAAATATTTTCCTTTTTTTTCTCTTTTTTTTTAAATACAGTAAAGCGTTACTGCACCTTTTCTTCCTCTTACTTCACTTGTAGGCTTGGTGAAGTAGGGAGAAGAAAATAACGGGCTAAAAAAGAAGCTTAAAGGAGTGACAGAGACAACAGGAAGATGTGGTAGAGGCTGCAGCAGGAAGGTGCAGTGGGAGGCTGCATAAAGAGACGCTGAAAAGTGATATCAGTTTTTTCTTTCTTTCTTCACTGTACCTCTCTTCTGAAGGAGCGATAGCTGGCAACAGTATTAATTGCATCCGTCTGCTGCGTATTGAAAAGTAAACCTTACCAAGATGCAAAAAAGCTATCACACTGAGCGTTGCGAGCGAAAAAGACAAAGGAGACAGAAAAGAAAAAAGATGGGATAGATTGTGAGACAGAGAAAGGAGGGAGAGACATCAGAAGTGACAGATGAATTGAGAGGTTGAGATGCAGAGGGGGAGAGAAATGAGAGATGCATTGAAATGACGGGAGACCTTTGAAGATCAGCAGGTGAATCATTCCTTTGATAATAGCGTCGGCTTTTCATTGTGGCACTCAGCAAAGGTGTTTGTCTGTGTCTCTTTCTGTGTGTGTGTGTGTGTGTGTGTGTGTGTGTGTACACTGTGCTTGCATGTGCTTGTCTCTTTCCCCCCCTTTGTAATCTGGGACACATTACAACCATGTGCTCAGGGCTGAACGTCTTCTGCTACTACATGATATAAACGCAAACCAAACACGCACAACGACGAACAATAACAAAAATTCTTTACGGAACAGAGGCGTAAAAAAATTCAACCACTTGTCGGATTGAATACAGGGAGAACCGCGTGTCAAGCCAAGACGACTACCGTGTTGCCATACGTGTGTGCAGTATGTGTGTCATCATGTGTCAGTCTCTTTTCGCATGTGTCGCTGCGACCATCAAGTCAAAGAACAGCGTGACATATAGGGGACTAATGTGCGCCCTTTGGGAAACCTCAAAGCTTATTTCTTTGCGGATGATTTGACACAGTCACACTGGATTAAGCCGTACAAGTGTGTGCATTTTGAGAATTACTTTTGACATGTACATATAATACATACAGTAAATCCCGTCCTTGTGTGTGTGCGTTTGTGTTCACCTAGCCGGACAAATCTACTTTGACAAGGGGGTGGAGTGGCATCTCGGACTGGCCCAACACCTACAGTGATCGATGCGCTGCAGACTCTGCAGCCATCAACTGGCAGCATGTGTCTACTGATGATTGACAGTGTTCGATACAGCTTCAGGTCACAAAGCTAGACTGCAGGCCAAAGCATTGACTCGCCATAACTCCATTGAAACGAATGCATTCTCATTCACTTAGAGAAACCACATTAGTTTAATATTATAGCACTTCAGACATGAGTACTTAAAGAGGGCCTCAAAGTGATAGGGATAATAGCTTGTCTAGCCTGGGGTCTTACTTGCAAAACACCATCAAAACAATGAAAACAATGAATATATGTTAAAATGTAGTGACTTTAATAATATATTTTTGGGGCTTTTTCGCCTTTAATCGACAGGATAGTTGAGAGAGACAGGAAATCGGAGGCAGAGGCTATGACACGCATAGGGCCAGTCGGCATGGGATTCGAACCGGTGTCGCCTGCATTGAGGACTATAGCCTTAACACATGGAGCGGGTGCTCTACCAACTGAGCTAAACACCATGTATAGCCATTTTTAATTAGTTTCTTCATGCTAGGACTTCACCTGTCTCTTACAAATACTACATTAGGACTGCACAATATCAGCAAAGTGTCTGATGTGCGTTGACAGTGATCAATATCGTGATGAGATATTAACCTTAACCCTTTCTGAAAACGACTTAACAGCTGTAGTACTATGCCAGGCCTGTAGTGGTGCTGTAACACTGCCACACAAATACACCAACAGAGAAGAAGAGTGGAACGAAAACAAACAACAAAACAAACTCCAAACATTATGGGGCCGCCGTTGTTGTTGTTATGTTAGCGGTGTAGCTCAGGTTGGAATTAAAACAAACATCGCATTTTAGGGAACCTTTTACGATGTGTTTATCGTGATTACGATGAAAATCTGATGAATCTCATTAGGTTCAGCCCTTATTATTTTTATATCATATTTTTCTCATCAAGTGTACACTCAGGCCACTCAATGGGCTTTTTGACAAGTAGGCTGCATGATAAATTTAGTCTTCAGTTAGATTTCAGTATTATGTAAAATTAAAGCGCATACATTCAGTTTGACATTTATGTAAGGTCATTGCTCAACAGCTTTCTCTGCCAGGTCTGCGGTAATTGAATTTTGGATGCTGTGTTGCCTACAGCCATCCATTGCTTACAGGGCTTGGAGAGCACACACACACAGGTGCCTAAGTCTACCGTGTCGAAGTGAGTGCAAGCTGAGAGGGTACGCCGATGATCAATAATAAATGACATATGTGTTTATGATAATGTGGTTTCAATACTGAGTGGCCAGAATACTTCTACCCCTGTTTTTGCTTCACTTGCTTCGGGTTCTCGATATTGATATTTCTATAGATTTTTTTTCTACCATACTCTTTCTGCTCTATTTGGTAGTCTTTACTGTTGGCATAACTTATCTGACTTGTTTAGCTGGATGAAGGAGCTTGAGTGTGTCATCCAAGGTTGAGGAGACTGAGCAGTATTTGGAACCCTTTGATGTGTGACCTTCGCACGTCTGCTTCTCTTCATCTCTGAATGAAACTCACTGGTCAACAAAACACCTCAAAGAGATAAAATAGCGCTGTCTGAATGCCTTTGTTGGAGTCTCATGTAGCTCAATGTGGCCTCTATGGTATCTATCTCACAACACTAGCTCCAATATGTCTGTCATTTTCTACAGTGATTAGTCATTTCAGCTGCTCCTCATCTCCGTTTTATTTAATTCAGTCTGATCTGCACATGCTACAGTTGTTTGTATGTATCTGTGCATCCTGAGTCCTGGCCAGTTTCCGTCCTGAAGCTGAAGTACAGCTAATCACTTGACTGCTTCCCGGTGGACAGCCCTAATGCATTTAACCACTCCTGAGGGAGCTGATGCCTGACAGTGCAGAGCAGCTCTCTCGGCCCGCTGTCACAATATCTCTCCCCCTTCCTTTTTTTCATTTTATTTTCATTCCCTTCCTTTAAAACTTTTCCTCTTTTTCTTGATTTCTTTAAACTCTCCTTTCCAGCCGACTGTCCTTATCCTTTTGTTGCTGTCACTTGGTCTGCCTCTCTCTGTTCTCCTGTCCTGTGGCGCTTAAAGTTTAAATCTGAATCATTCCATCGGATGAATTGGGTCGTTTTAGCAACTGAAAGCAGCAGGACACCTTCAGAAGTAAGAGGGACAAAAAATGACAATAACCCGGTTGATTTAGCTGGAAACGTGTGTAAAACATATAGTAAAAAACAAACAAAAAAAGTTCATAATATTACGAGGATAAACACAGACCGAAGTTGATTTATTTATTTATTTTTTTAAAGTACATTTTTTGGCTTTTTCGCTTTTTTATTTGACAGTACATAGTGAGATAGACAGGAAAGGGGGAGGCAGAGATAGGGGGAATGACATGCAGGAAAGGTCTGCCCGGCACGGGATTCGAACCGGGGACGCCTGCGTTGAGGACTGCAGCCTCAACATGGGGCGGCCGCCTTAACCACTGCACCACGCACCGCCCCCCCGAAGTTGATTTATTTAAGTCAAAATAGAATGACATATACCAGTCCAGCTCAGAATAAGTGAAATGATTCATATTTATAAAAAAAATAAGTACTACTCATTTGCTGCTGCTTTTTGCTTGGTTTGTCCTTTTCTTTTTATCTTATCAGTCATCTATGAATTACTTTGAACTACATTAAACTGTATGAAAAGTGTTGAACTAATAACGTTCGATTAAACCTATTAAAGATTGATTGTTAAGCTTATGACCCCTATTAAATTTTAATTGCTTCATTTGAATAAAATAAACTAAAAAAGAAAAGAAACTCATACCATGACACTAGATTCATTTTCTTTATTCTTCATCTCTTCCCCTATTCCACTGTTCCTTCTATTTGTTAAAAGAGGAGAAAGTTAATTACTACTAGACGTGAATGTTTTATGACGGCCTGCTTCTTTGTTGCACAGTTCTAAGGTTTGGTCAATTTGACAACGATGAGCTGGAATAATTGTGTGGGACTAAAATGTTCAGCTCATCGGCACTGCAGAAACACTCTGTGAATCTCACTCTGAGTCCTTCTATTTGAACATCCATAGCAGCCTTTCTATTACTGGAGTTATGTAACATACGCACACACACAGCAAGCAGGATAAAGATGATTCATCTCAATGAGCACCTGCATCAAGGCTTAGTAAAAGTTAGATGGCATTATGTTAGAGGAAACAGATGAAAGTTACATATATCGCACATAATAATGAATCACTAAGTAAGAAGGATTTCTGCCACATTGTCTTATGTGCTGCTGTAGATTAACAGTGAGGTGGTACTGAATGACTGACAACAGAGGCTATTAATGGCTCAATTTTGCATAATTTTGTCATTAAAAACAAAAAAACAAAAATGTATATATCAAGTACTTTCTCTACTTTTCATCATCAGTGCTAAAACAGTTCAACAAGATGTTATGAGCGACTATACAGTATAAAGAGTGTTTACATTCTAAGATACAGCTGAGGAGGGAAACGGGCAGGTTGATGTACAGGTATTCAGCTTGCAGTGCTAGTGTCAGTGACATAAACCTTATTGAATAGGCTTGGTTCATAAGTGTTTTTGAAGCCTCTAATGTCCTCTCTTAGTCCCACAAGCTGTGCTCCATCCATTCACTTTGAGTGTGTCTCACAGTTTCCCCCTGTCTCTTATATCTAGTATTTTTTTCACTCCATGATATGGCACACTGCTTTTGATCCTGCTCTCTTGTGAGTCCTTGCGATCCCTCATCTCCATCTTTCTTCAACTCCTTTCTGTCTCTCTCTGTCTCTCTTCCACCTCAGTTTGACCTTCAGTCTCCTCTTGGAAGACTCCAGCTTCCTGCTACCTACCTCTGTGAGAGCAGACAACACTTTGGATTTAGTGGGATTAGCATTTTAGCAGATTTATCTGCTTTAGCTAATTAGCAAGTTAATGTATCTTTAGTCCACGAGACGAGACGCAGATATTTTGTTCAGCATTTTTAAAGCTGCATAGCGAGGCAGAGCGATCCCAGACAGACGGCTCATTATATTCAGGTGTAGAAAAATACCTGCATAGGCAACAGGATGACAGAGTGAGAAGTAAGAAGACCCTGTGTCTTATGATGAGAAGTTTGACACATTTGAGGTATTTTATTTCTTATAATTCATAACAATATCGTCACTAAACTCATGTGGTGCCTCATGACATTTTTGCTGCACAGCTGACATTTGTGAAAAGGCTCGCCAGCAGTTACAACTACCATCAAACCTTCCATCCATACTAACATCTGAGTAACTGCAGTGTTTATGGACGCGTGGACAAATTATTATAGTGAGTGTTCTGTGCAGCCTTGCAGAGCTGGATGACTTTGACTTTCTTGCTTTGAATAAAAATGAGAGAATGTGACATAAAGAACAACTTTCCGTTGCGAGTCATAAGAAAAATTCTTGGGAGAAGATTATTACTTCATAAAGAAATAATTATAAAAGGAAATAATCATGATTAATTAGGCGAGCAATAACCAAGACTGCACATTTTTAAGAAACGCAAAAAAAAAGTTAGACAGCCTACCCACTGTGATCTGATTCCAGGAAACTTCCCATTCACTTGATTCGTAATTGAAAAGCAACCTTTGGCAGAGAAAGACGAATAGAGTTTTAATTAAAGAAGGGAGAGGGAGAGAGCGAGCGAGCGAGCGAGAGAGAGAGAGACAGACGAGAGAGGAAGTAAAATGAGGTGAGAGGTAGAGACCACTAAAAGCTGAGTGGGAGGGGAACAAAACCCAGAGATGTGTACAGTAATGATTGGAGAGAGGGAGAGAGGGGTTGTAAATAATTCAGTGTATGTGAATAGGAGCGGTTAAATTTGGGGTTGGGATTAGGGGGGAAGATGGGAACATTAAAGTCAATTTGTTGCTGACAGGACTAGTGTACTCTTGCATCCCACCTGCACACTGCATTAACACCAGTATGACCTCAGCACCAAAGGTAGACATCCACATCACATCAGCTCAAATGAAAGACTAGCCAAGCAAAACCTAAACGATGTCTCGCTGGCAAAGACAGCATGGGGTTCAGCATTTTGCCAGAGGTAGAAAGTGGTTAGTTTATTCTCCAACTTCAGTTCCAAAACATGAAAATGACTCTTAGAAAGCTCCTTTAAGCCACAGTAAAGTTTTACGGAGATTTAGCCGGTCATGATAATAAGCAGAATATGCGTTGAATATATTTACTGTTAAATGTTGTTGTTGTTTAGGCTTTGTTCAGGCTGTGTCAGTTTCAGTGGACCAGCTGTCGGATTAGACTGGAACATCGTTGATTCAATAATTCAATATATTAGGATTTCCTCAAGTCTTGAACACAATACAAATGATAAAATATTTAAGGAGAAAAGTTGACTTTCCCACTGTAGCTTTATTCTGCTCTGCAGAGCTTCATGCTTACAGTAGACTGCAGTCGGGGCTCCAGACTGCCCCTAAATGGGGGCATTTTGCACCTAAAATTTGAATTAAGTTAAATTTGAGTAAAGTTTTCATCTACTTGCACATGTGCAACCAGTAAATTTGCTTTAAAAAAAAACAAAACAAAAAAACCCCTGAAAGAAGGTGAAAAGGAAATGTGAATATTTGCTTTGCAAGTCGATTTACAGTGTGCCCCTGTATTTTCTGCTTGCGCTCCTTATATTTTAATGGCCACTGTTCTCCTAGTGAAAAAACTTAGTCTGCGACCTACACTGTGCACTCAGGAAAGCATGTGCACACACATATTTACATTTCATGCATGCATCGAAACACATAGTGGCGATGCTGAGTTTATGAATGGCTTTGAACGTTCTACTTCGTGAGATGGTTGAAATGTAAGAGTGTACCGTAGCCCTAACCGCCTGAAAGACTAGATGTGATAGATGTACAGTACAGTAGCTTTGCAGTGTTTCTGTCAGTGCTCCGTGCGCTGTGATTCTCTGATGGGGGATTATTCATGAATCACTGTTGGTGATTAAACATGATTAATCACAAATTATCTCAGACATTCCACCAGAAATCTTTGCAATACAATTTAAACTGAGGCTGCACTGGATAAGATGAGTTTCAAAAGAAGAATACATTTTCCCAGAGAAAACTATTCCAGTGTAGGTGGAGCACTGAAAGAAAATGTGCCGTAAATGATGGCAGTGAAGCCTGAACATGGTAATATGAAATATGAGTACATTGTTCAAATTGTGGGAGCTACATAAGTTTAAAAATATTCTTTCAGACACCAACTGAAGACTGAGTTACTTCTCCTTAACAGGCAGAAACAAATACGGATAAACAGTGGAAATAGAAATTCACCAGAATAACAATACCAATATTTTATTAAGTAAAGTTCACAGTGGGGATCACACCATGATAAAGATATCTGTGAGGTATTGAAAACTAAAGAAAATAGAAGAAAAAATCATTTTCAGAGTCGTACACGTACAATAAGCAATAGAAATTCATAGAAAAACTAGGGAATGGAGGAACAGTATTAATAATAGTAATTGTTTGCAATGGAAAGCACTCCCACTAAAATGCCTCCTCCAACTCCTACATGTAGACCTAACTCAAGTAAATTAACTGGTCAGCCAGCACTCTGCAGCCTTCCCCTAAAACGCTGCAGAAGCCAGGAAGGCTGTAAGAGGTAGGACGGCTCCTCGGAGAAATATGCATTAAAAAATTAAGATGTTATTCCTTTTGAAATGAAATGCACTCCTTCCATGGTTTTAATCTAATGGCGCTTGTACTTCCCCCTTTCTGAGAGATAAATTTCAGGCTTTTGTTCAGTGTGTTCTCAAGTGTGAATGTGTGTGAATGTGTGTAACTGTGTGTAAGGAGCCGCATTGTTCCGCTGATGTGTTTTCAAGTTATCATCGTATGCAGGTCTGCACATTTTGACCATTTATGTGTGTGTACCAACCACGTCCTTTTGTTCTTGCTCCATCCTTCCTCCTGTAGCGTGAATAATACCATTTTATGAGTAAAAACCCTCATCAATAAATGGCACCATCCTCAGAATGAAATAATTCATTGAATGAATTTATTGATCAATATGATCTTTCAATCAGAAGCCATGGCATCTTTATTCAATGCATCACCAGTTCCTACTTTAAAGATCACATTGGAAGTTACCACTAGACTAAGTCAAACTTTTAAGTTAAAAAAGGGTGTAGAGACTCTTGGCTAGAGCCCAAGGTTTATGCGAAACAAAACTCTGACGCATTCTTTTTCTGTACAAGTTTAGAGAACACTGCTATCTGCCAGGTTACTCAAAAGTTGTAGAAAATCTTCAAAATATGAAATTGTGATTATGGGAAAAAAAATTCTGAGGCATTCTCCGTTCAGTTGCTTTTGACTTGCCTTATAAAAATAAAGATTGCACGTGTAGACAAAGGAAATGTTGCTTCTGGCACGTGGAAAAAAAAAAAAAAGGCAAACATTTTGAAATTAAGTGCAAAACTACGACAGGTTGGCACAGAGCCAAGCCTGACGGCGAAAAAAGCAGCAAGATGATCAGAAGCGAAGTGTGAAGTGATCACAACTGTTCTATTCCTGGTGTACGTACCAGGGTGTTACCCGTTTTCTCCTTTTGTTTCAGCTCAGAGGCGACAGTAGATTTCCATGAAACTTGTTTAATTGTTTATTAATTCTTTTAATCTGGAGTTTACCTATAAAACTTCATCGTCCAAGCATCCTTCGTCTTCTACCATCAAACATTAAATTGAACAAAAAAGACACTCAGAATAACAGAAATCAGCTATTCAAATTGTGGATTTCATATGATCATTTATGCTTTGATGTCCACTCCAAAAACAACAGCATCACACACAAGGTCGATGGTTAAAATAACTGCAGGCTTAAGTTCTTTTGTCCACATCATGGACGTGTGGAAGGAGAGAGTGGACTGAGGATAAGTCTTCACGTACGCCTGGTTAACCCTCCTGCATGGGTAGCATTTACAATCCCAATGTGATATGCTTTAAAGAATTAATGTATGAAATGAAATCGCCGTCTGTTTGTTTCAATGTACTTAATTGCTTTTGTTTGTCATCTCACAGTGGCATGATTTTGTAATTACGTGGGTGGAGGGCAATTATGAGAAATGAAACGCTCAAGGTTTGACAAGCTGTCTGACAAACCGTCACAGCAACATGTTCTGAAATCTGCCAGCTTAGGTCTAAGGTATTATCTTGGAGACATACATGGGAACTCAGATACTATATGTACATTGTTTTATTCTATTCATTGGGAAGTATTATTGGCATTAACAGTCCCTAGCCCCTTACTCCACTAAACCTGTGGTATAGTGGAATTTCAGACCTTATGAATCCAGTAAACCTATCCCCTCGCTGTCTCCCCCTTGTTTTTCTCTGGAGAGAGGCCAGCACTTGACACATCATGGCCATTTTATGCTCGGCTCAGTTTGGCTCTCTTCTCATTCCTTCCCTCTCTCACTCTCTCAGTGGAGGGTTTCCATTCAAAATGCAAAGAAAGGGGCGAACAAGAAGGTTAACGCATTTAGATAAAAGTCTCTCCATTTGTTCTCCACTTGATCCCTATCTGTGTTTCGCTTTCATCGCTTTTCAGTTTCTCTCCTTTGCCGAGTCCTTCTTCTTTGCATTCGTTTATTTTCTACCGTTCTGCTTCTCCTCTGCCTTCCACATCTCCCCACTCACCATGTCCTCTCCTCACCTTCCTGTCTCCTCCAGCTTCCTCCCATCATCCCTCCGCTCTCCTTCTCCCCCTCCCTTGACATGTGAGTATGCACTCAAGTAGCGTCACAATCCTTTATCTTTTACGAGTGGCCTTCGCTTTATGCGTGCGCGGACGAGGGTGGGTGGGGGGGTTTAGGCGAGCCAGAAAACGCTCCAAGAGCCATATTCAAATCTCATTTCACACTGCTGAGGGTGAAAAGACCTGACACAGCACTCTGGAAGAAAAGGAGGAGAGGAAGAGAAATAGAGGGGGGAGAATGAGAAGGGCTAGCAAAAGGGAGGGAAAGTGAGAGATGGGAAGGGAAGTGATGGCAAAGACAGCGCTGAAAGTGGAGGAGGAGAGCGAGGGACACGACGTGGGAGAGGAGGAGAATAATGGCTGTTGGCAGTGAGCTACCTACAGTATGGCAAAGGGAGCAAAAAAAAAGAGGGGGGGAGGGAGGCATGGAGCAAAGAATGAGTAGTACAGAGCCAATTCTAAAAAGGGAAGAAGAGGAGGATGGAAAAAGAAGATGGGATGAGAAAAAAGAGGGGCGAGAGAGCAGAGTGTCATCGGCGTAGAGAAGGAGGACAAGTTTTGACGCTTTTCTCACTGTCAGCAAGCGTCTCTCCTCTATTTCCAAAATTATACTCCTTCCTCTTCTCTCCAGGTGAAGCGCTCTCCTGCTCCTTCTCCGCGAACCACAGCCCACTTCCTTCTCTCGTGCACAGTGTGCATGTTTATGCAAATGAGGTAATTAGGAAGCTGCTCGGCTTCCTCCGAGCTTTAAGGTTTGGAGAGAGGTGTGAAGACAGGAAAGAGGGAAGTGGACGGATCAGTATTCAGGCTTTTGGTGTTTTGTTTGTTTGAAAGCATGCATGAGTGTGTATGTCTCTGTATCAGCATTACACACCCATAGGTTATCACATATTCACTTTAAACCATCACATGTTTCTGTGTGTGTGCAGTGAATATTTCCATAACTGTTTTTGCAGGAGATGCAGCCACAGCTGTCCAGAAACACTTGAGCTCTGTTTTTCTATTTTCCCATCTTGTCTGTCTGTTTTCTTCTTCTTCCTCCTCCTCCTCCTCCTCCTCAGCTCTCTCATCTCCTCTCATCTCCTACCTTCTCTCTGTCACCATGGCTTACAGGCTTCCCTCTTGCAATGTTGTCTCTCTCTGTCTCTGTCTCTTCTGTCTCCCTCCCCTCAGTCACCTCTCCCCCACCTCCTTCGCCCCGGCCCTCCAACTTATTTCCGTCTTTCTTTCATCTACATTTTCCCCAAATGTTCATCCTCTTTTTTTAAAAACTGTTTTCCCCTCTCCTCTGTTTTTCTCTCCTCTGTTTTTCCCTCCTCTTCTTCTGTTTTTGCATGTTTTGTCTTTATCATTGCTATTTCCTTCTCTTGCTTCAGATTGTGAGCTATCACTAATCAGACGCTCAGTTCCACGCAAATGAACAAACACCCAAACATTTGAGGGTGCGTACACTGTATTTTACAGTGATGGTGCAGGAAGCATGCATAATGAGACCTCACACACACACACACACACACGGACATGAGCTCACATACATGCACTGTCAAGACAGCCCTCATTCCTCACACTTGCCTCCTCAGGCTTGATATCAAGGCTTTTGTCTGCTCTCTTACTGCGCTCTCTTTGTCTCGGGCCCTCACTCACTCTCTCTCGCGCACACACACACACACACACACACAAAGCTCTAACAAACACATGCCTGCACACACGCACGTTGCCTCATGCCATTTCTCCCCGAGTTTTCAAACTTTGGATGGCAGTTTCCTGTCAGGGAATGAAAGCAACGGGGTTAGAATTTTTTTTTTTTTTAAAAAAGGAGAGGAAGAGACGGTGGAGAGACGGGGGGTGAGGAGATAAGGAGTGCTGACAGATGTTCAACTCAACGCTTTTTGCCCCACAGAGGAGAGAAGGAGGAATGGATCTGTCTTTACTTCTCCTCCTCCTCCATCACCCCCCCCCACTCTCTGTTCTTCTCCTCCCCTTCTTGTTTTGCCTTGTAAAGTTAAACAGAATTGACTTCTTCCCTTTGATCTTAAGGCATCGCAGCTTTTAGGTAACTTGAAATGGAATAGAACAGAATGCAACATAATGGAGTTACAGCTGCTAACAGACGCTGAGCTGCAAAATTCAAACCGCCACATGGTAACAAGCAAGTCTGAGTCCAACTTCAAGTTGGAGAGCGTGGCTGAGGGCTGCACAATAACACTAAACCACAAAGTCACTGCAGTACAATCTCACTTCCTCTAATGTTTTAAATTGGGAAGATAATAATGCTTCACGCCAATTAAGGAACACCTGTGACAATGATGGCGCCCACCGTCCTCATTACTGTTACTTACTAGCTACCTAGACTGAGTGTGTGTGTGTGTGGATGTGTGTGTGTGTGTGAGAAGCAGAGGAGAGCAGGATGGAGGATGGACAATGTTGTGGAAAAGCACAAAATTTGATGGAACGCAGGATCGTTTTCTCTCTCTCTCTCTCTCTCTCTCTCTCTCTCTCTCCCTCTCCCTCTCTCTTTCTCTCTCTCACACACACGCACATGCACCAAACACACATGCCTGCCAACAAACTACACATTATATGAACACCTGCAGCTGTGCAGCAGTGTGTCCCTAATGTGAATTGATTGTCCTCCGTCCCTCTGCCACTGCCGGTGTAGTCAGCAAAGAAGAGACAACTGCTTGATCACTCATACACACACACACGCACACGCGCGCACACACCCACGTATGCACATATAGACACACTTGCCAAATTTGGCAGTCTGCTGTAGATGCACTTGCACGTCAGCCTGTAAGATTGACCGTTTGTTTTATTTGGCACGCCTACCAGTGTGAGCTCCCTCTGCCTCACACATGACATTTATCAGGGTGAAAGAATGACGACGAGAGGTCTAATAGTAAATCATCGGCAGCATTACTGGACGTCCTCTCCCTTGCCGGTATGGATTTGTGTTGGGAGGCAGTCTGTTATAAATATACAGTTATGAATCAGTCAATAATGCACAGGATTGTGTGCACACAAACTTCCACAAAGCCTGGAAGCACAAATCCCACATACCTTGCACACACCTCTTACACTGACACACAGTGCCCATAAAGTTGGACTAATTTGGTTTTCAGACACATTCCTCTTTTTATTCCTGTTTATACACATCAGTAATCACCTTTGACCAGGTGCAATGATTACATACTGGGTCCCAGTTGTTTTGAAAGGTATACACTTTATCTATTAAGAATAAATCACATTGTCACAATCATTTCATGAGAAGAATAACTTTTTTTTTTTTTAATCCGACTTATGGGCAACCGTGTATAATGTAAGAGTAGCTGAATTCTTGTGTGCACCTGTCACTCCTCTCCTCTTAACAAAAGTGGGCACTGGGCAGCCTTTATGTATCTTGTTGTGAGATTATATTCTATTACACATTTAAACTTAATTTAACTTAACTAAAAGGCCCATGAGGTTCATCGGTATAATTTTTTCTACTCCAAGCTAAAGTGGCAACGATTCACATGATCAACACATAAAAAGCTTAGTTATAACAGACCAATGGAAGAACTATAAGAGAAATGAGTGAAATGAGTATGAATTCATATTTCATACACACAAAATTTAGCTTGCCACAAACTCTAAAAGCTAACAGTTAGCACTATGCTAATGATAATAGTTCTGAGCCCCTTTGAAGTGCAAAGAATGGTATTAGCCTCAGCATGAGGAAGGATTTACACAACAGAGCACTCGTGCTGAGTGAAAGACACAAAGATGCTCTCAATCTCCACACAAACTGTGGATGTACAACGATCAACTTGGCTACTTGGCTCGAGCTAATGCTGTTAAAACAGATTAGGCCGATGGGGCCACTGCTTCAGTGTAATCCATTGGCAGCCTCTCTCTGAAGATGATTTCTGACACGGCTCAGTATCCTCTTCATCACAGAGAGAGAGAGAGAGAGAGACAGAGTGAGAGAGTATTAAAGAAAAAGAGAAAGAGCTATAGGGATGTAATAAGAGAGATGTGGATAGAAAGGGAGTGCAAGTTAAAGGGGCAACAGAGAGGACAAAAAAAAGTATAAGAAAAAGTGGATGGCGAGGATGGTAGAAATCAAGACAGATTAAGAAACTCAAATGGAAACCGTAAATTTAAAATTCCAAAAGGAAGATATGAGATTAAAGAAGAATCAAAGGAAATCTTTCATCTGTTTCTCAGATCAAAAAGTTAATTGCTTTGAAGACCAAAAACTAGATTTGACAACATACACAGCAGAGCTGTCAGTTCCCTCCAGAGCTTCAAAATGTCAACTGTTTTAGCTCAGAGGATGATACATTTACTGTTTATGCATGAAAGCAGGCAGGGGCTATGAATGGACAGAAGTTATTTCCCCTTGCTAAATGAACAGTTTTAGCCGGTCTGCTTCCCTCCTCTTGCTGTGCTGGATGTAGCCACATACTGTTTTATATGAAGTGGATTTCTTTTGGTTAGCAACTAACAGTATTTAAGGAAAAACCTGCAGATTTCTTTTTTTTTTCTGTTAACGGAGGAAACACAAAATTTGATACAGAAAGAACACAAAATCAAAAGTTTTGATTCCTACATATTCATTGTGGCCTAGTTGGTAGACAAATAAGATTTTCTTTTAAAATGCAAAGTATCAGGTTTTCACTGGATTAAAGCAAATTGTTATTGCAACTGAAGTTGCTACTGTATGAAGCCAAACATTTGATATAACTTGTTTTTCAGATAAAGCCTGTATCATGTTTTATTTAGCTTGTTGAGAAAAGAGCTCAAAGTGAGTGATGGCTGCAGAGAGTTGGGTGTTAATTTTCAGTAGCAATAGGATCAACATCCAGCAGGAGCCATAGATTAACTGGTGGTATGAAATATCATGTACAAATTACAGTAATTGCTTTTGAATTAATCAATGTAACAACTTGTCAAATACCCAAGATACTTTATTTTTTTTGCAACTTGTCATTTCAGAGTGGATGGATGTCATTTTCACAAAGCATATGGCTGTTAGGGGGTAAATCTGCCCACTCGGCTGGTCTGTGATCCATAACAAATGTCAGGGCCAATCTGGATATTCTGCCGAGTCAGGATAATGGTGCTGGAAGCAGGAGATGGGACTGTCAGCCATATGTCACCTACCAACTGAAATACCTTTAGGTGTCACCACTGCAGTGACATTTCACTGCAGTGGTTGTGGTATTTTAACCTATTGCAAGTCAGGAATCTAAACTACACCAAACATACACCACACAACACTGTGGTAACGGTGATGCAGGATTTTGAGAAGTGTGGAATAGTGGAACTAATCCTGCTTTTGTGTTAAATCATATGTTGCCTTGCATTGAAGTTAATTTATCTAAAGAAGATAAAGATAATGAAGAAGAAAAAGATGCTCTTTAACGAAAGTCAACTGGGCGTTGTATGCAATTTTGGGATATCTCCAAGCTTTAGATTTGGTGGGGTAATGCTTTGTGCACACGGAGGACTCCGTTTTTCTTTTATTATAAAATGAAGCTAAGTGGCACCAGCAGTGTTCAGAGTGACATTTCCCAGAAGCCTCCTTCATTATTATTCCACCATAAGCCAATGAAGAACAGTAAAATGTATAAGAGGCTTTCGGAGGGCTCAGCTTTGCTCATCTAAATCTTAGCATAGTTTTTAAACAAAATACAGTGGATTTTGGAATATCCCTAAAAAACCTTTAGCATTAATATACTACCGTCTTTAGTTCAGCTCGGTTTAATTTATTTTTGTGTGACTCAAATTCGCCAGAAATGTGACACTCAGCTGTGTTGATGTCGCATGTCACGCTCCGATTGTGACTAAAAATCTGCCGAACCACAAAAGCCTTCAGATGACTGCAGCCTCTGCATGCTGCCCTGCGACAGCCTGTCACAGATAGCATTAGTGTTGATGCAGCATCCTGTGCCTCATTTACTGTCTTAAGAGAAATAATCTAGGCGCACTGCTCTAGCAACAGTGGCTGAGCTAGACAGTTGCTCTGATTTAGTTTAGCATTTTTTCCGCCTCCTCTTTAGATCTCTTAAGGGTTATTCTGAGTAAATCACATGGATCCTCATTTTGTGGTGCCATGAAAACAGGCTGGTGTAATTTAAGAAGCGGACAAGTGGCACAACTGAGAATAAAACAATGATGCAGTGATGCAGAATTTTATAATGAGCAATGAATCTAAACCAGCAAGGCCCTAATTCATCTGAACCGTCCTGTAAAGTTTAGCATAACCCTTTTAGATTGGGCAGTAACAGTGCTTGAAAGTCCATTTAGGATGACGTATTTAACAATAGCCCCTAAACTAGACATATAAGGGTTTATTTGGCAAGGTAATGTTGTCGAGTGAGAATTATGTTCCTCTTCATTTTGCAAGAATCGCATTTATCATATTTTCGAAGGCTATTTTATGGTGCTGTCAAAAAGCCAGCCGTCTTATTCACCGCTGGCTCCCCTGTCAGTGGCTAGTTTATAAATACATTAGACTCTCACTGAATATATTGATAGTCTCAATAACAGAGTAATGTACTGTTTTGATCACTCAGCAATAGGTGCCAAAGCTGGTTTGTCTCAGGTCACTGGATGAAGCATTGCTTGACATAACTGATGAGACAGGGAGTGTGTTTTATATACGTGTCTGTGTGTAGTGATTGTGCACAGGGTGTGTAGCTTGTTGTGTTGTCGAGAGACCCCTGGCCTGAAGTGATTCTAATAGCATTAGCCACTGTCTGTGTCTGAATGGTCCAGTGGTGCATTATGTTTCTTCTGACACACACATACACACACACACACACACACACACCTGGGACAGCACCAATCATCGGGGATCTGCCCTACTGTATGTTTTCTCATAATGCTCAATGTTCTTGCTTATTTTTCGGCCCAGTCACACGCAACTGTGCGCACACTTGTGTATATGTGTGTTCTCAAGTGATAATATTGTGTTTTGACTCCGAGAGAGAGAGAGAGAAGGAATTTAAAGAGATGTGAAGAGCGGGTGCTGTGTTAAGTTGGTGTGACAGTCATTTCCCTGGCTGTCTATGCGGACTGTGCTGGGCTCAGCATTGTCCCGCACCGTGCATCGCGCTCTTCCAACCCAGCTGTATTTCTCGCTGAAGGAAAATAAATTTAAAAACAGAGAAAAAAGAAAATCCTTCCCCTGTAACTTTCCACACCAATTTCGAAAACTTCTGAAATTCATAATGCAACATTACGGGGAGGCACTTTGTAATAAATTTTCCCTGTAGGAACAGAGGATTATGTGCCACATTGTGTCAGATGCAGTATCAGTTCTTTCCCAGATGTCCTGATTTTTCACAGTAGGGCTGGGCTCTCTTCCAAAGCCACACAACTGACTTTAAACATTGGGATAGCATAATGGAACACAGCATTTTACTTTTTCATTGGTTGTTATGCAATAATTGTGCCGTGAATATGAAAATCTTCCCCCTCTGAAACGTCATCCAAGGTAAGTATTGCTGTAATACAAATATTTCATAGAGCATAACACACGTTCCCCAAATGAATTAAACCATAACTGACCAACATAGTTCAAAAGTTCAAAGATGACTAAGTATGATTAGATATCAGAATCCAAACTCTGTGTGTGCACATTGTGTGCAGATATGTACAGCTGCTGTATACCCAGAAATTGTGGTTGGTATGTTTAAACAGCAGAGATTTAACATGCTAACCGTACTTAAAGCCCCTGTACGGAGCTTTTAACTGGATACGCAAAAGTCTCTGGTTTCTGCTGATGTGTCTGTGTCTCTGTTACCTACAACAGCAAATGAGCCCATCAGTGTGAAGATACGCTATTTCTAAGTAGTCTAATTCTATACCTCTGGTAGGCATGGTCGGGTCAGACCACTGAAGAAATGATGCGAATAGATACATTATGCTGCTAAAAAAAAAAGAAAAAAGAAGTAAGTCCTGTCTTCTTTCCGACGTTTCCAAAACAAATCTACACGCGCCGGCCCGACAAACGTCTTCATGACGGGGAAATGGGAAATGCAGTCTTCATTCCGGCAAACCACCACCGCTTTCGTCCACAGGGGCTGCCAAAACCAACACTAAATGAAAAGTCCGTACAGGACTATATGAATAGTCATATGAATAGGGCATCTGTAATTTTAACCCAGTTCTTCCCATTGGTGGTTTCTGATTTCTTTTGTCTTTTTGTAAATACGTGGAATGGGTTAGTTAGCACTAGACTTTTCAATGCTGTTATAGTAGGAATATGTGTCATGTTGGTCAGACTGAACCAACACAGCCCATCAAAGAGCAGCATGTGGTAATGCAAAGATGGGTATCACAATGCAAATGACTCCATACAGTAGGAATTCCACAGGTTTCCAGTCACTTTACTCCCTAAATGCATCCATGTACAATATAAGCTAGAATGACATCATAGTGATTATTCTACATCTTTGCCCTCACTTATTTGAGAACACAAAAGCTGTGTATGAGCTGTGATCTTGTGACAATCAGCTGGGATGGGCAGTTAAAATGACCGTGACGCTGAAGCAGCTAAAAGGGGAAGGAAGCTGTAAACCTGTGCACCTGTGCTTCACCTCGACCAAGGCACAGTGCCACCTCTGCCAAACTTCATCAGATCAATGATTTATTCACATTCCTGATCAGCCAATTGCATTTTAATACACTTCACAGATGCACTTGATGCACCATCATCTATGCTGTAATTTTTAAGTGCCAAAAGGATTGCTTTTGGCTTCATGGAGGCGAGCAGTCGTTACTTGTTTCCCTTCGTTAAGATATGTCAGATTTTTGATCTCATTGAAAGCCTCCCTCTCTCTCTCTCTGACACGCACGCACACACACACACATACACACACAGTCCAGCCTCTTCCTATGTCTGTCTCAGACTGTCGCAGTGAGTGTGTGTGGGAGGGGCAAAGCAAGTTTTTTCCATGGCTCATCACAGCCTTTAGCTCATAGTGCAGCTAAATGGGTGACTGTGTATCCGCTCCCCCAATTAAAGGTGTTAATGTGTGAGGAGAGTGTGCATGTTGAGATAGTGTGATGTGTGTGTGTTTGTCGATGTGTTTGTTTGTCACTGGTAAAACCGAAGTGAGAGCCTTGTGGATAGCCTCTCTCTCTCTCTCACTCACACACATTAATCAATCATCGTCATGAAACAAGAAAATAATAATGATAAAATAAAAACATTCAGAGGAAGCTTAACCATTATACAGGAATATTGCGAAAAGAGAGTAAGGAAAAGGAGCAGATATTATGGTGCAGAGAATGAACTACACACACACACAGACACACACATACACACAGACAATAGTCCTACACAGAATGCAAAGAGCACACTCCTTCCAACCATTTCTGCAAAGCTGTCTCCTGCTTAATTGTAGTCGCCGGTAATAGCTGCAGGGTCTCTCTAAGAAGCTTTGTCATGGGAAATAAAACACAGCAGAGTAAGAATAAACTTCCTGCCTCCACAGGAAGCTGCTGTTGCTATGGTAAAGCTAATTTAAAAGGCCAGTTATGGAAAAGCAACGCACAATGGCCTGGTTTTAGAGACAGTATCTATTTGTACGTACTGGGATAATAAATGGATACATCAGCACACTAATAGATGATTATTACACAGAGAGAGAGAGAGAGACTTAACATATCTGTGCGTAGCTGTGTGTGTGTGTGTGGTGGGTGTCGTTCTTCATTCTAATGTTTTTTGATATCTCCACCTGGTTTAACACCTTGTCAGAGGATTAGCTTCAGAGCTGTGAGAGATACCAGCTACTAAATCACCAGTGCCCTATTTTCTTAGCTTGTAATGAATAGCCTTTAATATCGTTACCCTGTAAAAAATAAAGTCTGCTCTCCCACTGGCTCTTAATCCTGGAGGATTTAGTGCAAACAAACACTAGTCCACACACACAGGCACACACACACACACACACACACACACACATAAAGGAAACCACACCTACACATGCATGTTTGTTGTCATTTTCTTATGTTTGTTGTGTAGACATACATGAAAAATCGCATTAGTGATATTAAAGACGAACATTTACACTCATACTTTACGTAGTTTATGGCCTATGTGGATATAAAGGGCAGAGGTTGTGTGTGTGTGTGTGTGCGTGGAGGTGGGAAGGAGGGGGGAAGTACGCAGGGCTGTGTGAATGTCCTCCTAAATCCATTTGATATTCTCCGTTCACTTTGGCTGCTACTACTTGTTGGCTAGTTCACTAATTTGATACATGCCTGATGAAAGCTGGCTGTCATGCATT
This sequence comes from Trachurus japonicus, assembly GCF_045865225.1. NCBI lineage: Eukaryota > Metazoa > Chordata > Actinopteri > Carangiformes > Carangidae > Trachurus > Trachurus japonicus. Next base: position 19,437,246 of record NC_140914.1, on the reverse strand, counting down.
GTTTTGTTTTTTTCAGTTTGCCTTTAAATCCTCAATTATTTTTGTTTCCCTGTTTTTAACATGAGCTGATTGACTCCAAGCCTTTCATTACAACAAATAAGTTATATGCAGTGGGGAGCTGCTGTAAAGAATTGTAACTTTAAAGAAATATAAGTAGATGTAAACCTGTAGATTTGGATTTGGACTTTTTGATTCTGTGTGTCAAATTTAACCCTCCTGTTGTCCTCCTGGGTCAAGGAAGGAAGGACGAAGGGAAAGAAGGAAGGAAGGAAAGAAGGAACATAGGGAAAAAGGAAGGAAAGATACAGGGAGGGAGGGAACAGATTGGGTCAATTGAGTCAAAAAGGAGGAAGTAAGGACGAAGAGAAGGAAGGAAGGAAGGAAGGGAAAAAGGATTGTGGAAAGACGGAAGGGGAAAAAGGAAGGAAAGAAAGATAGAGGAAGGGAACAGATTCGTTCAAGGAAGAAGGAAGGAAGGGAGGGAAAAAGGATTGTGGAAAGAAGGAAGGGAGAAAGCCAGGAAGGAAAAGAAGGAAGGAAACAGATTGGGTCAATTTGACCCAGAAGGACAACAGGAGGGTTAATTTATATTTGACAATATCACAAATATCACATAAGAGATGTACAGCAGACCTCTTTCCTTAGGCCCACTTATCATAATAGAAAACACTTGAAAAACACTTGACAACACGTTAACAGGCACAGGGAAGGAACCTCATCAAGAGCAGCAGAGGAGCGATCCATCCTCCAGGACATGCAATAGATGTCATGCGTACAGAATAGAGCAACGGGGTAGATGAGCTGTATGGACATTTGGGGTGACAAGAGTATAGATTTTAATGAAGGATATGATCTGATCTGGGACGACACTTCCAGGTGCTGCCAACAGACAAGACCTGAGCTGCATCGTGAAAATAGGACATACTGCACACACAGAGGCAAAACCAAGCACATCATTGACAAGTCCAGGAGAAGGAAATCAACACAGAGAAGGAGGGAGAGACAAGCAGAAGGCAGAGACCCCCCCCCGAGGATGACGATCCAGATCCAAAACATCAGGAATGAGGCACGGACAGCCAAGAGAGGGAGAGAAGTCCCTAGACGATTCATGGTCCAGCGCAGAGAGCCTGACTGAAAAGAGAGGACAGAGAGAGAGAGGGAGAGACTGCTCGGACACAGCTTGGACACTTGTGTTTGTGAATAAACAAACTGTGGCTCAGAGAGATAGTTTGCAGTGAAAGCATGTGCAGGACAACATGGACAATATAGCAGGTATTATGAGTAATCAAAGAATAATCTGCTAACTAAATGTTAAGGCTGAAAGATGAGGTTTAAGTATGGATTAAAATTCCTCTGCACAGTCAGACAGTCTGGTGTCAGCAGGAGCCCTGCAGTCTGAGAATGGAGAGCACAGGATGAAATACAGTGCATGGTTTTAGGAGATCGGACAGGAATGACCAGGCCTACCCATATATCATTTTGCCACTGATTTAAAGCACCTTACCGCCTGATGTGAAACAGATAGAAAGACGTTGATGTAATGTGGTCACATTTTTAGTTACAGCATTCAAAAACATTCAAGTCGTCTCAGTTCAAGCAGAAAAATAGTGTGGCTAACACAAAAGTGTGAATTCGGGTCAGAATCAGCATCTGCCACAGACAGAAAAGACAGAATATTAATCATTTTACATACATGAAAAAGGAGGTCTTTAATGTGCTGATCAAAAGAGAGGGCAGGATCAAACAGACCAGCGAGGTTCCTGGCTGTCATACTTTGAGAAATCACACTTGTTAGGGTTTTTCTTGCTTGATTAGATTGGTGTCTATGTCAGGCCTGGCCAGTGACCAGCACCTCAGTCTAATCTCAATTGAGGAGCGGGACATTTTTAAACATTGAGTCAAACAGGCTGCTAATTATACAGTTTGAGAAATGTATCATCAGTGTATCAGTGGAAATGAGTTTCATTACTAAAGCCTGCCACACAAATAAAGATAATCTGTCTGACTTTGCCCCGATTTTCCCCCTTCCGACCAAGGACAAAAATCGTCCAATTATTTTATGGCTCTCAAGATTATCCTATGAGATTATCCTGTGGTGTGAGGTGTGTTAAGAGTTAAATTCTCCCAACAATCGGCCCGGAAAACGACTTCAGCTAGCTAGCTTGAGCTTTAGATACAAGATCAAACAGGCAGGTAGTATGTTTTGAAACAGTAAAGCTCTTTCACTGGTCAAAAAAAACAAACAGTTTAAGACCTGCTGACCTAGGCTTTTTGCCACCAATGGAAAAGTATCCAGTCACTGTTCAAACCCGGGTAGCGTCGATGTTAACACAATACCAGGGTGAACCTGCTAATTTTAACTGGCATGAAAGAGTGTGGAAGCATGAAAAACAGAAGCATCCCTTCATAAAGTCTTCAAGGCTCCTTGCAGACAATATGACATAACCTTTTTACCAGTTTGCATGCTGGCTAGCAGCAGTTGTGTGTGTCCTCAATCTGAACAGAAAGAGGAAGCTGCCAGTGGAAAAGGGGTCAATTGGATTTTATTAGTGGGTTTACTTGCATTTTAGAAAACCCTCTTCCGCCTCCTAGTTTTGGTGGAAAGGGGGTCTAACTTAGACAATGATTCCAGTGATGCAGTCTTAATTTTATGTGTGTGTGTGTGTGTGTGTGTGTTTCCATATTCCAAGATAAAAGTGAATCTATTCATGAGCTAAGTGTTAGGAGATGGAAAGCCATTTCCTCTCCCTCAACGCTGCGATAGGGCTAAATGAATCATCAATGAATCTGCAATGACTGTTGACATTGATTTACTCTCGGCTGTCGTAACCCTCTGTGTGTGTCTTTGATTGTGAGAGGTGATTGCTATCAGTGAGCTCGGCGTTCTGTTATGCAGACAAGTGAGTTTACGATAAGAACATTTGATTCCGCGGGGGGAAAAAGAGAGAGCAGGAGACTAATGGGCCTTCGGGGCTGGAAAACAACAACTATTTAATACATGTATCTGTGAGATGTGAGTTGATGTTATGACACAGGGGTGATTAAGCTGTCTTTGGGAGTGACTGAGTAGCCAAAAGCTGTTGGGGCAACTTTCATGCAAAAAAAAAAAAACACACATACTAAACACAAATCAAAACAGGCATATAAAGGCAAGACAAGGCATCTTTATTTATGTAGCACATTTCATACCAAGGCAACTCAATGTGCTTTACATGAAGACAAAACATTTAAAAAGAACAGCATAAAACCAAACCATTTTTTAAAAATGAAAAAAAAGGAGAGTTAAAAGCAGGAGCAAAGAAGAATAAAAGAAAATCAAGTTTAAAGTTCTTAAAAAGAGCTCAGCTATAAGCACATGAAAAGAGAAATGTTTTAACCTGGATTTAAAAGTGCTCACAGTTGGGGATTTCACTTTACTTTCCTATTCAACACCATAGGCAAGGCAAGGCAATTATATTTGTATAGCCTGTTTTTACAAACAGTTTGTCTCAAAGGGCTTTACATGACATCATAACATCCTCTGCCCTTAGACCCTCACATCGACTGAGGAAAAACTCCATAGAAAACCCTTTTAACAGGGAAAAATTGGAGAAACCTCTGAGTGAGCAACAGAGGAGGGATCCTTCACCCAGGACGGGCAGACGTGCAATAGATGTTGTTACAGACAATGTCGCGACCATACGCCACCCTGGCAAGTTAAGTTTTACAGTTAAGGCTCTTACAAGTCTAGGCTTCAGGGCTGACACAGGTGCACATATTTCTATTACTAAAACCCTGGAGTCTGGTGGGGTTCGCTGCCATATGGTACAATGTTCGACTCACCGGTTGCTTCCGTTCATCACCTGTAGCTGGGTCCGAGCGGCTCTCCTGGCGGACCGGCGTCCAGCTCCAGTGGCACCGTGCCGGCCACCAACTCCAGCGTCCTGCGTGTATCGACCTCCGTCCGTCGTCACGCAGTCGTGGCTTTGTCAGTTCATTTGTGTTTAGACGAGACAATAACTAAAACAATAATTCAATCTTGAGGTGAAACGGGTCCTTTCTCATCGTCATCTTCTCTTGACTACTCAGCGGGGCTGCAGCCTCGTCTCCACACGGCTCTCACTTTGGCGTTTTCCCAGCATTCCTTGCTCCTTCCGCTCACGTCAGACTTAACCGGACAGGTAACCAGGCAACCAATCAAAACATTACACAATATGGCAGCCCCCCTTCTCACCTACGAAAGTGACCGTAACAACAAGAAAACAGTTTATAACACAGTTTACCATACAATTGGTAAACGTGCCCTCCTCAATTTATACCGATAAACAAATGCACATTTTTTTTTGTGCCTAGGCGTGTTTTGTTGTTTGTCTCTAATCCCAGTGTCCACTCCTGTTGTTTTTCAGATCTCGGCTGGGTTGCCATGACGAGCGAGGAGTGTCCTGTGCGGCTGGGGAGCATCTCCTCAGCAGTGCCAGGGCAGAGCGAGGAGTACGGCTCGGCGCAGGCTGATGACATCATCGAGGAAGTGGGTCCGGGCGACGATGTCAGCATCGGCAGTGACCTGAGCACTCTGGTGGTGCCCTTCCCGGAGCTGGCGCCCGTGGTCTTTTTCTGCCTTAAGCAGACCACCTGTCCTCGCAGCTGGTGCATCCGTATGGTCTCCAGCCCATATCCTTTCATTCACTGGTAGAAGTGGCTCCTCTGGCTTTAAAGATAACCTTCGCTTTATCCCGTAATTTTCATCAATCACCTCAATTATTCACCTGTCCTCATCTGTTATCAAAAACATCAGCGCTTCCCTCAGTTTTTTTTTTCTTTAAAGTCCCTAAGCTTCATTAATCCCCATCTCCCTTAAATCACACCCATCATTCATAGCGTCTTCTGTTCGTTGGTACACCTTTCACACAGCATTTATTCCCTCTCATTCCTCCACCTTCTCCTTTCATCTTTTTATCCAAAACTGCTTCTCCCTCTCCCTCTGTATCCAGCCTTTTCTTTCTGCATAGCCTTTTTTTCTCTGGCTATCCTGCTCCCTCTTTTGCACAGTCACAATTTCTCTTCTTTGTGATATATTCCGTCTCTGTTTTGTGTTCTTTTGATACGTTTTCATCCATCTTGACTCCGACGCCCCCTCCTCCTCCTCCTCCTCATCCTCCTCCCATCCACCCTCGCTTCTTTATCTGGTGGATTTGCTACCACAGTGCAGCAGACAACCCAGAATCTTCTCAAAGTAAGTGTGTTTGACATCCTTATACAACCATGACTGCAGTGATCAGCATTTTACTGCTTGAGCAATTGAACGCATACATTTGTATGTGTGTGTGCGTGTGTCTGTATTGTGTATGCTTGTGTCCAGAACAAGCAGTTGTATGTTTGCTGACTACACTGACAGTGGCAGTGGGACTCAGGATGATCCTTTCACAACAGGGACAGACAAGACCACACTGCTGCACAAATGTGTGTGTGAGTGTGTACATTCGACTGCAATATGTTTATTGGCCTATTTAGTCCAGGCGTTTACACCACCTTTTCCTTCACTGCCATTAAGATAATGGTGCATTTTAAAAGGTATCTTTTCACTTTAAACGACTTTATTGAGCCGATGTGTTCTTTTCAAACAACTCTGCCCTGCAGACTGTTTTTTTTATATTAATCAGCTGTAGTGTTTAATGTTTGACCTCAGGTCATTCAGCAGCATCCAGATGATTTTATTTACGTATTATACTGTCAGTAGCTTCAAGCATACCACTTGAGTCATACTTAGAAAATGTCTGGTTTTCTGGTTTCTCTATTACACTAATGTACGCACTGTAAACATATGGCTTTCTTTTTTTCTTCTTTTTAATAAAAAGACAAATAGACAGAATGGCTGGGAGAGAGTGAGGCAGGGTGATATGCAGCAAAGGGCTGCGGGTCAGAATAGAACTGGGCTACTGCAGTTAGGCCCGTTAGCCACGAGCTGCACCCCCATGATAATACTGTATATTGTTAACCCCCCATAGATATATATTGGGAATTTAGTGAATGAAATAATGTATGCATACTAGGGGTGTGCCAAAAAATCGATTCACATAAGAATCACTATTCTCATTTAATACGATTCAGAACCGATATAAAATGTCCCAAAATCGATTTTAAAAAAAGTTAAAAATGAAACAAATCTGCTGGCTGTCGGCCTCCATTTCCTTAGAATTTGAGAACAGCATGTTTTACTGCACTATTTTTTTTTAAATAAAGAGGCACTTTTAATTTTGTTACTTAAGCAAGATATTGCTTTTATGCAACAGTTTCAACAATTCCATCTAAGCAAGCATGGATAAATGTTTAAAACTCAATAAATGTGAAAAAGACATTTTAGTCATTCTGTCTTGCAAAGCAGACTGGAGTAGATCATGAGGATCCTTTGCACACCGATAGACTGAAGCAGAAATCATTACGAATCAAATCGTTTTGAATCGAAAATCAATTTTGAATCTAATCGTAGCCCCAAAAATCAGAATCAAATCTAATCGTGAGATAGTAAAAGATTCCCACCCCTAATGCATATGTTCACAATTTCCACTTGACTCACTTTGTGTTTAACATAACTGATAATTCGTAGTCAATAGTTTGATTTAGGTCACTTTTCTTCCTGATATATGTAAGTATTTTGAAGTGGTGACGCCAAAGTTTTCACCCGAACCAAAGGTCAGGCCGAGACAGATTGTGGTTGTGGTGGGTGACCAGAGAAGTCAGGAGTAACAGGGAGAGTGTTCCAGTCACATGTACAAAACTAGACAGCAAGACTTTCTGTTTGCCTTTCAGACTCCATCTTTGATGTTGGAGGGAAAACAGGCTTCAGAAGGATTTTACACTGCTTACTAATGGCTGAGCTCTGCTACTCTCAGTTGGCCCCATGCCACAGGGTACAAACATGCAGGTGCATACACACACACACACACACACCCTCCCCCCACGCATACACTCCAAATCTTATTTCACATCGCCTGAGCTTCTATCGCAGCTCATTGGTCGCTGGACACCCATGGTGGCTGAAACTGTAAGCATGTTATAACACAGTGAGACACATCCGCGTGTGTTAGTGTGTGTGTGCGTGTGTGAGAGAAAAGTAGAATGTGTGAGAAAAATATAAAGTGAAGTGTGTGTGGTGGTTGCAGGGAATGTTGTATTTGGTGCAGTTGAGGTGAGTTTCCTCCGGTGGAATCAGATAAAGAGACTACAAAACACACACACACACACATGTATGCACACGCCTCGCTGACCATGGCGGCTTGCGAGGTGTAACTTTTGCCCACTGTGACTGTGTGAGTATTGACAGTTTTGAAGCTTGCTGAAGCGCACGTGTGATGGTGCTGATGTGTGCACAGGCTTTGTGCCTTTACTTTATAGAACTAGGAGGATCTGTGTGTGTGTGTGTGTGTGTGTGTGTGTGTGTGTGTGTTCTTGTACATGCTACATTGTGAGGACCGGAACAAGTTTTTAACCCACAGAGTGAGGACATTTTTGGGAAGTGAGGACATTTTGGCCGGCCGGGCTGTTTGAGGGTTAAGACGTTAGGTTATAATTAGGGTTAAATTAGGTTTAGAGTAATGGTTAAGTTTAGGCATTTGTTTTGGATGGTTAAGGTTAGGGTAAGGGGCTAGGGAATACATTATGTCAATGACATGTCCTCACAAAGATAGATTTACAAGGATGAGTGTGTGTGTGTGTGTGTGTGTTTGTGTGTGTGTGTGTGGGACTTGAACTGGAGGGTTTGGATGTTTGATGTGTGATGCAGCGGAACGATGTTTTGTGGATGGTTTATATCTAGATGATTTTGGTTTGCTCATGTGCTGAGATGATAAAAAAGACAGCACATTTCTGTTTGTTTGAACATGAAATACACACTAGTGATGGCCTCATTTCACGTCATGGGTGTACCTGAAGTGAATTTTGGTGTGTGTTTTTTTCCCTCTGTGTGTATGTGTGTGTGTGTAGTGGGGGCAAGAAGTAGTTGTTTCACCATCTCTTTTCAGATCAATAATCCTGTCCAGCACTCAGCAGCTGGGAAAAGGCCTTCAGTGACACACACACACACGCATACACGCACGCACACACAATGATGTTTTCCCACGCTTGCCTGCAGCAGAGAGCCTAGAGCACCTCTCTATATTGCACCCCACACACTTCTTCTGCCTCTCTCTGTTTTTCTTTCTCTTCAGAGTGCACACTTCCACTCTGTACATATCATACAATATAGATAAAGCCTACTCCCTCTCTCATTGTTTTTAAACTATTTTATTCACATCACCTTCTCTCTCTTTTTACATGCGTATTACTGTAACACAGATGGACACATGTGTGAATGTGTGCTAAATCTCCTCTGCAAGCTCATGTACTGTGATTGAGCAGATCAGATGTATGATCCAGTCCAGTCCTACTCGTCTTGTTTATAGTGCATTTAAGGGCACATTTTATATTGTACATGTAAACAACCAAATGCATGCACTAATTTGATTGTAAGGTGCTTCAGACTTCTTTAACAGCAGCCACAGAAGAGATTCTGCAGTTGTTGCTGACGAACAGACTATAGGCTGCTGAACCAATTACATAATTATTCATTCACAAAAACAAGATGTTCTCTCATCTATAGCAAGTACTCAGTTCCCCAGTGGTTTCTCTAATGAACTGTCTCTTGGAGCAGCTATATAGTGCTGCAAGTGTGCCAGCATTAAAACATGTATTTTGCAATTGGCAGTTCACAAACAGTAGTGACCCGCCACATGCCTATGAAGACATGTTTAACTTAAGGCACGGTGTTTCCAATCATCACTACTCAAGGTTAAACCTATGGATACACAGTGTGGGCTGAAAAATACATTGCTATGCGCTGAATGCTTGCATAGACCCCGCGCTACACCATGGGTTATGGGTTACAGGCTACTCTGCAAGTTCATATTGTTTCCCACCCATCAGCTATACTGCTTATCCATGCAGGGTCACAAGGGGCCGGGGCCAGTCCCAGCTGACACAGGGCTGAGCTCGAATTACTAGTACTGATATTCTAGCCAGTATTATTTTGTTCTATATTTTTATTCTGAAATGAGCCATTCCATGCAGTGTTTTTTTTTTTAATAATTTGAGTATATTGAGGCAAGTTGATGAAAACACTTTTATTGAACCAACATTTTAAATGCAGGACTTGCAACACTGTTTCTATAATGAAGTGTCTACTTTTAATGAACTAAATTTACCAAAGGAGCTGAGTAATTCTTCCACTGAGATAGTAATTCTTCCACTGAGATAGAAATTCTTCCACTGAGATAGATACGCACAGGGAGAGAAGCACATCCAGTCCTAAAAAGGTGACACTAGCAACCCTAACCCTTCTCAATGTTACACTATACGCATTTAAATAATCTGTATAGCTCAAGCTGTTCTTCAGCTCTCCTCACCTCCTCAGCATCTCCCCTGGGCTGCAGTGGATTTAACCGGCAAAATAATTAAGGGGTCATTGCTTTTACTTGGTCATTGTCCCGAGTAGAAAGAACATGCCATAATTCCATACAGGCAGTGGATTATACCCAGTCAGTCGGCTGCACTGTGCGTCTCAGTTTCCCATAGGGAAGATTAACTCTCATTAATGCTTTATTCTTCAGATCAAGATGAGATCATGTCAGGTCAGTCACACTCTGCAATCAGCTGCATTCAGCGAAGCCTGACCTGTCGACGCTTGCTCATGCTGGAAACACAGAGGAGCACAGACAGCAGTTTATATAGCAAATGTCATGTACTGACTTACCTGAAGGTACAGTGCCTTCTGTTGAGTTTAAACCTGCATAGATGATAAACACAAATGATAACATGCTGCATCTTTAAGAGCAATAATCTCTATTTTTTCTTTTCTAATAGGATAGGACAAATAGGATCTACTGTTGTGTGTTTTTTTTTATGCACTGCTTGTTCCAGACTCCTAAACTGCAGTTATAATTGCAAAGTAGGCAAACTGAATAGTGATTTTTTTTAGGCTCTACTTCCAAAGTGAAATAGGTAATTACTTGCAGTATACAGCATTTCTGAGGGAGAGTGCATGTGCCGGGATGTGCGGATGAGTTGTTTCAAAGCAAAGCATTGATTGATGTACATTATGGCTATGGGCATCGTGCTTTGTCTTTTACACGTCCAAACATCATAACACTTGCATGCACTTCACTAGACGTTCGCTTCCCTTCCACTCTGCCTTTCTCTCTCTCTGAAATTAGCCTTTTCTTTGCTTTCTTGACCTCTCTTGTCATCCTCTTCTCTGACTGTCAATTCTTTGCAGTTGGTCCCCCCACCCACCCACCCACCCACCCACCCACCCAACACCAGCAACTACTCTTCTCTTCACTTTATCTCCCCCTCTCCTCTTCTGCTCTGATTGGCTCCTGTGGTGTTCAGGCAGAGTGACCGGCCTCTGTGGCCCATGATCCTCTCTGGCCCTGACAGCTTGTTATCTCCATGGTGACGGATGGCAGAGGCGTTGCCGTGCCTTGTTCTTAACTACTGCTGAGGATAGAGCACACACCTGGGACACATCACCTTCTCTTCCTCACCTTCTCACTTTCTCTCTCTGTGGTTTTCTTAGTGTTTTTTTTTTTTTTTTGCTCTCTCCCAACTTTTGCTCTTTGTCTTTCTGCGTTTTGCAGATCTAGTTAGAAAAAGTTGCAGCGGGGCTACGTCGTAGATCTTTTCTTTTTTCTTTTGTATTTTCTCTCACGGTGACACAACGCTGTGAGGTGTGCCACTTGATGGGTGTGTGTGTGTAGATGTTGAATGGTTGTGTCTCATGTTTTGACAAATGTTTTATTAAAGGACATCAAGATCTTGTCTTTAATTCACTACGACAACTGTGTCGTTGTGTCTCTCTTTTATCTTATGCTTGTTCTCCTGTCTCTTTTCTCTTTTTTTGCTTTCTCTCGCTTCTTCCTTCTCTCAGATTCATTCAGTCCTTTCGACTTGCAACCCCCCCCCACCTTCCTTAAGATGTCATCTGTCTTATAATTTCCATTTATACGTTAGTCTTGTAGATAATAAGAGTGTTCCACTTATTTTAATGAGACTGTGCTTCAGATATGAACTGTTGTCCTTTTACCACAGGGTAAGTCTCCTTTATAAAAGAGTAGCAAACATTAATGAGACATACCTCCATTAAGGATAAATTAAAACGTATTAGAATGCTTATGCTTCGTAACATAAATCACAGTGTTAATACAAGTAACCACCAATACTGATTCTAGCGATCCACCCACTCATCACTCCTTCTCACTTTGTCTTTCCTCCCTCCTTCTTTCCTTCTTTCCCCTCCTCCTCCTCCCTCTTCTCCCTCAGGTCTAGTCTAAACTCCATTAGTGCCTGTGCTGTCTGAGAGAGGAAGAAGAGATGAGAGAGGAAGAGATGAAGGGCTTAAAGTGACTCTAATGACTACTGTAGTACCAAACCTCGGTGCATACACACTCTGTGTGACCTCTTTCACATGCATTACTCTTCCATAGTAGTTAGGTTGCACCGAACATGTGCTTTTTATACGACTGCAGCTTGAGGTTCATGTTTTTTTTAAATGTTAAAAGATAAGGAGAAACGCTAACAGACGATGTGCAACGCCACATTATGTTACTCACACATCCCACTTTGTTTGTTTAATTGCTTTTTATTCTGAAGGACACAAACATTTCTCAGAAATGAAGCAACGATTTTCCAAGAATCTCTGAATTAAATTCAAGAGTAGATTGGACTGCTCATAACATTTTCTTAACCTGCCGCCTTCTGACAATATTTTGTCATCATGGGTGTGATCCCTCATTGACATGCAGTGCATTTGTGAACAGTCACAGTCATCTGCAGCTCTGTGCATCCGCTGTCATGGAAATGGAGAATTAGTATGTGTGTGTGGTTTAGGCCTCATCCACTATTCAGATTTGCTAGTAATGCTATTGAGGAAACGTGTTGGTGTGTATGTGAACAGTTAGCCTCAGATGCCTCCGACGAATCTTATTTCTAATCTTTGTCTTGCTGTTTATATAGAAAAGCGGGCGGGTATATGATTGTTATTTACATGTGTTTAATAGTTTTGCTGGTGTTTGTGTGTACATATGCATACATCCATATGTACAAACGGGCTTGTGTGTGTTATCGCAATCCGCCACTATTGGATTATGGATTATGTACACGCTATTCTTGAATTGCAGCCCATAACTGTGCCATGGTTTAGTTCAGTGTCACATTCTTTGAAGAGAATTACATCCGGATGGCTGGCCAACATTATCCACAAACTGCTATGGCATTGTGTTGAGCTATACAGTCTGCTTTCTATGGCAGCAATACTTTAAACAGCAGCGGCTGTTTGTCTGAACTCAGTAACAGCAGGGCAGATTGCTTTTGGATAAACCGCACAGATAAATGTCAGAGGTGCATAAAAAGAAAAGGCGTAAGCGTACTGGCACTCGAACACACACACACACACACACACTCACAAACATGTAAACATACACTTACACGCACACAAGCATGAACAAATACTTTTTTTTTAACCATCTTTTTGTTTTCCGCCTGTCATCATCGCATCCTCGTTGCCTTATTTTTTAACTTATAAAAGAATCATGTCTTCCTTTTTATGTCAGCTCAACTCAGAAGTATTGCTTTACACAAACTGGGACTCTTGAGAGAATTTAATAAGTCATTTAATGGCTCCATCACCACTAACTGCAGGGTACATTTTATCCAAGTGAGTGCTTTGTAGTTTGCTATTTCTCATCTATTATCCACAAAGTGCTATATAAATTGTATGAGTCATTCTGCACTGCAGTGGGTCTGTTCTTTGCTTCCGACCTACCTAAAACTCTCTTGAACAGATGTGAATTTTTCAGATACAGTTTTTCTTAAAAACATGAATATATGATTTACAAAAATGAAAGTGTGCCCAATAATCAAATGAAGCAACGGTGCCTGATCAAGTTAGGAACCAGACCATCACTGGTCGTCAGTCAGGAAGAAGCTCAGAAGTTCAATATGAGGCCAACAACTTCTCCATATCTCTGCTAATGTAAGTCAACACACGCCCACCACCCAACCTCTGTTCAAACGCATGTTTATCAGTCTGCAGCTTCATGATGTTTTGGAGTGTGCGTATATAGCTCCACATCCCATCCATCACAACATGAACCCGTGATGAAAAAGTGAGCATGCAGACAGAAAAATGTGAGGAGAACAGTTTAATGTTCCTAAAATGAGCTGCTCTCCAGTCATGCCTGCATATTTGCTTTAAATCTACTGTTATAGCTCTTTCTCTTTTTTCAAAACTATCATATATTTCTTCCTTTTCACAATAAAATAAATCAGTCTAGCAAAAATTGAACCTCTGGTAGTCTTAGTTTGGAGTCTGGTTCCTCGGTGGAGATTCAGGAGTACCGGTGCAGAATGAGAATGACTGTGTGTGTGCGTGTGTGTATACAAAAGCGCGGATGAACCGCACTGAATGCTAAATTTCATACACTGATAACAAACAAAATGTTATATGCAAGTGCATTTTTTCTGGTAAAAATGAATGCTACGGTAGAATTTACTAACTGCAATATGGAAATAGAGAAGTCACAGGCCAGTGCTCAGCCTCGAGTTAAAGATGCTCCATGTCTTAAAATGAAATATGTAATAAGCACTCTGACTTGTATTTTGCTTCTTGTGCTTCGTCAGAACAGAAGCGCAACTCTCCATGGCACTGTCCTTAAAACAGAAGGAAACAGCAACAAAAGCTTACATGTTATTAGTCTGAATATGAAATCCATAGTTATTACCAGAGGCAGCTGGAAAGACAGCTACAGATAAGCAAAGCAATAATTATTGTAGTCCAAATATTCTTGTCTTATTATTGGAGAAAGCTAAAGAGCCAGCAGACAGAATTACTAATAAATTATATGACAGCTCAAAGTTTTTTTTTACAGAATACATTTTATCTTTTCATTACATGTTCTACTGTGTTTTGCCAATGGTGAAAATTCTAGCTGCATGTTTAAACAGGCTGCTGTTATACATATATATGTACATCTTACTTATATTTGAGGAGATTTGTTCTTGGATGAGACATCCAGGATTTATATAGCGGGAGCAAAACCTCCAACCGCAATGATTCATGACATGTGAGGAAGTAATGTGAGTTCATTTTTGACTCTTACTTTGGAAGGTAGAATAACTTGAGATAATTATGAAGGTGGCTCTGTAGAGATTGTGTCAAAGAACATAATGTTTCAGAAAGGAACAGCTATTATGAACCCAGAGAACATTTCCAGTCCGGTTTAGTATGTTTGTAGGAAGTGTGAGGATGGCATGAGTCACTAAGGGATGTTTATGAATATTCTGCTTTTTGATTGATCGTCAGTATGTTTCCGCATGAACCATTTGCCCACTTGCTGTGCAGGCTTTGAGGTCTACCCCTCGGTAATGAATACTTATGAGCACATTAGCAGACCAAGAAGATTCATTACAATATCAAGGAGAGCAGCAGATCACATGCCCTTTTAGTGCCTTTGAGTAGAGGTTCTGTCTTTGTGCCCATGCTATATGAGGCGTGAGCGTCGCGTTGCGAATTCATGGGTCACAATTATACCAAGCTCAGATGTGCCCTCCCCAACCCTCACCCCCACGGACGTGTCCTTTATACATCGGAGGTAAAGTCGTAGAAACCTCTCAGGCGGTCAAACGCTGAGTTTCATTCACTAGATCCTGGCTGCGTCACTGCACACAGTCTGGGACGCAGTTTGCGTGACGTAGTCTCTGGACACACACACACAAAAAAAACAAAAAAAAAAGCTGGTGTGTATGGTCTCCTTAGTGCACTTCACAGAAGATGGATGACATACAACTGCCCACAAGACCACAATGGCCGTGCTCTAAGATTGGCACTGGAAGTCTCCCCTGATGAAAAGAGAGAAGGAGGCTTATGGCCAAGCCGGTGTTCACCTGGGAGAGATCAAAGTGAGTTTCACCGGCAGACAGATGGAGGAATTTCATTTCTCCAAGGCACTCAGATATTACAATGTGGCACGGCTTAATAGGTGGAGGAAAGTTGAAGATGACCACTCAAGTCAAGGAGATTTAGATTTTCTTGAAGGAGGAGGATGAGGCCGTTGTTGTTGATCCACAGTAATATGCCTTAATAAAATAGTTTATTCTGAATTTTCCTTGACATGTACCATCATCTTCCCTTTCAAAGTTTGTACTCTTGTAAAGTCTTTTTTTTTTTTTTTTTTTAAAGAGTAGATGTATATACATGTATGCTGGATATTGCATATATTTGTGCACTGACTCAACTCCATGTCACAAGATGTTAGAGTTTGCCAAGACGGCTGTGCAGATGCATGCCGTTTCACTGTAAACATACTGTATGAAACCCTCTGAAAACGAAGGAAAATAAGTATGATCAATAAGCAAATAACTAGCTGAGCGGGGAGAGGAAGATGGAGCTGGTTCGATGGGAAGGGGTAATTATTGTGCTGATTCCCAGGGAGGGACTGGAAATTAGTTGGAGGCACAAAAGTGAGACGCTGAGTGAAGGACAGGCTTGTAACGTTTCTCTGAGAGGCAGATGAAAGGAGGAAGAAAAGAGATGGAGACGAAAGAAAAAGGATGGTAGCCCTTGGAGAGGCGGGCAGTGAGAGAAGGGGAAGAAGTGAGAGATTGCTAGTTAGCACTTTTCTTGAAAAGGCAGAGTGTGAGAAGGAGACAGTGTGAAGGAGGAAAAGGAAGGAGGAAAAGAAAGGGAGATAGTTAGCACTGTGGCAGAGTGAACTTTTGCCCAGTGCATGTCAGTACAGAGGACGACAGAGGACAGCGTGTGCGTGCGTGCGTGAGTGTGTGTCATGTGTGTATGTGTGTATCCTTGCCTTCTCTTGACAGTGAGGAGGAACATGAAGTCTCTAATTGCTCTGGTGACTGCAACTTCAGACCCCTTCCACAGTGAAAGGGAGAGAGACGGAGAGTGGGAGGGA
This sequence comes from Trachurus japonicus, assembly GCF_045865225.1. NCBI lineage: Eukaryota > Metazoa > Chordata > Actinopteri > Carangiformes > Carangidae > Trachurus > Trachurus japonicus. The sequence continues at coordinate 19,421,266 of NC_140914.1, read as the reverse complement.
GAGCAGAGTAACACTGACATCAGGACAAAAAAAGACAAAAGGTCTTCGTAACAGGAAGAGAGACTAAATGAAGTTTTAACTGAGCAGTGCGCGGAAATCCTCAGACGGATAACGGAAATCGCACAGGGCACAAAGACATAAAATGAGACACGACAACACGAGTCGTTGTAACAAAGCCTCACCCAGCCGCTGTTTTATGATGAGAGAAATACCAGGAAGAAAGGTAATGTTATAACAGAGTGTCAAATTCTGCAGTGTGAGGAGGTCAAGTAGACTTCAGCAAGGGACACCAAACACAATGATGGAAGTATTTGACCTTGTTAACATATCTATTTTGAGTTTTAGAGTTTTTTTTGTATACAATACAATACATACAGTATTGTGGGTAAAATAAGCAGAGAAGATAGTCTTGTTTTTTTTTTTAAGTGATTATGAAAAGCTAAAATGACCTTTCCAACTGAAATTGCGATGCATATCAAAATTGCAATCTGCCCATATAATCACAATATGATGGGTTTGGCTTATTGTGCAGCCCTAATACAGGCAGCCAATGTTTATGCTGTGTAACCCAATGAACCCCATCAAGTTGTGTGCAGAAAGCGTTGAAGTTTGCATTAGCATAACACTGTGTTTAGCCGCAGCCGGTTACAAACCAAAAAAATAGCGTAAACAATTCAAAGTTGCAAAGTAAGCTAACCATTCCCATTAGTACGGTCACAACACACTCATCTGTGTCTGATCCACTGTTTCTTCTGATGCTAAATGTCTTGGCATGCACTGCTGTGTTCCACCTGCCAGCAAAGTCAGTGGTGGTGGGGCACAAGGCCTGATCCAAAAATTGTGGGAAAAACATGTTATATTGGCTGATAATAGCAATATCTTTACATCTTTATTATTTATATGGAGAGAGGAACTAGTTTCTGTTGTTATATAACTGGTTGGTTCCTTGATGAAAAGTGTCTCTGACCAAACTTCGCAGGCATTACAGTGGAAAAAAATGAGGTGCAGTGCAATGCCAAAGCGTGAATGACTACTGGAACAAAAGTAATGAAAATGCAAAAATATTCAGCAAATTAACATTTTTGAATATGTCCGACCCCCCCTCTCCCCGGCTCATCTACACCTCCTTCCCTGCCTTGAAGTGAGATGAGATGTGTGTTTCGTAGAAGGGGCGGGTTGGGGAGGATGTTGCGTTTTGTAGAGAGCGTGCTGAGCGGTGATGTAGTGGTTTTATTTTTGCGCACCTTGAACTGGTGGAAAGATGATAGATCCATACCGCCTCTGTTTCAACACTGACCCGCGACATTTCCCTGACTTCCGTCCAGTGACCCTTTCTGTCTCCTGGGCGCGTTCCTTTATCGCTCTGTCAGCTCTAGAAGGAGAGAGAGAGAGAGAGAGACAGAAACAGGATGGGAAGAGGGGGATGGTTGACTGCAGAGAAGGCGAGAGACAAACAGAGTGGAGCTTAAGACAGAGGGAGAAAAAAAAGACAGAGAGAGGTGACAAAGGGAGAGGAAAGAGTTAGTGACCACCAGGGACCTACCGAAATGGCCCTGCTTTGTCACTGTCTTGCATTCACACACACATAAACACACAAACACGTACAACTCTCTCCCACTTTGCCCTCTCTCATATATACACATAATCCCAGCTGTCAGATATATGTTACACATGTATGGATCATACTCTGCCTCAATCCTTCTCCAGTGTTTTTCCACCGGCTGTGGTGTATTTGTTGATGTGTGGGCGGCATCTGTCAGGGCGGATACTAAAACCCTTCCTCTGGCCAATGATAAAAGCTCAGCCCTCGTGTATGAGTGTGTGCGTGCGTACGCTTGCGTATTTGTGTGTCTGACCACCCAGATGTTTGGACATAAGTTGACTGCTGGTATCTGCAGCTCAAATGAGCCTTGGGGCTTAGGTCATTAAATATCAGCTTTAAACTTACTAGCAGACACACACACACACATACAGACACACACACACACACACAACCGTTTTGATGTTCTCCCCAAGAAGCTGAGTTGGTAAGTTTCCTCTAAAACTCTATAGAGTGTCATGTAACAGAATCAGCGCCGGAGTCACTGACATTACCTCAACAAGCTGAAGTGATATCAGCCCACAGAGGGACACACTGTTCAGTGGGGGAGGAGGAGGAGGAGGGAGTGGGGGGAAATAGGGGGAGTTAGAGGAGGTATAGAGGAGTAATAGATGCAGCAATGTGGTAACATGGGAAATGCTGCCATTTTCACCTGCTGTCCAGATAAAATGGCTAGTCAACAAATTGGAGAAAAAAAAAATGCTTGAGAAGCAGATGAGGGGGATCAATCTACAGCTGCAGGTGGGAAGCCAGCAGGGGATCATGTCTTTACACCAGATTCCTATATTGCCAGGGCACCTCCTAAGGGAAGGAGGGAAATTGCTGTGTTAAACTCTCATGGTGATAATTCTCCTTGTCTGGGGAGTGTGTGTGTGTGTGTGTGTGTTTGGTAGGGGGTGAACACAAGGCATTTTACACCCTCCCCAGGCCAACAGAGGAGTTGGCAGCCATGAGCTCCATGACAGAAATGTGAAACTGTGAACCACAAGCTTGAGAGGAAATGCACATTAACTTTAGTTGGGTTAGGATTCACATTACTGATCATCATACAGTAGCAGTATCATAGCATAACAGTAAAAGTTAAATTAATTGTCGGAAAACTAGTAAAACAGTTTTCAAGAGCAGATTTTATTTTTTCAAGATGCTACTAAAACAAAATTCAAATTCAGTTTTAAAAACAAAATTGTTTTCATTTTGTTCATACTAGTGTTATTAACATAGTGATGATATAGATGAGGATAGATGATGGTTCATTGTCAATAGCACACTCAGTGTGCGAAATGCCCGTCAATATTCGGGGGGGTCCCCATCTCCCGATTGTTGCGCAACACATCGCCTTTTATTTTATTTTAATTTTTTTTGACAAAATTTGAGACCCCCTTCAAATTTTGCTTTTGAGGCTTTCAGGGGGTCTCATGAGTTAATCCAGGGGGTCGGACCCCCCGTATTTCGCACTCTGGTTCCACTAATACAGACTTGTGGCATACCCTGTCGTTTCCAACCATTTTGTGAATGTTCAAGAGGAAGAGGTGATGTTTTGTCTGTATATAGTTACAGTAATATAGTGTTAATTTAATAATTGTTTTATTTGCTGTTATTATGCGTGGACTAAAGGAAGACTGGTGTGGACAGTGCGGAAGCTAATGAATATTAAAGAAAGAACATTTTTGTGAGGGCAAAATGGCCAACACATCTCTTCTTTTTGTTCGTATTGCAACCTACTGTATAAAGACTACTGATGGCCTCAATTAGAGTTCCTATTCGGGTCAATTATGTTTGGTTGAGTGCTTCATATTGGTGCTGTATCATGCGCAGAGCACATCTTTCCACACATGATGTTTCAGGGCAACCACATTCACACACATTCTCCCACCGCCCTTCACCTAAGACTGCACACATTATGACCTAAACCTACATACACAGAAATAAGATGATTCGTCAGAACTCACCAAACAACCTGCTGTCTTCAAGTAATACCCAGCGCGCTAGTTCTCCCACAAATAAGACTTGACAGCACAATTTTGTACAATTTAGTCTCTTGGCAGGGGCAAGAGAGGGGGAAGTGGGGGGGGGGGGGGGTGAAATGTAAGTGTGTGTGTGTTTGTGTGTGTGTGTGTGTGTGTGTGTGTGTGTGTGTGTGTGTGTGTGTGTGTGTGTGTGTGAGAGAGCGAGAGAGAGAGAAAGAGAGAGAGGGAGAGAGAAAGAGTGCGTGTCCTTTTGGCCCATCCTTTTGGCCATTTTCCCAGTCAAACGAGTGTGAGCGCGAGTGTAAAGACAGCCAGGGCCCGCAGAGAGCCAAGCACTGTTTAAATGATGTTATCACAAAACATTTGTTTCCACTCCATCTTTTTTTCACCCGTGCATTCTCTCACTTCCTCTCCCTCACCCTCTTCATTATTATTATTTTTCTCACTCAATATGTCACTATAAATATTGTACTGGCTGTTATTTATTTCTTATGTGTAATTGTGGCCACTCTGGTGCTCATTTCATCCACATGTGTTTATTGTTGGGCGGCTGTGATTCACGAGGTAGAGCAGGTTTTCCATTAACCAGAAGGTCGGTGGTTTGATCCCCAGCTCCTCCATTCCACGTGTTGATGTACCCTTGGGCAAGATACTAAACCCCCAGTTTGCCCCCGATGTGTAAATGGTTAGATAGATATATAGAATATGGATATGTATGTGAATGTGACTGTAGGGTAAAGCACTTTTAGTGGTTATAAAGACTAGAAAAGCACTTTATAATTGCATGAAAGAAACTATGACGCTTAACCACATACACACATACACACCTACATCCTATCTAACATCCCTCAGGCAATGCCCCTCATCATCAATAAGTTATTGATCAGAATATGCTTACAGTACTACAGGAACCTGTACCCTGTACAGTCCGGAGGCCGGCACTGGTGTGTGAGTGCCTGTTACAATGGACCATAGACTTAAGTGACAGGTTTCCTACTCAGGGTGTACTATGTGTGTTTTTATTGTATGCCTCTGCTGGTTTGTGTGCATTATTTTTGATCTGATAGCATTCCCAAAGCATTTTGTGTTCCTTTACCCTTCATCTATACATATTTTGTCTCATCCATATGAGCTACCCAAACAAAAAATGCACATTGATGGTATAATAAGGTAACGTGATCAATAGTATTGGTGTAATTTCGCTCTGAAGCCTCAACACAAAGGATTCAGTAATGGAGATATTTCTTTAGTCGGACATTAATTAGAGGATCGAGTTGCTGCTGATGTGCCAGTTACTCCCAGGAATGTGCTGAATCTGCTTCCTTGCCACATGTGATTAATAGTGTTCCTATCTCTTCTTTATCGCTCGCCCAGGTTTGTCACTCTTCTATCCTTTCTCTCTTTCTCTCTTTCTCTCTTTCTCTCTGTGCTTCTTTGAGTTACAGTTTCATCAACTGATCTGTAAGACAAAGTTAAGCAGATGGAATAGAGTATAACAGGAAAAAAAGGGACAGAGAGTGTCAGTGTGACAGACATCATTCACAGAGCCGTAGGCAAGTCAGCGAGCAGATGTCATGGTAAATTGGGCCAACACTGGTATTGAGTGGGTGTAATTTCCTCCATTTCCGTCATGTCATGTAGGCAATTTTAGGACAGGGTTGGAAAGGTTGTTAGCATGAGTGAAATTGTGCTAAGATTAGAAACCAGGACTACTATGCACAAATGGTAACAAGTAAACAAAGTCAACTTGATGAGGCAGAGTTTATTTGTCCACTCAGACCGCTGCTCAGTTGAAGGTTAACAACACGCTGCCAATCCTCATTGGGCTGTAACCGCCTTGGTGGCGAAGAGCTACACTGAGCTGCCTTTAATTTGTACTGTAGCTGTCAGATTATTTCAGCAACATTTGCCTTTAAAGTTGCTTTTTTTTCTCTCGTCACTCTTGCCAACACACCTGAGGTTTAGACTTGTCAGTTAATTTCAGTGAGCACCGGGAGCTCCTCATTAGAATAACAATGTAAAACATGCTGGTGAACTTGTGACTGAATTTTAATGTTGTTTCTAAAACCGATTTCTTTTTTCTTTCTTTCTTTTTTTAGATCACTTTTACATTTTTTGCTTCATAAACATGACGAAATTATTCTTTTGCTCTGGGTATTGGTGATATAGTGTTTGCAGTGTTTAGTGTTACTGTAGGAATCAAAGCGGAGAAGGTGTGGAGTATTTTCTAACTTTCTGTGAGAATCTAGAATCAAGTGGTAGTTTGTGTGAACAAAATAAATAAACTTTGTTAAAAATATAAATTAAAGAAGAACTACGCAAGACTTTTACCTTAATTGAACAGCTTCGGAGTAATTGTGATGGTTAAATGACTTGTTGCATCTTTTGCCTGTGTTTGCACATGGAAACATGTGTGAACTGACATAAGCTTAAAGTCCGTGCATGTCTGCCACATTGTGCACTAATACATGTGCATGTCTGGTGTGCGTGTGTGTGTGCTCGCCCATACTTGAGACTGTAAACCTGCAGAGATGTAATCCCACAGGGTGCAGTCACTGCCAGCGCCTATTAATATCAATTGTAACCAGTTGAGCTGCAATGACTGTCTTAGTTTTTCTGTAGCTAACCAGTGAGGTAACGTCGCCTTTACAACAGTGCTACCTTTTCTTCGTCCAGGAGTTGTCCACTCTTTTAATTTTATTCACATATCACTGATTTGTAATGCAAATGACAACTCTTACTTTTCATGTGCATGTGTGTTATATTTGTATTAACTCCTTAAAACTAGTTGAAAGCAGGACAGCGTTTCTGGCCTCACCATTGCTCCACATCATTTACCCAATGAGACCTGAAAAATGATGGTCGCAAATGACTGCTTTTCAAAATTTACCATCGTTTCATTTTTAGATGCTGACACACACCCACGCACACACAGCTTGTCTCTAGACTGAACTCTGACATCCCCTCAAGGGAGACTTTAGCCCCGGCACAGTGAGAGAAAGACGAAACTTCCTGAGAGAGGGGGAGAGAGAAAGAAAGAAACATAAAGCAATACCACGACTGAAAACTGCTCCTGTTTAAACAAATGGAATGAGAAGACGAGAAGCAAAAAGTTCTTTTATTCCTTCATGTTCATTTTTGTGTCACTGCGTTGTGAACTTCAATGGGCTTTTCGCACTTGATGCCACATTTGAAGCTGCAATATGAGATTAAAGATGAGCCTTGTTATTCTCATTGAAATGGTTGGCAAAAGGTGGACCCTCTCATTTCCAACCAATTTTTGTCACACCTTACAATCCCTCATCTTTTTTTTTAATCGTTTTTAATATCAGACAGGTGATTTTTGACATCAGTGGTGGAATAATCATCACAGAAGATTAATAATACATAGAACATGTTTCTTATGTCAGTTTTTGGAGCATGCAGGCGTTTGTCAGTATTGTTTTACTTTATAATTTGAAAGCTGCATACTCGCACATTGGCGTTGCCCAGCGCAAACACACTCTTGTGCCAATAACTAACAGGGCCACTGGAGCTGTTGAGGTTTACATGCCTTGTACAAGGGCACCTTGATGGCTCAGAGACTTTAGAGCATCTTGCATCCACGTTCCCTGCCAAGCCGTCCCTGCCTGCCCCAAGGACTCTCTGACAAACCACTGATGTTGAAATGACTCATTGTTATTGCACCATAATGTTTAGTCTTAATATTTGGTATGTAAACCCATTGGCGAGTGTCCTGCCCTCCTCTTTTTTTTTTTTTATCATATTGTTTTAGTTAGCATTCTGGCGGCGAGACTTGGCAGCTGTGCTCACATTGTGCCCTTCACAAGTAGGCTGATTATGTGGCACATTAAAATGAGGGAATGACTGTTTGACTCTTATAATGATGGCAATGAAAATGAGAGTATGGGTCAGCCCTGTGGAGAAGCTTTGGACGCATTACAAATGGTAGTTATGAGAGCTGGGAGCAACATACAGTGGGCAATGCCATCGCTAAGCTAGGCGGATGAATAATGCAAAGCTAAACAACCGTTTGACATGTATTTTTGCTTCCTTTGGCACAGAAATGTTGCTGTGTGGCCCCACGGAGAAAAAAAAAGAGGAACAAATCTGATCCGTATGAATATTGCATGTCGTGTATTGTCCTTGGTTTTAGCTCATTGAGGTTTTTTTTGCTGGGTCATGCTAGCAGCCTCCAGTTGCGGCTAGCAGCTTGGCTCGTCATTCTGCTTCATCTGCTCCTTCAGTGCCCTTTTTGGCCTAACCAAGCATGAGTAAGTAGAAGTGCAGGGGGGGATATGGGACAAATTACTAGGTTCCTTTTGCTACTATGAATGTATGTGTGTGTGAGATGCTGTTGGTGACAGGTGTGTGTGTTTTGAATCTGTGTACTTGCGTGTGTTTTGAGGTCTGGGTATGTACGCGCAGGCCACTGTGTGTGTTTGTGTGAGCAAAGTATGTGTGTGTGTGTCAGGTAGTAATTAATAAAGACAGGAACATTGGCTTTCCTGCTGTGCTGACATGCCTACAAGGGCCCTGCCACCAGTGCAAACATTCACACACACATACACACACACACACACACGCTGCAGATAAAGACAAAGTTATTCCGACCAAGTGCGCCAAGCTTAAAACTTTCTCCGGCAGTTAATACGTAAACTTGGACCTCATAGCCAGTCAAGCTTGCTCTTCATTTCAATGTCCTAATTTTGTACAAGCTTCACCTGAAGCTAGCGGTACTGAAGAGGGTGCTATGCATTATTGAGTCCCTTCTTCTACTTCATTTCAGTCTTTCAGCACATGTGAATTAATATTGTAGTAGTCTGATAAGGACAAAAAAAAAAAAATGAAGGATTTGCCCGGAGAGAGCCAGAGAGAATAGGGTGTGTCGACTTAAAAAATGGGTGAAATACTTTACTCACCCCCCCCATGAGCTCTTTCTCAAGAAAGTTACCTTGCAAACAAATTAGAAAGGCGAGTCAGGGCGAAACCACTTAACGGGACGTGAACTTGCAGGGTTCAGCGCTTCCCGTGAACTAACCACTGACCCGGCTGTGTTTGCCACACACTCGCTGCAACAGAAGCAATCAGAATTCTCTGAAGTGAACAAACTGAGGAAAATATAATAGAAAATTCTGTTTTTTGGTGATACAGGTGGTGAGGAAATCGGTGTTTCTGTATGTCTGTATGTGTGTGTGTGTGTGTGTGTGAGTACATACACCTGCTTTCAACGGACCAGATATCCTTGTTGTGTCTTGTAGAAGAAACAGCAGCAATAACATTTCACAGTGAGGAAATAAAGATTAGGGTTTTCTTTTCATTTAGTTGTAATGTGGAGTTTGCGGCTATAGCAAATCATTTTTTTCCCTCAATGTTTTGATAACATGAAACACTGAGCCAATGTACAATCAAACACTATGTTGTACTACTATCATGCATTATTCCCTTTGTGTTTTAAATAGATAAGCATGGCTGTTTGTATGTGTGTTTTAAATTTTCACACACCATTTTCTCTACTAAATAGCAGGTAAAGGATGTCTGGTTGAAGACTGAGGAAAAAAGTTTCTCAGAATTTTTGTTTCCACATCCTTTACAGACAGATTATAAGGTCACAGAGTCACCCCTTCACACACAGTGAGAAAGAAAATAGAGAACAGAAAAACAAGGGCAAAGAAAACAAGGACAGGGGAATTAGAAATGATGTACTGCCTTTTGTTTATGTGTGCATCATTTCTCTTCCTCCTTGTCCTTCATCCTTTAATATTCAATTTGAAGATTTTACATCGGCTGCAGACACTTTTAGCAATAATGACTGAAAACCACAGTAACTTTCAAACTTAGATAAACTGAGGCACAACGCATAATGAATGAATGAATAGTGGCTTTTCTTATCAGATCATGTTGGGGGATAAACAAACGTCTCACTTCTGCAGTTTCAAAGTTAAAGCTACTTTCATGTTACTGTATATTTTCCCAGGACTGAGGAGCTTTATTCCATTCAGCTATGAAGGCGTTGTTCCTGTCAGTCATGATAGCTGTCAGTCACTCTGTATCCCTGAGCCAGCGTGCCTCGTGGCTTATACTTTGGGAGACAGAACTGACTGCTTTGTTTTGGGCTTTTTTTTTTCTTTTTTTTTTAAGGGAGGGGGGCTGGTGGAGAAAACTACTGCAAGAACGGCAGCAGAGAGAAAGCTGTCACAGCAGCTCTACTGAACCTGGGATGAAATTTAGGCCATCGAACCTCTGTACTTTGGCATCAGCTAGAGTCCACAGTAGCCTCTGTTGGTTTACAATAAAGCATGTGGAGTACACAACTGTACATGCCAGCATTTGTGTGTGTGAGGCTGTGATAGACTACACTATTCTCTGGGGTTATTTGAGAGGAAACTTAGATATTCAAGTGAAAAGCAATTCATTATCATACTTTTGTATACACATAGTTCATGCAGAGAAACCAACCTGCTGTTAAATCCCACCCTTTTTTTTTGGCAAGTCACTCATCTCCGCCTCCGGGATGTGGCTTTGACAAAACATGTTTGCACATCTTGAACATCTTCTCAGAGCCAGTACGAGCTGTGCCAGACTGTCAAAGACAGAATCGTCCTCTGGACACATTTTGCATTATTTAATGGCAAGAGGAAACTCACTAAATCTGTAACATAGGCTCAAGGGCAAACTGAGGTTTATATGGTCACGATAAAAACAAAACTTAAAAGAGATTTTGTCAGTTTTGCTATTGCTACATAGTGAGCATTAGCATTATCAGCTATTTACTTGCCGGTCTAGAAGAAATATTCAGCTTCATCTATTGTACTTTCCAAGACCTGTTTCCAGCAGTGGAAAGCCGCACCAATGTCAACTCTTTCACGTCTTTTCCTCTTTGGATATTAGCATGCTAGCTGGGCTCAGCCTGTGCAGGAAGTCACTGTAGCCTCCAATCTGCGTTGAAGACATATAGTACCATTTATTTTGACATACCTTTAGTTGGCATACCTTTACTATAATAAAAACTGTGGGGACTAAAGCTTAACATAACATCAGGGATCCATATCATTTTCTATTCTGGTCACAACTTGATTCAAGTTCACCTAAAACTTATGTGATACTACAAGAAGCTATTTATGCATCTGCAATACCCACATGTAAAAAAACAGTAAACAAAGAATGGGTGAGAGACAAATAAAGACAGAGAGACCTTCACCTTTTCTGCTGGAAAATTAGCATGGCAAAATGGCTGGATCACAGCCTATTAATAATTCTTTTTGTTCTTAGTGTCTCTCTGCCTCTGTCTCACTGACTCTCACACTCCACTCCCACTCTGCGTCGCCTCATTCATCCGCCGTGCTACTCTCGGCTTGTTTGTTCCCCTTTCATGAAACACCTGTGAAGCTCTGGGATCCACTCGCCATGCCTGCAATTAGAGGCATATACGCTCGGGGAGCCAGCAACCAATCATGAGGAAATCGATTGTCAGAGAGATAAAACGATAAAGTGAAAAGTGACGAGAAAAATCTGAAAGTTCAAGTGTATCCCTGTGGTCTGAAGAACAGGCAACCGCGCCCGTGTATGAATGAGAGAGCTCATGCAGACTTGCTCTGAAAGACTTTTTAGTCAAAATACGTTTCCTACAATTACATTTCATCATGTGAGGTGTGGCACAACTGCATGTAAATATCAAAATCGGGTGAAATTTGCAAAGAAAAGAACAAGATGTCAGATCCCGCCGCTATCAGCTGAACCCATCTCTCTTGTTTCCTTCTCTTACTGAGCCCTCAGTCCGCTTCCTCCCTCTGTAACAAGGGATCATGTCAGCCCATTAGACCCCTGTTGAAATATGGATGAAGAGATGAGAGAGAGATGAGGGCTTATAGTTCTCTTCTCAACCAGATCCCCCTCATCCCCGTCTCCTCCCTCTGATCTCTGTTATCCTCACTTCCCTCTGTCGGTTCAGAGAGTGATGAGGGTGTTGTTTGTGTACTACCCAGGGGGGGAAACCTGAAATTCAACATGGTTCACATATCGCATGCATTCTCCCAAGGAAACATCTAATTAATTTCCTAACGTGCTGACTCCATACATGCATCCCCCCCCCCCCCCGTTAAGATGTTCCTTTCTTTCATCAGACGTTGTAAATAAAGCGAGATCGCCCCGGCTCAGACTTGGATTATTTAATTACAATATCTTAGTTCTGGTTTGTCCAGTCCATCTTGAGTAATATGATGAAAATGTGCTGCAGGCAGTCAGTGAAAGAACACAGGCGAGTAAATTAATCACAGCTTTCAAAACTGAGAGCAGAGATTATGATACCATATGGGCAGATTTCCACACTGACTTGTGTCGCATTATGTGGCCCCCGAGGAGATGTGTAAGCGACAAGCTTCCCAGAAAGACTTTCCGCTACTCACCCAGAATCACTGCCGTGGCTGTGCTACTTGCATTGTTGTGAATAGAACAAATGGAAAAGGGGCTGATTTACATGTAAAGATGTTGGAACAGATGCAGCAGATCAACTGTTTGACTGGTCACTCCTCCGTTTGTATCATCTTCTATCAGGCTGTTTTCCGTCCTTTTTTTTGTTAATTGCATAGCGCAGGTAATTATAATGTGCAGAAAAGTAGGTGAACTTTCACCTCTTTTATCAAATGAGCCTCAAGAAAATCACTGTTTTGTGAAATGAGGCATCACTCTCCAAGAACAAATGTCAGGAGGTTTCATACAATCAACAAAACACCTAAAGGCTACCTATTCAATTCAAATCAATTTTATTTGCATCGCACCAAATCATTATATGCATTACTGTAGCTCAGGGGCTTTTACAGGGTAAGGTCAAGTCCTTACTTTTTTATAGAGCGAAACCGCACAGTTCCCATAGAAAGCAAGCACTTTGTGACAGAGGAGGAAGAACTCCCTGTTAATTGAGAGAAACCTCCAAAAGGATCAGGCTCAGTGTGGCCGGACGTCTGCCTCAACCGGAGGAGAAAGAGGCAGGAGAGGAAGAGACTACAAATTGCAGTATATACAAAGGATTGTTAATTGTAACAGTGGAGATAATAACTGTCCTACACATATAGGTGATGGTATCATATCTTGCTGTTAATCCTTAACTGTTATAACCCAAATGTATTCACTCTCTCAGTGACACAGTGGTTACACCCGCCACTCAGCAAGAAGCTTCTGGGTTTGATTCCTGGGCCTGGGTCCTCTGTGGGTGCAGTATTCATGTTCTCCCCATGGCTGTGTGGGTTCTCACCTGGTCTCCTCGCTTCCTCCTCCCACAGTCCAACACATTCACACTAGGTTGATTGCCCATAGGGTGTGAATGCGATTTTGGTGTGGATTGTTTGTCTCTATATGTGGTCCTGCAATAGACTGGGGACCTGTCCAGACCCTGCGGATATATAGACAATGGATGGATGGATGGATGGATTTAATCTTTCATTCAACTTTTATTTTAACACAAGAATACATACTGTAGAGATAGAGACCTCATTGTAGCTGAGCACAAGATGAATTAAAAGGTGCTAGACAGAAGAAGCACAGATGTTGAGTTTCCATAACAGCACTATAAAATCAGAAATATGTCAAGAACAACAACAAAAACTATTAAATAAATAAATGCAGACATAGTAGGAATAACAATGGTAGAGATGTGGTTTGGGAAACTGTAGCATAATGCATAAATACTTTATCCATATAACTTCTGCTAGAACTGCTGAAAACCACAGTGAAGTTATTTACATCCTGAGGTGACTTTTTTTTTCTTTCTTTTTTTTTATCCAGCCGCTGATTTGGGACAAAAGCTTCTAGTCAATCTGTGGCCGTGCTCCACATGCTGCGACCAAATTAGTCGAGCGCAGAGACCCACAGACGAAAAAAGGGGGTGAGAGGCGGTGGGAGATATGTGCCAAGCTCTAATAGGGTTGTCAGTCCATTTAATGGCAACAATTGACCCGTTGGAAATGCTTTTTTCTTGTTTGCCCTCTCTCTCTCTCTCTCTGTCTCTCTCTCTCTGAGCGCTAATAGTGCTGAAGACAACCAAGTACTTTTTGGAGCAGACAATGTCCAGCTTTGCTCCTCTCTTGACATTCCCTCGCTTGTCCTATAGCGGCTGCAAGTGAGGTGGGAAGTCGGCGGAGAGATCACGGAGCAGATGGCGTCACCACATGCCACCAGTCGAGTTGCGATGAAGCACCAATAGGGGCTCCGATAGTTCTCGCATTTGGAGGCGCACACGATTGTCATTAGTGTTCCTTGATGAGCACTCACAGTGTAATGGCTGACTTTTAGTTGTTGTTTTTTTTCTTTTTGTGGTTTTTACTAAGGCGATGGTTTTACTTATGACAAGAGATGAGAATACATTACGGACAGAGAGGGGGGGGGGCAGTTGGCTGAGAGCTGGTGAGGATGGTCGCTTGTCACATCAGTCTGACTGGTCACTGCAGATGTCAGCAGCATAGTCCTGTCATCGTGTCTCTTTCTCCTCCTCTCCCCCTCCTCACGCCCGTTTCCGATACTCTGACCTAATGGTTTTAGAGTACACTGCATGTGCTGCTATCCACTAACCCCCCCCCAAAAACTCTCTAGTCTTTATCTATTTCCCATCCCCTTCCCACCTTTCTATTTTTCCCCGTGCAATGCCTTTTTTCGCATTTTTTCACGCTCGTTTTTACCGACTTCCTTTTTCACCCCCGACTCGCCTCTGCACGCTCAGTTTATATTGGTCTCCTTCTGTCTGTCTTTCAGTTTCCTCCTTTCCGTCTCACTGAGTCATGTCGTTCTCTCTCTGTCTCTCTCTCTCTTCCTCACACGCACACACACACACACACAAGTGCAGAAAGTCAGAAAGTATTGGCTTATATTTCCCATGGTGTCTGCAATACATTCAGCTTCACTAGCGGCAGCAATGTACTGGAGCAAGGCACCTGCTGTGCTGAGCTGATATGAGAAGAACGACAGATACACAGCCGCACACAAGCGCACACACACACACACACACACACACACCATGAGCCTTCAAAGGCTCAAATATGGATGGGAAATGTAATAACCCTCTGTCTGTGAATGCAGGCGCTGTACATAATTAGAAACTTACACAATTACAAACTACATAGTCCTGTGTTTTCACATTTACCCACATATAAATGTGTTGTCTAATACACGAGTATTGACACACACAGTTTGCGTTGTCTCGGTGGCTGGAGGCAACCCGTCTGCTCCCGTTGCCTTGGTTACAGGCCATACTGTAGGCTTGTCTTGAGAGGTGCTCCAGGTCTCTGCCTGCCATGTCAGGCTGTGTGGTTGGCAGTGTGTGTCCGTCTGTCTCTGTCTCTTTCTGTTGTTGCCATATGTGCGTCTGCGTGCGCATCTGTGCACTCGAGTATAAGGGATTGCCGTTATCAAATTACGCAGCAGTTTCTTGGATTGTGTAATGAGACCACTCCATTATGTGCAGCTTTCAAGAGGATGCTGAAATTGTCTTACAGGCAGGAATGCTGTGGAAAGTGTTTATCATTTGTAAGACTAAATTGGGGCCAGATTTTTGTGCACAGCACTTGGAGCTATTGAAAACAATGAATATTTGCAGCCTTTCCCAATCTCCAATCAGACCTGTGTTGTCAGTGGACCATTCACAGAAAATGATAAAGAACATCTCCCCTCCTTTGTTGTCCTATATTGACCACCATCAATGCCAAGATTAAAACAAACTTTGTGTTCCACTTTTATATTTAAATTGACAAACACACACACACACACACACACACACACACACACACACACAGCTTACATGTCTCCATAATGCTGAGCACGGGCTGACACGGCATTGTGTGCGCTGTTTTACTGCAGAGTGAGCAGCCCACTGATGCTTTCATTTATCTTTTAGGAATTTATACTGAATACTAATCTTCACAAGTCCTTGTGTGAGAGGTGGAACTCAGATAAATTAAATTACAGAGAACACTGATCAAAGTAAATTGACTTGATTAACTTTCTTAAGTTTTATCTTGTTTTGAAGACTTGGGTAATTTAATGAAATGCAAACTTAAGTTGATAAAGGCAAAATCTAATAAAAAAAAACTGCCTTGATTAAACTTTTCATCACAACTCTGCACTTAGTCGTTCTTTCATCGTATCATTCATTTATTTTTGTGCCAGACAAAAAAAATCAACAACCCAGAAGTGACTCTAATCACTAATGTCTTCAGGTATAGCACTCGCGCTCTATCGTGAGTAATGGCATTGACTGGCTTTTCATTCAGCTTTAACAGCTAGAAGGTCTAAAGGAGTAATGAGAGAAACCACTTTAAACCAGTGTTAAACCAACCAAAAGAGGAGAGTCTATCAAGTTACACAGATGCTTGGCTCTATGCTATTAATCACATAATGTGCCAGTGTAAATGCTCACACAATGAAATCAAGCGACTTTTTAGCAAAACGTTTGAATTGGTTCACTCCTCCTTTACCTTTATTGTGTAAATTTCTCCCCTCATTTTTCAATTATTCAATAATACATCGGTTTTTATCATGTACTGTAATTTGTGACTCCAAGTGCTAATAGTTAAAAAGCTGTTTCCGCTGTGTGATGTGACAGGTGTCAGGCTGTTGGCAGTGCACTTGTCAGCTTTGATTGCTCCATACTGAAAAGGGAGTGTATTGTTTGATCTTAGCAATTATGGCAATCACACCAAAAATGCCTCTTAATTTTAGTTTTTTTTAATGTTACATTCAGTACTTCAGCAGAGTCATGCCATGCACTCTGCACCCTGTCCTGTTGTATGGTACTACATGGTACTACAGTACATTTATAATGTGCATACAGCATCTACTATTATTTTAATAGCATTGAAAGGCAAATACTGTATGTATTTCTTCAACATTTTAGCCATAGCATGACACACTCTTTTCAAAAAAGCCCTTATATTTTGAGGAAGGTCTTATCTTAAACACTGCCAACATTGTTATTGAGCAAAGACGGATTTTAGTGCCGTGGAAATATGCAAAAACATAATCCCTCAAATTTGAATTTGTGGATGGGAGGGGCGAAAAAGTATATTCTCATAACACAACATATTCTGGAGCTGGAAAAGTGAAAGTTACATTTGCTGAGACAAGCATTGCTGCACTTATAGAACATACTGTATAAGAGTCTGCTTGAGGCTTTTAAGGCGCTGGTTTACTTGTTACACTAGGTTTTCCATCGCGTGTGTGTGTTCCTTTGGCTGGAGAGCTTTTGCTCCTCTCCTGTAGAGGCGAAGGCTTTGTTGAGAACATTATGAACGCTTTGGCATCGCCTTCCGTCATTATTAAAGGTTAACTCGAGGTACTTGCACAGCTGGTTGCATAGATAGTGAGAGGTCGGCACATTTTAATTGGCCCACAAGTTTCTCAGTTGTATTTTAGCAAATGACTATTCACGCTATGAAAAGGTGAAATCCGGAGTGTGTGAGACATGAAATGATAGAGATCAGGCATATTGGGGAATATTAGAGTGGGTGGATATTATGAGAGGATGGACAGAGAAGCCTTGGTGGACCAACGGAAAATGAGGCCAGACAGAGCAAAGCTATATGAGCCGCCCAAAGAGACTCATTGATCAGTTTTCCCACAAGGTATGAGGGAAATTAGGCGGGATAAGAAGAGGTATAATGCGAGCAAGGGTAGGTAGATGGGGAGATCCCTGGCAGCACGCCACACTCCTTCATCGTGGAGAGAGGGACAGGGAGACGGGGAGCGACAGGGCGAGAAGCAAGGGCACAGTGCAGCAGTTACAGAGTCAAAACAAAAATGTGACTGTCTGATGCCAAGGACGGCGCAGAGACACGCTCTGCATCAGCTCCAACACGGATTCACCTGGACGTCACTCAGTCACACTGACGGATCCCTTCCTCCGGCAGCTGGGACCTTTCTCTCCGTGTCACGCTCAACAGCTGACACCGTGACACACGCCACAACTGTGCATCTTCCTCAAGACAGAGAAGCTGAAAACACAACCAACTAGATGGGACAGCGGTTGTCACAAAATTGGCATTGCAGGCAGGCAGCAGGGTGTGTGTTTGTGTGTGTGTGTGTGTGTGTGTTGGTAAGGATAGGAACACTGCTCTAGTTTACTAGGACTAAACATGCGTGTGTGTGTGTGTGTGTATGTGCAACAGTGTGTGACCTATCGTGGTGTGTTCTCACTGGGAGAGGAGACAGTGCCACAATATCATTTTGATTCACTCTGAATGAGACTGATCCTGAGGGTTTTCGCAAGAAGTCACACACGCATGCACACACACATACTACACTTACACATATGGACGCACACACGCACATGCGGGCGCTAAGGAGACGAGCTCTGTCGAAAATCCTCATTGTAAAGTACAGAGATCTCATTCAGTCATGAGTCATCCTGTTCTTAACAAACACACAGACACACAGTTGTTGATTTGGCGCATCCATTTAATAGAGTCAGTCCTACATTTTCCATGGATTACATAAATGCCCCCCCCAACCGCCTACCACACACACACATGCACGCACGCACACACACACACTCCTTTTGCTATTTTACAGAAGCGAAAAGAATCATACCGAAATAGATTTTGGTTCTTAAATTATTTACACAAATAGGGAGCCAATTTTTTGTTTTGCAGTCGACTTGTGATGGTTCTCATCCTCCGGCTCAGTCTATGTGGAGCAGTCATCATTACACATGACGGAAAAAAGAAAGGAATAGAAGCTGAGACTGAAAGAACTGTAAGTTAGAAGTCCTTAACTTAACCGACTAACAGTCGGTATGCGTAGTCAGCTGCTTCTGGATGTCTGCTGAAATGGAGCCAATAATGTTTGTGCTTTATGCTGTGCACTGTGCTATGTCTTATGATAATATTTAGTGAACTATTACCAAGAAATTATGTAATTTCTGATTAAGCTCTTAGTTACTTGGATTATTAGCTACCACATATTAAGGCTACACCATTTACCGGGGCCGTTGACAGGAATTCTGGGCCCCCTTAAAGAATATTAAAGTGGGCCCCTACCCCCTAACTTATCCAGTTTTTTTTTTCTTAGACTACGTATGTATTATTATTTATTATTTAGCCTACTTTGTTTTGATGCTAATGCAGCATTACTATGAGTATTAGTCAGGTCTTATGCAGAATAAATCAGTCATAAAAAGATTAGACTGGGGTTTTTTGTGGGCCCCACTGGGCGCTGGGCCCCTTGAATTATCATCACCTTTCTCCCCTATACAACGGCACTGCCATTTACTCATGTACTGTATACAGTAGCTGGCCATGTCAGCCCAATGAGCCGGGAACTTAAAGGGGGCAAAACGAGCAAAATTGGGGTGCAAAGGTTAAATACTAAGCACATTATACTAAATCTCAGTTCTAAGACGTCTCCTGTAAAATGTTCCTGTGCTGCATTCAGCAGGGACTGCAGTTTGTGTTTGGACAAAATAAATAAATAAAAAAGCACTCAGGTAATAAATTGGTTTTTGCACCGGAGCCCTCAATTTTTACATTTTAATGATTGGAATAATTTGTTTATTTTCTGAGGATGTTTTCCAAGTGAAGGTGTGGAAAATAAGGTCAAAGTGGGGCTCCTCAGCTCTCACTACTTGCATGCATCGCAGACGCAGATAAGTAGATGAAAAGAGAAATCAGTGACTCAAGGGGAAGATCCTTAAATGTTTTGTTGCAGAGGGAAACGGAGAGCTTGATAAAGTTGAAAAGCCACAAATAGGAAAGAAAGAGGAGGGCAAGTGTCTGACCAAATCTGCATTGATGCGGAGGGACAGGCATAAAGAGATAGAGGTAGAGGTAGAGAGGAGGAAGAGGGAAAAGATGAAAAGAGGAGGCCCTGTCCGCATCCTAAGAAGATTAGACAAACAGGAGTGTAGAGAGGAGGGAAGAGGCAGAGAGAGAGAGAGAGAGAAAAAAGGAAGCTTATTTTAACAGTAAATATGCCACTAGAAATCCCTCTAAAAGAACAATCAAATTAAATACCAAATCTCTGTAACAGCACGACTGGCCTTCCTTTCTCCTCAAAGCATCCTTAGTGTCAGATTCGGTTAGCATCCTCCCGACATGACTGGGGAGTGACATGACCGGCCATCAGCTAGCGCTCTGGAATCAGCTGTGCGTGAGTCAGCCGCCTGCTGCTGCTTCCCCCTGCGGAGGGAAAGGTTTGGGGGTCAGTATGACAAAGAAACTGAACTCAAACCAGCACTGATTCACTTCACATGTCAGCGCAGACGGCGCTAACACGGTTTTTGTTTTGTTGTCTTTGATGGGTTGGAGGTGAGGAGTCCATTGGGGGAGCGAGGGGAAGGAGGAGGGCAGGAGGTGTTTTGAATGTAACGTTCTAAACGTGCACCGTTCAACTGCGAAAGCATCTGTCAATTGCGTTCATAGCTAAGTCTCAAACACATTTTCCGCCACACTTTGGGGTCATGCGTGTTTATCTATTCTCTCTCTTTTCTTCTTTCTCTCAGCCTGTCTGTGTCACTCCTTTCTCTATGAGTTCACGCCGTGCCTCTGTTCTTGGCTCTCTGCTTTGCTAAGACAGAACCTCAGGGCAGGTTCTCTAGTTGTACAACAGCAGGGCTTTACACACACTCAGGCACACAGGTTTACACACACATACGCACAATGGCCTGATTGATTTTTCATTGCCTGTTGAGGCATAATGTGTCCCAAAGTGTTTGCGTTTGTTTTTGCTTGGAGGGCAAAACTGTCCATCGTTTGTGCTATCGCACCTGGGAATGAATGAAAGGCTGAGATAGAAGGAGAAGGTAGGAGAGGTGACACCTGGGAAATTGAAATGGTACTGAGGTAAAGGAGTCACAGAAAAAAAGAAAGAAAGAAAAAACACTAACCCAAAGGGGGTAAGGCCCTCATTTCAAAGAAGAGGGTTTGTGCTTAGCTAAGGAAAATAAGAGAAGGCAGAGAGACTTAATAAAAGTATTTTCTCCACTCATCACTGTGACATTATTTCTCCCCATTTCACTGCCTTACCCTCAGAGAGCAGTGCTAAAGAGATGGCAGTCACAGTGGAGAGACATACAGATTAATAGAGAGTACAGACCCTCTGTGTGTGCAGGAGAGAGACATAGAATAACAAAGATGTTTGCAACCACATAATCCCTGAATGAAAGGAAATTTTAAATGTTTGTGTGTGTGTGTGTGTGTGTGTGTGTGTGTGTGTGTGTGTGTGTGTGTGTGTGTGTGTGTTGCACAGGCATCGACCTTCTTAAAAGTGCACTTTAAGATTTCTTTACTGTAGAAGATACATGAGCTGCAGAAAATCACTTCAAATAACTTTGGTTTTGATTTTTTTCTCCTCATGACTTGGGTTGAGTTATAAATTAAGTGTGTCTTAGCACATGGCAGGTTCAGCGAGAGGTTACCCACAAGGATGTCATACAGCTGACAGTGAACTGTCTCCTCAATGTTGTTATTATTGTATAGTTGTAGTGGGATTCAGTGGCATTTCAGTGGCAAGGAACTCAGGGTAACACTTAAAAATAAATACTATACGAACAAAGCATTAGTTAATCAATATTAAATACTTAAATTCATTATTTATAGTGCATTCTTTCATACAAATTAGTATGTAATTTATAAACACATTCATTCATTCAGAAATTTTATTTAATAGGATAAAACATAAATGTTTGACTCAATTAATATGGACATGTATAATATGGTTTATAATTAGGATTATATTTCCATTTGTATATGTACATTCATGCTGCAGTTATAGTATAGCATAATAGATTATGAATTAACTAATGTTTCGAAGTGTCTAGTTATTTAAAAACGTAACAATACTTAGAGATCTCATGACATTTAAAGTGTTTGTACATGTACTGTATGTAACATTCAGAAAACCCTTGTTATTGATCACATGATGGGCTGTTGGGAAACTGCAGTCTGTATGACTGTATAGATGTATGGAAAGGTCACCATGCAGGAGCAGCAGTCAGACCTGCTGGATGTTTGACAATGACTCAAATAGTGTGTAGATAGGTCTGGCCTGGCAGGACTGTAGTTTGACCAACTAACATGTGTTTTTGTAATAGGATTCATAAAGTATAAAATCATTTACAGCTGATGTTACTCATGTTTTCTCCAGTGTTTTTTTCTATCCGTTGTTATTTTCTTGTGCTTACACGTTAATACAAGTTCATGCCGACATCCGTCTTGTGCTGGGAGCCAGTCGATTGCTGATGTTAATGGAGTCCATTTCTGATCTAACGTTAGCCAGTGTTGCACACTATTAGCGCTGTCGGGGAGCGGAGGGAGTCAGAGAGGCAAGGCACTCGGGATCGCACATAAACATCAATTCTTGGGATTTTGCCAGAGAGTGTGTCCTTTACACAAAGAACAACCCACAGGCTGTTCCAGGCGACTGAGGAAATCAGTGGAAGCTCTCATTATAGATACACTACAATCCATTCACACATTGGCAGTAAAAAAGTAATACAGGTTATCGCTTCATATTATTTCCTATAGTACATTTAAGTAAAAAACATCAGTCATTTCTTAAATGTTGAATTGAATTGAACGGATGAACAGACTGAAATTATCTTTTATGGGGATTTTACCAAAGTTTATATTTATTTTCAAAAAAACATTTGTTTGTCTTTTACTTTTTAATTTTAATCTTTTAAGATGAACGGGTTGTAAATCAAACATTATTCTTGCGAAAATAAAGGCTTAAGCTTTCATTGGCACTGTTTTGAATTTGGTAATATCTTTCTCTACCCATTGTACCTTTCATCTTTTCAAATAAACATGAAAAAGTTGTTCTATCCCTTGGCGCATTGAGGCTTCAGCATCTCTGAGGCTGTTTTTGTGACTCACACAGCCATGCAACAGAAATAGCTTGGAAAACTAGTAAAACTAATTCTGATCTTCCTTTTCATTGATAAATTGTTCACAGGCTATGTTGCAGCTGCCTGACCTCTTGGCTTGCATGATGTGTAGCGTACATGCAGTATGAGTGAGTCAGATACTGTAAGCATAGACTGATCCTGATAGTGATATGAATGTCTGCTTCTCTACTTATTCATAGTTTGGTGCAGAGCCATAAATTCACAGTATTTTTGAACATGGTGATGATTGATTTTTCCCATTTTGAAATTCAAAATTGTTGTAGAAAAAAACCCTGCGGTCGTGTGAGGACAAACCTTTTTAAAACAATCAAAGTCATATCAAAATTTGTATTTATTATTGTTATTTATTATTATTATTATTATTGGATAATAGAATAGAAACCTTAATTAAGTTGTTGACTAGCAAAATAACTGTTGTGCTGACTGTACACTCTTATTTTTGAGAAGTACTAATTAGGGAACATGTGTTTAAACTCATGACAGGGTTCACACAGTGGGAACGTCTGCATTTGTTTGAAACCACGGCCGTGTTTGGAGCTGTTTACCGATTTTACAAGTTTATTAGCTCTGTACTGGGACGTTATATTCATGTTAGCGCCACTGTGTCCTGTCAACACTACACATGCTGTGTGCGCGTGTCACAAGTGATCACACCCAGACTCAGTCATTACTGCAGCGGTCGTGGGTTCTCGAACTGCTTGTCATCTACTCTCTCTCCTCCCAGCTCTCCTGTCACTCTCTCACTGTCCCCATGGAATTTGCACACACACACACACACACACACACACACACACACACACACACACACACACACACACACACACACACACACACACACACACACTTTTTGGCAGACATTAACACAGGTTGAAGTCATTTGCAAAGGGCCCTGTAAGTATCAGAGATTCAGGAACATACAGTAACTGACACCGTGAAACATGCTGCATTCAAATCTTATTCATCAAGCAGGGCCGTTGTACAGTATAGGGGAGAAAGGTGATGATAATTCTTGGGGCCCAGTACCCAGTAGGGCCCACAAAAAACCCCAGTAGTCTAATCTTTGTATGACTGATTTATTCTGCATAAGACCCTGACTAATACTCATAGTAATGCTGCATTAGCATCAAAACAAAGCAGGGTAAATAAAAAATGATAATACATATGTAGTCTAAGAAAAAAAAAAGGAAAAGTTAGGGGGCAGGGGCCCACTTTAGTATTCTTTCAGGGGCCCAGAATTCCTAGCAACGGCCCTGTTATCAAGTAAATGTTAAGACCACAGAATACAGTAAGTTGAGTTGAGTTTAAAGATGTTTTACAGTGCAGTTACTTTACCCAAATCTTGTCTTTAATGTCACCTTGAATGCCAACTGTAAACACTATGTCAGGCACCTGCTTTTCAACGACTGTTATCGGTCTTAAAGTTAAAGCACTCCTCCATGTGCCATCAGAATTTTAAGATAAGTTTCTCCTCTTCTTTTTTTTCCAGAGTGAAGGCAGGGTGAGGAAAATGATCGATGGGTGAAAGTGAAGGAAAATCCAGGGCCACCAGAGTGGAGATGTTTCTGTCTTCACAACTGATTTTAAGATTTAAAGAAGAAAGATAAAGGTGGAAAAGAGATACAAAAAAAGATAAAGAAAAGAAACGATTCAGTGCCAACGCAGGAGCTGATCCCCAGGAGTGATGCAGAGACACGCTGAGACTGAAGTGTTGAACTAAACTAATTCAAAGGGAATGATTGAAAATTATTTAGTACTTAAACAGTTTATTTTATTTTTTACATCAGTTTAAAACAATACAGCAAAATTGACAGGTGTCTGTTTCGATAAAATGAGTATGAGTCAAATCCCTGTGGGTTTAAACATAGTGTGGGTTCAGTTTTATTCCAAACATTGATGTAAAGTGAAAACCATGCTAATTGTGTTTGGTTTAATCCAGATGTGTTCATCAGCGGAGGTAAACTCAGGTCTCTGTGGCTCTTTCTGAAACACATACAGTGTTTGTTGTATAGCTGTGTATTTCTTCTCAGCTGCATTGCTCCTTAACCCCGATCCTGTTTCTACGTGGTTCGAGAGGATTAGCATCATGGTGATCCTGCTCAACTGTGTGACACTGGGCATGTACCAGCCCTGTGAGAACATCGACTGCACCTCAGACCGCTGCCAGATACTGCAGGTAAGTGTGTGTCGGTGCACGTGTGTGTGTGTGTGTGCAACAACATGTCAGTGCACTGATGAAAAGATAGGACAGAACGATCAATTATATGACACAAACTCAGAGCGGCTCACCACTCTTCTTGTCACTGTTCCTCAAGCTGCGATGCAGGCGCGCTGCGGCTCCATTATATCCCTCCTGGAAGGTTTATATTTCCTCCTGCTCTCTGAACAGGGAATTGGGATTAAGTTTGTTTTAATACAGTCTAGCAGAGCCACATGTGATGTTCCCACTTGATGATGAGAATGCATTTGACAGGTGCCAGCAGATTAAACTGTGGTCATTGATGGCCACTGAAGCTTCACCCACAGGCTCTTTATGCTAATTTAGCTGCAATTTGTGATTTAAATCACCGACTCTGGTTATGTGTCGATGAAGAATTTCATTTTGAATTCATTCAATATTCCTCCCTTCCCCATAGCTGTCCCCAGACAATTAGCTCTATACTGTATCTGCACATAGGTGTGATATTTCTCATTATCAACGCTTTCATATAAGAGGAAACAGTGCACCTTGTTTTGAAGGTGACAAAATCTTTTCAGTTCCATCATTTCAAATTTCACCAGCTGCTTGTGGAGTTGATTGATCCAAAGGTGTTATTATTATAACAAGTTGAGCCCTTTTACAATCTGCGCCTATACATATGATATGATATGATATGATTGCCAAATTGCTAATGTTTTCCCTTTGTTTCTGTTTGTAAGCCGTGTTGGGCTGATGTGGGTTATGTGTTGCTGACTGGGTGATTTGCCAACTGGCCGAGGACGTGGTGTGTACCTCTGGGATTGTAATTATTTTTCATTGAAGGAAAAATTGGCAGGCTCAATTCCAGGTGTGACAAGAATGACCTAATTCTGCCTCCCACGCTTTTTGTTTGTGATTTGTTTAATGTCCGCTGACATTGAAAGTCCGACTCTACGGCTACCTGCATGGGAGGTTTCTGTCGCTATAGTTTTTTTCCTCATGTGCTGTCGCTGTGTTGACTCACTGTGCTGCTGTATCTCACTTGCCTACAGCACATTAGGGTGGATTATAATATCAAATAAATCCCCTTAGACCAAACTATAATAGGTTTATTTATCTCAGATTTTCTCTTGACTGTGCAGAGATTTCAAAAAAGGACTCGGTGCTCTTAAAAAAAACTGTGTGACATGTCTTCTTCGTCTCTGTCTCTCATCCTACCTTCTTTTCCAGCACCATCTTCCTCCTCCCTATGTTCCTGTTCTCCAATCCTACACATTCTCTCTCTCTTTCTCTCTCTCTTTCCCTTCCTCCACTCTTTGTCTCTCTAACAAGCATATTGTCTCCCCAGGTAGTGTGAGGGGTCCTGTTCTGGTGGTTGCTAATGGTAACAGGAGGGATTTTGCTGACAGGGCTTAGATAGTTAGAGTGGCCCTCACATGCCTCCCTGGCCCTCTTTGAAATACAGAACCCCCGCCTCACTTCCTGGAGCAAAAAGAGACGCAGTAATAACCACAAACAATGTACACATCCACTGCAGGATCAGCTCAGATGGCTGTCAAGGAATCTTGCAGGAGTTAAATTGGGATTTGGAGCCCTGGACCTCAGGGATTAAAAGCCTAGGGGTGCAGGGGACTTGGGTCCATGTGGTAGACCATGATTTGCTACACCTTGGTCAATAATTTAAAATACAATCAAAGTTAAACTTACTGCCAGAAGCTGCGGTTTAGGATGGAAATTGTACCTAAGGCAGTGAAGGTCCTCTCCAGTCGGCCCCAATTTACTTCCTGTCTGTATTTGCATAGTCATTTCTTGCAAATGGAAAGTTGTTATTCTACCTGAACTAGACTCAGATGGGATGGGACTTATTATACCTTTAAATCAGGAGCTGTTCAAGCCTCTTAACAGAGCTTCAGAGGTTCAGAAAACTCACTGACACTTTGTAGAAAGACTCTGTCAGGTATTTCTTCTGTCGTATTTGTCTCTCACTGGGAAATGAACATTTGTCCTCGCGCTGCCTTCAGTTTGATACACTGATTAATCACGTCAGTCACTGGTTCCACAAGTAGAGGAGGAGACACATGCATTATTTTATTTTAAATGGTACCATTACAATCCTGATGGCCTACTTACCACGTCCTCTCCTCCTGCCAAATAAGCAGCACGGTGACAGCATATGAAGTAGTTTCCACCACAGCTCCTATTTCAAATCATGAAAGGGCCCATCACAAGACAGCCTCAACCTCTTTACAAATCATGTTGACGATGAAACCTGATAGGCTGACTGAAGAGCAAGCTGGCGGTGGTGACAAATAACAATGATGAATTCATTCCCCTTTCAGTCAGCGCAGAGCGCAACAGGGATCCGACTGGTGCAGCCAATGTCGGATTACATGTGAAGCGTGCAGCCTGCATTATTTATCAAAACATCATTTAAACAGCATGTGAGACTGATCGTCTCACGGTTCCCTTTGCCCGCTGCCAGCACTGTATGCTGGCTGTGTGTGAACTCATGCTTGTGTGTGTGTGTGTGTGTGTGTGTGTGTGTGTGTGTGTGTGTGTGTGTGTGTGTGTCTGAGCACATATGTCTCCTTCAAATACAGTACATTACAGCACAGGGTCATGTCCACACATGCGCACTTTAGAAAAAAAAACCCACAAATCACAGTTTTATACATTTACAGTTTTTCCTCACACCGTCACAAGTGCACAAATTTGCTTTCTGCTGTTAAAGATTCAATCCCTACAGATAACAAATGGTGTGGAACATCCATCTCTTTACTCTCGCTATTTCTGAACAAAAAAGGTGCTAGTGCATGAATAAATCCACAAAATTTCACACACCATTTGTCTCATTGAATGTGGTCTATAGATGAAAGCAGCATCCCACAATTGTTCATCAGTGCTCCTCTCTAGCTGACGTTTATTACTCCTGGTTGCCCCAAACGCACCACATATCAGTGTTTTCTAGCCTGCTGTGGGTTATTGTTGAGTCTCTAGTTTGACATTTAACTTTTGCCTGAAACCCGAAAAAGGTAATAACCTTAAAGCACTTGTGGAGAATTGTTTTCCCATTGCAGTATGTGTATTGGTTGGTGGTATGTGATTTGTGTGAGTGCACAGACTCTTATTGTCAGGGCATAGTTACTGTGTTTTAGCAGCTTAGAGCACCATTCAGCTCGAGAGTCCTAGTGAAAACCTGCTTCTTATTTATCTGTGAATTCAGTTGCTTGAACCAGTTATATTTGAATTAGGGCTATCAATCCACTGGAATATTTAATTGTGATCAATTGCATGGGTGTCCATGGTCATAGTGTCCATTTAATTTGTTCAAATTGTACCTTAGATTTGTATTTTTTAGGTGTTTAATGATGGACAGATATGCTTGCATCATGCAAATGTAAGTTCATTATACATTAACCGAAAACAACGACAGATATTGTCCAGAAACACTCAAATGCCTCACTGTATTTGGCATAAAAAAACCATGATGATGCCATCTGGATGTTAATGAGAGATGGTTTATCTTGTGAATGCGAGCTGATTCATTCATTATTCAGCCTTGGTGGACGCTAAAATCATCAGTCAATTCTACTGTGAAACAAATGCAAGAGAACCATGAGCCTCAGCGTCCATGTAGCTGACAGACCCAATCCCTACAACCGGCTAACGTGAATAACTCGAGGGTGGCGCTTCTTGTGGTCATTAGCTCCCTCTCCAGACGGCTGACTCAGGAGGTGAGTTTTCATGCACCACCAACATGTCGACCTGAGTTAGAGTAGTTTACACCGATTACGTACAGGCTCTTCTTCTGGCTCGCTGTCGACCAAACAAATGTCCAACGGGGCATTTGTGGTCATATGTCAGACTGCATACATCTTGGTGTAACACTGACAACTGATTAAAACTATGGCTGAAGTCAATGGCCGATATAACAGAACAGACTCTTACTGTAACTGTGTGTCCAAAAAATAGCTGTGTTAAAAGGAATCTGTGTTTATTGTGTTAACTTTGACAACTCTAGTTGAATGCCATGGCATGTTTGCCTTATAATACATTGTAGCCTTGAGACTTTAACAGGGCTTTAACCTCTACCACATATTGTTTGAAAAGCAATTTACATGGGTGAACATTCTTTCATTCGTTTCATACTTGCTCCACTCGGAGATATGACAGTATCCAATTTGAAAGAGTGAAGCACCATGTTAGTGCAGGGATATCACACTGGTTGACAGTTTTAGAGCAAAGAACCCTTGTCATCATCAAAAAGCCAAATTATGACCAATGACTAATCAGCAGCCATAGCTTCATTTTGAATTTCCAGACCTTGAAAGTCTCTGTGTCAAGAGGAAGCAGCTTGAGTTATATGTGGTAGGAATCCGTAACAAGGCGAGCGAACGCAGTCATACAGCCTAGGGCAAAGCACTGGGAAAGAGTTTTGTTCCCAAAATACAATTGGAGGTTTAGCTAGTGATCTGAACATAATAACGCAAGCAGGACATGGCAGAGATTTTGGCTTATATGACTCTCTCTTCATTTATCTCTCACTGTCTCGTCTCTCTCCATCTTTTTGTTTTCTCTGAGGTTTGACCTGGATCTATCTTACCTTCTTTTTTTTCTTTTCTTTTCTTCTTTTACAGTATCTGTTCACGTCTTACTTCTCCTTTGATTCACTGCTGAATTGTGGGTCGGTTCACATTGAACACCGTGTGGTTTTGTGTGGTGTTACTTTGGCAAAGTTACAAATAATGTGGCTGTGCACAAGGAGACATTTGCTTGTTTTAAGACTTTCATATCACAACAGCAAACTTCACGCAGGCACACAAATTGGCCTTGAACTCCACATGTCCTTATGATGGTGTGCTTTTAACAGCAAACTTCACTTGTTTCCTGTAAAATGTTGGAAAATAACTAATTTGCTAATTAATATAACATGTGAAAGACTGCCTTTTAAATATGAAAAATAGTTCAATGATTGGTTAAAGGTGTTTGAATGGATACAGGTTTTATAATACATTCAAGGTCAGACTCAAAAGTTGGCTTTAGATTTGAGAAGCTTGCGTGTGTGCTTCAGGCCGTCTCTCAGTGTGTGCTGTGGTGCGGTACGTAATAGTTTTTTTCCTTTATCTAAAGCCCTACTGTTAACAACTAAATAGTTTTATTTTTTGTCAAGGCAACATGTTTTCAGCAGAGATTACAAGTTCTTCTCATTCACTAAGAAACTGAGTTGGGTGAAAAATATGCAACATCTTGAGCCTACTAATTTCATGAGCACACGAGAGAGAACAGATGTCTGGCTCATGTGTTTCAAGCAAAAATATATCAAATGCATCTTCTTTTGCTCACACTTTCTTGCATCTTTATCTCCCTCTGTCTTCCTGCAGGCATTTGATGCTTTCATCTACATCTTCTTTGCATTGGAGATGGTGGTCAAGATGGTGGCTCTTGGGATATTTGGCCAACGCTGTTACCTGGGGGACACCTGGAACAGGCTGGACTTCTTCATCGTCATGGCTGGGTGAGCTACGTTACCAATGTGAATCAGGCAAAGCTTCTATGTCATAAGCTTCAGGGAAGTTTGTCAAAATGAAGGCGTGGGGGTAAAATAAGTGAACATTTTACTTTGTGCCGTCATAAACTAAAGTTTGTCACTGAATTGGTTAACTTTTGGTTAGAGTTTCACACTGGCAGGGCTCCATGCCAGCATGTTCAGGCCGAAAAAATAACAGGTTCCTAACCTGAAAAGTCGATTCTCAAGGGAACCAAGAAATAGTTGGTTCTTCCCTGCGAACTGTGACACCATCAGTGGGCGTGTGATATTCTAGGCTGCGTCGTCAGAAAGCACCAAGTTTCTGAGACTTCAGAACGGAGCCAGAGCCAGAACCAGAACCGTGTCCGTCTGAAAGACCCTTTGAGTTCTGTATGTGAACTTTTCTATAATGAGTTGGTTTTTTACCTGCTCTGAAACAATCTGAAGCATATCATCGACGACTATTCGTGCATTGGTTTTCTAACCTCCAAAACGCTGTCAAGTGCTGTTAAATGCAACATGATTTTCATTCACTCCGGACATTTTAACATTTTCTCCTTGTGAGTCTGGGCGGTGCTGGTGATGCAGGATGACAGGTCACGCAAACTGTCTAATGTATGAGTAACCTGTCAGTCCATGCAACATGTTTGTAACATGTTTCAAGGTTGGAGAACATGAGTGTGAACACTAAACAGGCTAGAAGTGAAAAGCTGGGGGAAGTGAGCTACAGAAGAGAATAACACGTTGTCACTCACATTCTTAATCCGCTAATTTGCATTCATACAATACAAATCTACAAGAAAGTTCATACAATACAAATCTAGGCCTTTGCTGTTCACACAGTTGTTTATGGGGTGACTCTTGCATATGTGGCTAATCTGCCAAGTAAATAGTTTGGTAGACAGACGGGTTTGTGAGAGACACTGTCAACTTACAACAACATTTGTAACACATGCCCACAAAAGCTTTCACATCTATATAGACACACACATGCACACATTCACACACGATGGATGGATGCAAACAAAAGCAAAGCACACCTGCTCCAACACCTGCTGTGAACAAAGTGAAATGAGAGGCTCAGACGTGGGTGATAAAAAAGTGTGTGTGTGTGTGTGTGTGTGTGTGTGTGAGACTGTGTGTGTGAGAGAGATGGATAGGGAGAGTGGCTGGTATAATAGCATACAAAGAAAGGTAGAGCAACAGACTTGCCAGAGTAGGTGCTGGGACATTTATCTTCATTTGAGCTGAAGCAGTTTATACCCAGTGGAAGCTCATAGTCTGTGTGTGTGCGGGCATGTGTGTGTGTGT
Source organism: Trachurus japonicus (assembly GCF_045865225.1). Classification (NCBI taxonomy): domain Eukaryota; kingdom Metazoa; phylum Chordata; class Actinopteri; order Carangiformes; family Carangidae; genus Trachurus; species Trachurus japonicus. The sequence continues at coordinate 19,389,799 of NC_140914.1, read as the reverse complement.
GTGAAACACAGAATCTCACACAGAGATTACAGTCTGTCGGCTTCTGCATTTAGAGTTTGTTTAATCTGTGTATGTGCGCATCTGTGCTTGTGTAGGCATTTGTGTGAACGCCTCGGTCTTCCTTTTCCTCCTGGCAGCATCCATTAGATTAGCGTCGAGGCTAATTGCAGAGGGCAGTGCCAGCCTTGCCAGGCCAAATCACAGCCGACAGTCTGCTATAAGCTCCATGTCTCTTACCCACGGGCACCGCGTTGCTCTCTCACCTTCCTCCGCCCTCCCTCTCTCTTTCTTTTCTTTTTCGCACGCTCGAATGAGCAGGCTGTGAAAGGGGGCTTCGTTCCTCTGCTCCATAACGCTGCCACACACATAAAGTGCCTAGCTGTCTGGAGTTTATATGCTGTATATTTTATTTTCTCCAAATCCACTGCACTGAGGCTTATCTCCTGGTATCTGCCGCAGTAAACGGAAAAATCGCAGGACATCCCCTTGTGTTTGTCCATTGCGCTTCTTGATCCAGCCATGAATCCAGTCTTGCCTTTCATATTTATTCTAATGCATGCCTACGACAGCTGGAAAAATCTACCAGGTCCAAAAAAAATGATAAAAGGGTTTCTGCTGCTGAGAAAGACCAACTGAAGTTTATATCAAAATTAATGAGAATATCTCTCCTCAACCTGGCTGACATACCTGAAACATCTTTTCAGGCATCCTGTATGCAAAGAAACAAAGAGCTGATTGCAGTTTGTGGACCTGCCCCTCCAGTCTAAAGTAGCTTGGCTGTAATACATAATTAAACAGGACTGAACAAGACAGCACTGCAGGTGTTGAATTTCAGCAGCTCCTCACTATGGAGTCATAGAAAATAAAAAGTCTGTGAAAGAATAAGAAAATAAATAGAAATGAATTAAATAATGAACAAGTCAATAAAATATGCGCAAATATAACGAGAAATAAAATAAAAAGAATTTTTAAAAAATAGCGTTTACCTAGAGACTGCAGGAAAGATTTGTAACTGTACAGTAAGTGGGTGTGTAAGAAGGGGGCGTGACTGTGAGTTTGTCCAAATCACACAGAGCCACACAAGATGTCAAAATGAGATATTTCACAACATTGCAGAACATGTGAAGACAATAGCAGCTGGACACTAGAGGACAAAAATGACTGTTGGAAGCCTGTTACTCAATGATTTCAAGGATAATTCCCAAGTACTGCACATAATGAGAAATGAAAACAGGATTTTAAAAGTAAGGCTTCATCAATGTTTGCCACCGCTCCATATAAAACACGCGCACACACGCACACAAACACTCCGACCCGCTGATTGTCAATGAAGCGCTGCTGTGTTTAATGAGAGCAGAGGAGATCGACAGACGACAGAACACTTAGTTTGGTTCTTCGCCTGCTGCTTTTTAAGATTGTAAATAAAAATTCTAGGACAGTCAGACAGAGAAAGCGAGACGGAGCTGAAATAAACTGCTGTTTCTCCACGCCTCCTCCTGCTGACTGAGAGTGAATATTGTGAATTAATTAATGCTCCACTTGTGATGACACTTATGCATAGTCAGAAAAAGTGTAAAAGCACTCCAAGGAAAGTGTCAAGCGAGACAGGACACACTCTTTGGTCTGAGAGACTGATTAGGCTTGTATCAAAATGTTCCACCCCTCCATATTCTATAGCCTCTCCATGTATGGGTCACAGGGGCAGCAGTCCATGCAGGGCTGCCCTGATGTGCCCCCTCCCCCCATGCAAGTTTGCCAACTGTCTCTCTGTTTGGACTGAGAGTGATCTGCTAGGTGCCGTGCAGACTGGTAAAACAGATGCACGCACGCACACAAACACACTACTCACATAAAAGCCTGAATGAGATGAAGGTGTCACGAGCAAAAAAGGGAATGTGGAAAAAATAGAAAACAATCATAGAAAGGATGCTTGCGGCGGTCCACTAATTACCCTCCCAAACACAGCGTCCTGATTGATGTGTAGAGGAGGAGTCACTTGTGTAGAGCGCGCACATGCGTATGCGTGAGCCAGACGCTCACAAAGACACACATGTCCAAAGACGCACACACACACACACACACACACACACTTGTGCAGGCACATCTGTGGTCCTGTGTTCTCTCTTTCACTGGATTTGCTGCTCTGTCTATCATCCAGATGCAAATGAAACAGCGCCTGTGCCGTATCCATTAATGATGATGTTATTTGTAGGTGTATCACAGCAGTTATCACTCACCCTTCAAACATGATCAAGAAACATAAAGAAAACATCAAGTCTGTGCCCTAAAGCTCACTAGGAAGGGAGCATGATGTATGTTTTAATTGCTTTTACCACTATTATGTTTGAAACAGGTTGTAATAACACCATTATTACCATTCTTGGAGAAAAAAAAAACTAACTCTGGCCCCAAAAACAGCTGGTCTGCTCTTCTCTATACTGTGACATTTTCATCAAGCTGCTGTGTGGCATTTGTGCACTTTCGACTACACTGGGAATAGAAAATTGGTCTGCGACAGGCAGCCCATACATCCTCACAAAGACGTGCACTTTTCTTTCCCAGTGTGGTACTCCTGAGCTTTAACAGTGTAAGAACAATAGAATTAGACAGTTACCACACATTGAAAAAAGTGAGGTAAGCAGCATTTCACCTCAATGCGTGATCCAGCACCCTCATGTGCCTACAAATGTATAGTGGTTTTGAATATTTTACTACTTCATGAATAAATTGTCAGCGGTTAGAGCATGACAGCTGTAGAGCAGTTCAAACCCTTGTTAGAACAAGTCATCCCACTCAAGTGTGAGCCGTGTTGACAACTCTGTGCTGTGGTGAAGGGCGAATGGAGAGAGCTTCCCTGTGGGATCAATAAAGTACATTATTGTAAATAGTGATTCGTAAGTCTGTCTACGCCAGAGAGAGACTGTGAACTTTGGCTTGTTCTGTCGAAGCCAGTAGCTGGAGCTTTGGGTGTTGTTACTGTAGCTTGCGGTGACGGCGGTAGTGGTGGTGGTGTAGATGTCATGCTGTCCCAACACTGCTGTAGCCCAGGGCTCATCAATTTGAACACAAACTCACTTAACTGCTATTACATAATGTACACCATTTGCACAGTCGCCTTTATGCTTTCATTTATCACACATACATTTTCACACCCGTTCACTCACTTGAGCTTTCTCTGTGTCAACGATCACGGTCACGCACCTTGGCACAATCGAACATACACACACACACACACACACACACACACACACACACACACACACACACTGTATGGCAAAATGTGGCCATTCTCCTGTGAAAGTGGTTTGGGTTTGGGGGCACAAACAGCTTAGCCATGCTGTGGAAATGACTTGCTAACAGATGCCAGGCTCTGACTGAGCCACAACATCCTGCAGGCAACACTTAGAATAGAATGAATCCCTCTTTTTTTCCCCCCTTTCTCTCTTTCTCTTCCTCGCCTCTTTTTCATGTTATTCTCCCCTTTTGATGCTTTGTTACTTTATCCCTTCCACTCTGTGCAGTGCTTTTTTTTTTTTCTGTCGATGCTCACACAGCTCCAGGAGGGGACAGGTGAGACTAGAAACACACACACACACAGAAAATGACCACTGTTGTTGAATCGTGATCAGGGCTCTCTGTCGTCCAGCTGAAGCCCTTTTTCTGTTCGATTTTGAACATGTGGCCCTCCATGTAACTACAGCAACGTCAAATTATAGTTTTTCCCTCTTTCTGAATTATCATTCTCTCCTTCTCTCTCTGTCTGTTTATTCAGGATGGTAGAATACTCACTGGACTTGCAGAACATCAACCTGTCGGCCATCCGGACGGTGCGGGTCCTCCGACCTCTCAAAGCCATCAACAGAGTGCCAAGTGAGAACGTTTAAAATGTTTGTGTGTTTTTGTATGTGTGTCACATTTGTAAGTAAGTGACGGCGTAGCCCGCTTCCTGTCTGCCTGCGCTTGACGTTCCTCTTTGTGCCCATGTGCTTCTGTCAGTCCACATAATGCGTCTGCATGAAAATGCATGTAGATGTATTACATCGCTGGCTTTTTTGTGGATCCTCATGCCACCTGTTCCCTACGGGAATCATTAAACATTCATCTTATGCTTAATCACACAGCCCATTCAGGCCCTGAGTCACAGCTTTATCAGATTTACAAACCATCCATTAATGCTGCTTCACTGATCAGTCCGTGACCATAACCACATCTCTTTCATCTAAAACTCAGCTTTTGGCCAAACTTTTTAACTTCTATTGATTTCTTCGTGTCGCTGCTATATGAGCCAGCTTTTAATCATTGTAAGCACCAATTAGCCTGCTGAGCTAAACTCCGACTGGTCTCCCTTGGTTTTAGTATTATCAGCTAGTGCTTATTGTAGGTAAGTTTAAGAATTGTATTTAGAAACCCCTTCAATGTGTTGATGAAAAATATTTACTTTTTTTTATTTTTATTTTTTTATCTTTGTCTTAAAAGTACTATAAGTGGCAAATAACGCATGCTGCTTTGTCCTTTTCTCATTAAAGTGAATATACAGGACAGTTGGCTCCTGTCCTTATCGAACGGCCTGCAGTTTGTCCACCCTGCAGAAAACCTTTGGATAAACAAAGCACGTAAATGTAGAAACTTTTCCCTCAGTATCTAAAGCTCACTGAGAGAGACTGTCTCTTCCACTTTTAAATAAGCATGAAATGAGTCTGCAGCAGATGGAGCTGATTTCATAAAAGCCCTGTTGCCTGATTCAGTTTGGACCTTGGGGACAGATACTGTAGGAGAAAGAAACGTTTCCAGTGACTTTGGACAGCGAATTTTAAATCTTTTTAAAGATACTGTACAGTATACGGGTACCACGCTGTGGACGGCCGATAGAATAGATATATTTTTGTGTGCATGCGATATACACAAGAACTGTTGCTGTGGCGACTGCACGTCCACACGCTACCACAACACTTCTGCCCACAAGGTTAGCCTCCTTTGCGTTATCTCTACAATGTTTACATCTTCTTTTTCACCCCAATGTATTATGCAACCTTTGTAGCTCATAAATCCTCTAGTTTATTTCTCTGCTTCCAACAACTCACTCTGAAACTCCTCTGTTGTTGTTGTTGTTGTTTTTTTAAAAGCAGATACATGCACACAAATCTAAAATGATAGCTCTCCCTCCACCCCTGAGCAACTTTTGCTCATCCCTCTAAACATCCCATCACGGCAGATTCTTCGTGTTTAGTGTAATTACCTGAAAAAAAAAAGTCTCCTGCCTGAATTGCCTTCAGTTTTCAATGTTTTGGACAAGTTACATTTCAGGTGGAGCCGTCATCAAGGAGCCCACTCAGCCTCATATTTCAGTCTGAGAGTGTGGATGTTTTAACTGCATTACTCTTCAAGTGGTGTGATTAGAAGATATTGTGTACAGCCGAGTGTGTATGTGTGTGTGTGTGTTTCAGGGACAAGTGCACAGATTGTAAACAAATCAGCTTTTTCTGGAGGTGATTATGCATCATAGCAAGAGTCTCCTTATCCACGGGTTTGTTAGCATATGCATATTTGATACAGCAGATGTATGCGTATATGTTTTTTTAAATATTTGTCCATACGGTGGTTTTCAGTTGTGTGTTGTTTATGTTGTTTTCAGTCAGGAGTGTGTAATGAGTGTGTGGTGCCCTGATTACGTCCCCCTATCCCCGACCCCATTAGAGGTGAGGAAACATGGGGAGGAAGCTATTTGTTCCTTGTTTTGTTGGATCGCTGCGATACACAGGGAGCACGGGCGCATCCTGACCCCTCACACATCTCAATTTGTAACCCTCCGACAAAATGGCAGATAATAGCCCTCTGCTGTGTGTGTCTGCGTGTGTGTGTGCTGTTGTGTTTAGACCTTTTGATGAAATTGGATCGAGATAGAGGAAACGTTACACAGAGCCGGGGTGGGAAAGAGGAATAAACAGCATGGAAACTTAAACAAGGAAAAAAGAAGAGAGGGAAAGACAAGAGGACTCCTCTGGTCTGTGGTGAACAGCACAGGCAGGTAGCTGTAAATGTGTTTCCTCTGTGGCCCAAGGGGAGGCATCCATCTTTATCTGGGTACAGCAGGAGCTGGCAAACTGGTAGAGCCACCAGGAGGGGAGAGCGATGGAGGCAGGTAGAGGGGGAGAGAGAGAATGAGAAAAAGACTGTGATACCATATTGTTTCTTTTCTCTGTAGTCTGTTTCATTTTCTTCCCTTTGAATATATGTGTTATTTCTTTCTTTCTTTTTTCTTTCTTTCTTCCTGACTTTCTTTCTTTCTTAGTTTCTGTCTTCCTGACTTTCTTTCTTTCTGTTCTTTCTTATTTTGGCACTCCCTATTTTTCAGCATGCCCTCGGGCCCTGTCTCATCCTCGTTCTACCCCCGTCCCTCCCTCCCTCCATCCATCTCCCTCTCTTCACCCAATTAGGCCTAATGGAACGGTGGCCTAATGACAAGAACCCTGGGGAACAAACACATTTAGACTCGCCTCCAGTCGCCACCAGAGACACATACTCACCAGCAACGCGACTGCTTTCCATTTAATACCAGTTGACGAGATGAATTAACAGAGGAGAAGAAAAGAGCACAACCACCTCTGGAGAAAGTCTCTCCTTTTGCAGTGTTGAGATAAAATACCCACACTTTTTTTTTTCAAACTTTCTTATGTAATAAAGATTAAATCCACACATAACTGTCCTGTTGAACTTTTCTTACCGCGGGACAGGAAATCAATTGAATCAAAGTTAATTCCACATGCAGACAGGCATATGAGTACAAATATAATTTAGACTGAGTAGAAATCAAAAGAGACAGTGATCGGCCATTAGAGAATAGAAAATCCTTCTTTAATGAGGTTTAATATTTGATTTCTTTACTGCCAATATTTGTGTTAACATGATTTTGTGTTTTGGTAGCAATTGCAAACTACAGGTATTTGCCCCCTCACCCGTAAATACTGTCTGCATGTAGGAACATCATCCTCATTACTCTCTCTCTCTCTCTGTCAGCCTCTCTCCTGTCATTCAGTCTGTTGGCAGTTTAGACGCACTGTTGTGTTTATGACACATTAACCTACTGGTGAGTTGTCATTCACGGATCCCAGTGTGGCACTGCAAAACACAGCATCAGATAAGTAGAGTAGACACCCACACACACACAGTGATAATCACACTTACACACACACACACACACACACACCTCTCAGTGGTTCAGGGTTGCTGTGATCTCATCAGTGGGTCTCACTTCTCTCTCTCGTTAGCCCAATCAGCTGTCATCATGTTCCGCTAATCACCGTCTCAATATGTCATCACTGCGGGACAGACCCAGCCACGGGGGATGAGGTCATCATTATTCGACAGGGGACAAGCTTGTGTTTCTGCAGTTCGGTTTCATCTAATCATGAATGGGGCCTCACGTAGCCCAATTATGCTTGTGCGTTCATGCGGTGGACGGTGGTTAACAGATTTGTGTCTGTGCATGTGGCTGTTTTTGTGATATTCTACCTTTAGAGCTCTTGATGTGTTTGAGAACAGTAATTGTACAACACACCTAATTTGATCTCCCACTCCTGCCTCAGATTTGTATCTTACTGCTCCACACTTTCGCTGCTGAACTCTTTGCCTGTATGTATGTGTGTGTGCAACTCCATGTGTCTTTTCCCTCCACTTCTTCGTTGTTCTTGAGTTGTGCTGTCAAGTCATTTTGCTGTCAAAAGCAGAAATTGAACCACTGTTGTGGTTGTTACACATAAATACCCAACAGTGGTGGGAATGCTTTGAAGCAACTCTTCTGTCTTCTGAAAGTGATGCACAATTATTATTAATATATTTGAAAGGGTCACTCTCAGATCATATAATATTTAGCAAAGAAATTGGCTGAAATATGAGAACAATGAAGGGTTTGGTTAAGTATTGAAAATCTCAGGACTGATAGAATGTGTTTACTTCATTCTAGGGGGTCCACTGATTATCGGCATGGCCAATAATATAGGCTGATATTCAGCATTTTTTCGGCCGTTTTATTTTTTCACCAATAACTGATCAAATAAATGTATTTCATGGTTTAGTAAATGACGTGTAACTCCTGAATGGAGGCTCTCTACCTTCCACCCAGAGTCATCTCTCGTCTGTGCGCAATGCGACACGAATGCGCCCCGTAACCCGTAATCTCTTGTTTATGACAGATTAAACTACACAAATATACACGACGTAACATCATATATGATATATAATGTTATCTACCACTCTATTGATTGATTTCTCGCTGACTTCATTGTAAACAAATGCACGTGGTCAGGAGGAGGGTTAGCAAAACAGTGGAAAAGCGACCCGACTTGCATAGTTCACCACTCTTGGCTGTGTAACAGTGTCCCGCCCACAGTCCCCACTAATTGGTTACACGGCACAAGTGATACAGTCACTCTAATCCCAGGCGTGTTATTCTAAATTTTCAATTTTACTGCAAATGAATATTGTTTCTAAATATCAGTTTCCTTCGCTACTGATAATCGGTATTGGTCAATCCATACTTTTTTCATTATCTACCAAAAACACAATCTTTCTCTGACATTAACCAACATCATTTAGAAACGTAAAACTCAGGTCACAACTATAGTCCTTCTATTTAAAAGCCTACGATGCACCCTGATCACCTCTCTTAATGGAATAAAAATGTGCATCCTGAATTCAAAACAAGATGTGATGAACATAATAAAGACATTGATAGTTTTCCTTTAACAAAATGTTTTTTGTGAGACAGGGACAAATTTCATTAGTAGGCGTATTACTATATTCAGTAGAAGTATTCATGAGGTAAACGATCAGTCACTGAAGCAATCTGTATGCAAATAGTAAATCCCTTGTTGTTGTTGTTTTTTAATCAATAGTGTAAACCTGTGATAATCTGTTACTGATTGATTGACCTGCTGGAATATACAGGTATGCGAATCCTGGTGAACCTGCTGCTGGACACTCTACCCATGCTGGGCAATGTGCTGCTGCTCTGCTTCTTCGTCTTCTTCATCTTCGGCATTATCGGCGTGCAGCTGTGGGCGGGGCTACTGAGGAACCGCTGCTATCTTGAGGAGAACTTCACCCTGTGAGTTAATCAGTGTAAACGTGAAGTTAACGGGCCACAGATTGAAAGTTGTTGGTGTGTGTGTGTGTGTGAGAGAGTGACATTCAGTGTTCAGTGTTTGGTTTCATGACGTTCTCTCAGTTTTACTTACAGTTTTTATGCTGGCGTCAGCCGGCTGGAAAGACACAAGCCTCTGATGTGTGTCTATGTAAATGAGTCATATATATACCACTCTGTGCCTCTATGCATTGGTTGTGCTGACACAGCGTATACTAATGACAGATCTAATGGCCAGATGAAAGGGGACACATGTCCTGTCTGCTTTGTCCTCCTCTTAAACTTCAGAAACATTTACCCTAACAACCTCTACATTAATCACAAAGTTTGAAATACCTTTACTCTATCTTCAGCAGCTTGGATCTTAAATGAAAGAGCAAATAGCAGGACAAACTGAGGACCACTACACACTAAGATTTCCTGTTTAGATTTCATTTTCTACTGTATCTGAGGGATCAGAGTTTTACTGTGTTTTAATCTAACTCTAGAAAAACAATTTCCTGCCATGTACACTCTCAACTCCCACATTTGCTGATCAGTGCAGCTGTAGGCTTTCAGCTGTGATCCCACATCAAAATTGAGTGTTGCTTGTTATTTAAGCAAAGTATTATTGTTGCATATTATTCTAAAGCATTGTGTTAACATTTCATGCAGGTTAGTAAAGGTGCTTGAGTAGTTAATTAGGAAGGTCCTGTGAGTTAGCGCTTGAGGACTATTATGCTAAGTAAAGGGCTAACATTAGCTCTCTGAGAGGTTATAATGGAGTGGGCTAAGTGTCGCAGTCAAGTGCAGCATTCGCTTTGGCATTTTACACCCTCTCTCTTTTGATCTCTTTCTCATGCCTTAATCCACCTTATTCTTGTCTTCATGTTTTATTATTTTATTTCTAACCAAGTCTCCAATTATCCCGCCTACTGCCCCTCTCAATAATTTAACCCTGTGCAGCCCCCTTTCCTTTTCTTCTAATCCTTATTTGTTTCTGCGCATCAAGGTGAAAATATTACATGAAGACCTTGGGCAATTTGCGGTAGAGACACATTAGCACCTCTAAGCTGCACCGTTGCGAAACCCATCCTGCACTGTTGCCTCCAGAGAGCAGCCCAACAGTGCTTCAAAGGACATTTTTATTATGAAGGAGAATTTATCCCATGCACTTTCAAAGCAAGATCATGTGGGTTGGTCTATTTTAATATGTTATCTGTGCTCCTTCAAAACCAGTCTTCCCTCCGCAGCTGTCCCAGAATCTCACTTGGTAACGTTGCGGCGAAGCGTCTCTTTTCTCTTCTGCTCTGTGAGCCTTGATTCTTCCCTCCATCTTGCTCTCCATTGGCAGGTGTTTTCTCAGTGTGATGCCAGGTTTTGCTGTGCCACGCTGTGCAATGCCAAGTCATCAGCAGGGGGGGGCAACAGCCTTCATTCATGCTCCACTACTCTGACAGGGGTCGTTTTTTTCCCCCCATCTCTTTTAACTTTCTTTCACTCTGTCTGTTTCCTAAGTTTTTACCCCTCTCTCCGCTTTAACGCTGTGAGTAAAGCGCAGGTTTGAACGCCACCCACGGCCTCTCTCCATACTCTTTATGACCATCTCTGTTGTCGATCCTTTGTGTCCTCCATTGAACTGGATAAACTCTGATGTGCTGTGAGTCTCTGTGCGTACCTGCAAACTGTGTTGTGCCATCAAGTCAATGCATGGTTTTTCCAAGCCCCTCTCAATGGAAGACAGTATAGACTGATACAGTCACTGTAACTATTGATCCTGGAATTAGTGCTCATGCGTGTGTGTTGTGTGATGGCTTTGTGGTCGAGGAAAAAGGAGAAATTCTCCTGCTATATATGTCAGCACTATCTATAACGATATTGACTGGAGGAGACGGGGTAGCATCAAGAGATTTAGAGAGGAGAGGAAGGGGGGGATGAGTCGGGTCAATCTTAAAGAGAGAAGAAAGAAGACGGGGAATTAAAGGAGGGGCAAAGTAGACTGGAAAGGAGGGCAAAGGAGCAGAAGAGAGAGAAGATAGAGAAAGAGAGAATCAAAGAGGATATAAGAGAAACACAAGATAAATAAAGAGGAAGCGAACAAGCTCAGGTGTTAAATGCACTGTAATGCAAGCGGACATCTGTATTCTTTGAGGTGCGTGTGAGTAGATTCGGCTGAGCAGTGTGTGTGCAATTACATATCATTTGTCTAGCCTGTCCCCATGCAGAAAATAAGAAACACTGATAAAAACAGAGAGATGGTTTTGTGGCGAAATGTGGGGAAAAGCATAACAACAGCATACAATGAGTAAATCCTGTAGGTCGAGTGACCCTGAATGTACGTGCTCAGTAATGGGTCTGTTGATAGAGAGGGTCTAGTTTTGTTTACTCCGAGCCCCGGACCTCGAGATGAGCATCCACACACACCCTGCACTCACCTAAAAATGCACAGTGACTGATAAGTGTGAGTCGCTCCCAGGTGGACACAAAGTGAAAAACCAGACTCTTTGGCACGCTTCCATTAAAACTGAGACGTGTGGGTGACATCTCTGGAAATGATAAGGTGCTTCAAGATAGTGGCAATCAGTTGGATTCACATGTGTGTGTCATCAAGATCGGTGGGAATCAGCCAAAGACACCGCTCACTCTCACCCACCCACCAATAAGGAAGGAGTTATTTAATTGAAGGTGTGTGTGTGTGTGTGTGTGTTGTATGAGAGCGTGATCTGTTTTTCTAATGATTTCATGCTAGGACACACACATGCACATTATCTCACATACACTTTCCACATGACTTCGTTTACATGATTAAAGTTGTTGTCTGGCGCTCAACACACTTATCTCCAATGATGTGCCTGTCAGTTGGTTAGTTAGCTTAGGAAATCATTTTGTTTTGCCTGCATGTTTCATGGCAAATGATATAATTGTTGCTTCTATATCAGGACATTTGATAAAGATCATGATGAGCTCTGAGAATAACAAAAACAGTGTCGAGATTACAATACATGTTGTTTCTCCTTTAGGAAATATACGGATGTTCATCTATCAGTTCATCTGCCCTCCACTGACCTCTCGGCGCTCATTAAAATCCTACACTTCTGAACGTGTTGCATCTCAGATTGTGATGCAGGATTATCTTCACCTATCACAGTCCCAGTCAAATTAGGCCCAGCTTTCAGCAGGGTAATCAGGGCAGCGGCGCGGAACTGCCCCTGTTTCAAATGGCAGAACACACCTGTTATTTCTGCTTTGTCAAGACCAGACCAATTATTTACTTGCAAGGCCTTGTAGGAGCGGAGCTTGTTGCTGCCAAATAACAAACCTAACCCTGATTCCCCAGTTGAAAACTCGGATCACGGTCAGTGCTGCTGCCAGCTTCTAGCAAATTGTTGCCTTCATTTAGTTTACTTTTTAGGGAAATGGAGCAGCACTGAGAGAAACATTGGTAGAGTTTGTTGGGATGTAGTTCTTTCCATCTTGTTATAGTTGTTTTCAGACCTTAAAGGTAAAGATTTGAATGTAAATGGAGTAAAATAACTCCCATAAAGCTCTTGTTGCTGTTTGGAACTCTCTCACCAGGGCTCCTCCTTGTTTTTAACCTGTGACCTGAAACTAGACGAGAGCAAACAAAATACAAACTAAGCTGTAGGATTCATGGAGCCTCCTCTTTGGCAAGGACGACAGCAAATAGCACTAAATGAATTCTAACTCCATGGATGTCTGACTCACACTAAACAGAGTAGTTCCCAAACTCCCGAGTCCCCTGCTTTTCTTCCTCACACAGATAAATGAAGGAACACCTGTGAGTGAATGTGACCTGTCTGGCGCTGCTTGATTTCTCCTCAGGACTCTCATTATGTCGTGTCCTGACCAACTCATGACCCCACCCTGTTTTCCACACCTGTCTTCACTAGCTCTAGGCAGTGTTCGCTAGTTCACTGCTAGATCAGGCTTTTCTCACACACACGCACACACACACACACACACACATCACCTACAGCAGGGGTGTCAAACGTGCGGCCGACAGGCCGAAGCCGTTGCGGCAGAGGGTCCGATCCGGCCCACAGGATGAATTTGTCAAGTGTAAAAAAAATTACAGAAGACAGAAGAGGCATAATATTGCCTGAAGTTGTACATATTTTTTTTATCAAGAAATTTCAGGTTGTTCATAATGTATTGTAAAAGGATAGTTCATTAACTGTAAACATCTTAATAATGTACTAAAACAAAGGGAAAAAGTCAAAGTTCTTTTAATTTATAGGTTATTGTGTTATTATTTCACTGGTCCGGCCCACTTGAGATCAAATTACACTGTTTGTGGCCCCTGAACTAAAATGAGTTTGACACCCCTGACCTACAGCTTCATACTTTATTTTCCTCGTAACTTAAACTGCTTCATTTATACTATACTGGAGAAAAAGGGGTTAAAGAAGAGAGAGGCATGTAGGAGAAAATTAAAAAGGAGTGTATATATGCTGTGTAATCTACAGTAGTACTTGTGTATATGTGAGACTGAGAAGAGAAGAGAGGGTGCTATGCTGCCTGTACATGGAGGATCATTTGCATTTCCTTATGCTCTTGCATGCTTTCAATGATGCGTTTATCCTGCAGGTTTGGTGGAGTACTTCCAGGGATTTACTTAAATGACTGCGCTATATAACATCTCTCATTTTACATTCTCGCCTCTTACTCCCTCTTGACTCTCCCTCTTTCATTGAAATCCTCGTGAAAAATTCCCCCAATTGAGGTAATGAAACATGATGGAAATCCATTATGACCCACATCATGTGCGCAGTTTCTGTTCCATAACCAATTAACTGAGTTTCTTACCGTCTCATCCATCCAGATCTTCAGGTATGGCGCTGCCGGCTCCGTACTATCAGCCGGAGGAGGACGACGAGCGGCCCTTCATCTGCTCCCTGGCGTCCGATAACGGAATCATGTCGTGTACCGACGTGCCGGCGAGACGCGAAGGAGGCCGCACGTGCTGCCTGGACAGAGAGGACGCGCTGCACAGACAGGCTCTGGGCCTGAGTCCCGAGCCACTGGCCAACGGGAGCGGGGCTGGTGAAGCAATGGGTCTGTGCATCAACTGGAACCAGTATTACACCCGCTGCCACACGGGAAATAGCAACCCCCACAAAGGTGCCATCAACTTTGACAACATCGTCTACGCCTGGATCGTAATTTTTCAGGTATGAACCTTTTGAGTGTGATCTGTCAATCTGATCCTTTAACTTTATTATTCTAAATAGATATTATAGTGTTTTTGTTACTACAAGATGTATTTATATTTGTTGATATGTTAAAGGCTGATTCTATTTTGAACAATGCAAATCTGGTTTATTCAATTCTATTTATCTAAATCTGTATTTTATACTCTTTTATATGTTAAGTTTTAGTTATGTAATATTGACAAACTCAGAAGAGTGCATTGGATTAAAGCGTTTTATATGAACCATGCTGCACTATAGGTAAATATTTGGTAGCAAGTAAAGCTGTTGTTAACCTGTAAATGGTAAATTTCAGTCTAATGTTTCCTTAGGTGATCACACTGGAGGGCTGGGTAGAGATCATGTATTATGTAATGGACGCCCATTCCTTCTACAACTTCATCTACTTCATATTACTCATCATTGTAAGTAACATTTATTACTACTTTCACTGAATTATTAGTACTCTTCATTCCTTCCAGCTGACTCATTCACCATGAAGTGTGATTTGTTGATTAAACCATGAATAACTAAAGAGTGAAATGTAGCAGGGGTGCTGTAGATAAAAAAGAAAAGAAAAAAATCCTTCAAAACATTTTCAATATACTGTATGTGGACATCAGGGGTCTCCTGCTGTCGATACATTGAAGGTAGATATTTTCCTGAGTGGTGAATTGTGTTAATAGACTTGTGAAAATCAATAGTCGCATAAAGGACCGTCAACAATCAATATCTGCAGGAGGGATGGAAGGAGGTGGATGTTACATAAATGTATCTTTTGGTGGTGAGGAAGAGAAAGGGGAGAGGAGAGGAGCAAAGACAGCTGAACTAGACCAGTATTTCCAAAAGTGAAAAAGTACTGAATGTACACTGCGTGCAGGAGCTGGGTCAGCTTTTCAGCATGTGCTGCCAGGTGGCAGCGCAAAGAATGATGTTTGATTTCCGCATTCATGTGCCGCTGGCAAACCGCATTCAGTCACTCAGAGTATAGCAGCAGACGTGAAATGACAGAAGTCCCAGATGTTGCACTTTTCCCACCAGCAGGTGAACACAATAAAACACAGACACACACGGGCTTTTGCAAAAGCTGGAACGCGATATCAAGAAAACAACAGAGGAGATGAAAGGAGACGAGAGAGGACAGCTGCAAAAGAGGATAGAAATGAAGACACAAACACAAACACCAATCAGTCACAATCACACTCACTTCTGCACGACTTAAGAGTGTAAGGACGACCTTACAAAGCGTTTGTCTGCTGCTTCGCTTCACACACACACACACACACACACACACACACACAGAACTCTGGCTGTAAATCTCATCCTGTTTTTTGGCAGATTTGACCTGAGGTTGGCTCTGCGAGTGTAAGCACCTTTTGGAAGATAGTTGACATGGTGTCACATTACAGTGTAATCACTTTAGCCCGGTATATGCTGCTCCACGGATCACAGCCCGCAGCCATACAGTATAGACCGTATTATACGACGCAACAAGCTTCCGCTAAAGGAAGTGACCGCACAAAAAAACAAACAAGCTAATTCGCTCTCAGGTTCAATACACACTGTAGAGCTCAGAGGCTTGTGCGACGCCTAACAGCTAGACAATCACATCGTGGTACATGATTGATTGGCACCTTGTTAGTACGTGAGAGCTTCTAATGGATGCCTCGGGAGTGGTGTTGACACTAGGAGAAGTTTGCAGTCAGGCACTTTTATTGGCCCCTAAGGTGCTGTTCACACACTCAGGGTCACCTTGACGCTCTCTTTCTTTACAGCTGCAGTCCTCTCTCTTGTTCTTTTCTTCTTTCCTTTTTCTTTTCTTTTCTTTACTTTTCCAGTTTTTTTAGTGTGTGTGTGTTTGTTGTCATTAAGCTCTTAAGCACCATGTCCTTTAACACGTGTTTGAATCTCACCTCTATCTGCCTACCTACCTTGCTACTTCATACGGGACTACTGTCATGTGCTTCACCTAAGTGTCCATCTGTGTGACATTGAAGTGTATATGAGGTAATGGATTGTGTGTCTTAGAGCCAAAGGCTACCAAGGGGGTGATTATTGGGAGACCATGTAAACACATACACTCTGCGACAGCTGCTGCGTTGAGGCACATAGACACATACAATCATTTGTGAGCTCAGTCTGCCATGTTAATTTGTGTGTCTGAATGCGTGATACTGGGCTGCCATCCCTGATTATGCAGAAAGCTGTCTACTGATCAGAATCACCGAATAGACACACACACACACACACACACACACACACACACATAGAGATGCAAGCCGGGAGGGAAATCAAAGCCTCACACACCTGCAGACCTGCTTTGACCCACAGGCCACAGATGGGCATCTCTCCTCCTTCTCCTCCCATAGACACACACACACACACACACACACACACACACACACACACACACACACACACACAGGTACATCCTGTACATGTTTCCCCTCTCTTTCTATGAGTGAACGTCTCTGTGGTGTCTCCTTTTTCCTTCCTCCCCACTTCATCTCTCTCCTTCACCTCGTCCTGCATCTTTAATCACTGTAGATGAAGGTCTATAGGTAGAAGTTTGGATTTTTCATATATGTGTGGATGTTCTGTGAGTGTTCCTCCTCTTGATGTTTTAGCCTTATTCGTGTGCGTGTGTGTGTGTATGGATGTCTGTGTGTGTTTTTCTATCTGTCTCAGAGCCTTATCCAAGGAGAGAGAGCGATACATGTTCAGATTTGTAATGAACAAAACCAACGCTCTGCTACAAGCTGCTCTATCCATCCAGCAGTCTGGTTTTTGAGTTGTTCAGCATTAGCCATTATTGATCTGATCATTGTTCCGTAACCAGCTCGGAGTAGTCCAATAAAAGCCATTTCAGCAGTCCTGTAGTGATTCCCATTACTGCCACTAAAAGGGTCAGCCAACACGTATCATTCACAATGCACTCCCCCCGCTCGAACCCTCACTTTTTGACGCCTGATAAGAAAATGAAAGCTCTTTTGTGGGGGAAAAAAGAGGGGAAAAAATTGAATAAAATAAAAAAATAGGTAGTGATTGGTGAGGAAATATACAATGTGGCCATGTGCTGTAAATGATGGGCACATGTTGCATGAGAAAAGTGAAAAGTAAAGAGAGTTATTGAATTGGAGTAGGGGTGGGAGGGATAATTAAGTCAGGTCAGAGCCTGCGTTGAAAAGAAGAGAAAAAGAAAGATAGCCAGATGCTGAAGTGTGCTCTGGGCATATGTTGGCTCTGTCTGTCTGCTCCAATCAGCCTTGGTTTGGTAGGACGCCAGCACTCGGAGACCTTTAGCATGCAGGCTAACATTTCTACAGGGAGAATGGCACACGTTATGAGAATCTGTAAGCGTGTGAGCTTGATGAGAAACAAGTCTGGATAGACACATCTGCACGCATAGGATTTCTCCCTAAATGAGCAACTTCCTCCTCACCAATTGACAAGTTTTGCTGATCGTTGTGCTGTCTCTTGTTTTATTTAGGTTTTGCTTCTTTAGTCCCTTTTATTTTCCACAGCACAGTTTATTCTTTGGGGCAAAATACATGCAAGATTAACTCTGTGTTCCCTGCAGTAATTTCCCATTAGTTGCACCAGCTTAATCTGACTTCATGTACTGTATATCTCAACTCACTCGCCCATTTTTCTAACTTTTCTGACTGGTGTTCCACGTCCACCCAGATTGGATCATTCTTCATGATCAACCTGTGCCTGGTGGTCATAGCCACCCAGTTCTCAGAGACCAAACAGCGGGAGCACCAGCTGATGCAGGAGCAGAGGGCACAGTGCCTATCCTCCTCCACCCTGGCCAGCATGGCTGAGCCGGGAGACTGCTACGAGGAGCTCTTCCAGCTGGTCTGCCATGTCCTCCGCAAGGCTAAGAGGAGATCGGCGGCTCTCTACTACACGCTGAGGGGCAAGCCCCCGCCAGCTGGTGGAGGCAGGGGGAACAGGCGCGCTGGTGGGAATGTGAACGGAGAGCGACATCATTCAAGGCACACGAAATGTGAGTAAGAGGGCCTCCGAAGATGACATCTGAATGTGTCTTATTATGTAACATTTGTGGAACAATCAGGATTGAATGTCGTTTAAAGGGATAGTTCAACATTTTGGCAAATTGGCCCATTGCCATAATCTCTATAGTCATAGCAGTAGGTTTGTTACCTTTAATTGTCGGTGTGAGCTATTTTTAGAACGGTGGAGCCGAGCCGTGAACAAAATGCAGAGACTGCTTGCTGAAAAACTTCCCTCGTCAGGAACGCGCATGAGTGGTTTTGCATGAATTTACCCCGAAAACAACTCTGTCTCGTAACTAGGGGTGGGCATTGCCAAGGACCTCACGATACGATACGCATCACGATACTTGAGTCACGATACGATACGATATTGCAATATCCAAATTTTGCGATATATTGCGATATTCTACGATATTCTACATAGTTCACTGAAAAATGTAAAAGGCATTATGCATCTTAAAATCCGAGTTGTATGTACATCAGATGATACTGATAATTTATGGAACAAACTGAGTCAAAACAATGTAATTCAAATTATCCATGCCATTTTATACAAGTGCAAGTTACAACAACATACTGTACACCACACTGTCTGAGGTAGCAGTACAGTGACACCTCGCGGAGCAGAGGTGCGGAAGTCGTACTGGATTTACGTCTGAAACATGATTTATTATTTGAAAAAAAAATTTGAATTTTTTTTTTTTTTGAAAAAAAATAATCGATATTTAAATATTGAATATCGATATCGTATCGCGGTATAAAGTATCGCGATATATTGCCATATCGATATTTTTGCCCACCCCTACTCGTAACGTTCTGTTATTATCTCAGAGCGTGGTGAATGTGCAGGTCACAACTTGTCCACGAGAGCGTTTTGGAGTTGTTGGATTGTGTATTTGATGAGTTTAAGGTATAAGGTATAGTAAAGGTAACGAACCTACTGCTATGACTATAGCGATTATTATGGCTAACTATCCCTTTAACAGCTTGAATGGCATTGAATGGTGCAATTCATCCACAAACAGATATTTTGTGTATCTTCTAATTCAGTTTCTAAATGTCTACTTTAATCTTGTACATTTTTCATCGTGGGAAAAAACATTAAATCTGAAACTCAAGTGCATCTCATATTCTTCCTACTCCCCTGTCTCTGCACCTCTCCAGTGTCTCACTGTCCGCACCAAAACAAGCAAGACCACGGCCCTCAGCCGCTGGCCAACTCCATCAGCCTGTCTGTCCCTCAGAATCCCGAGGACTGCCCCATATGTAAACTGTCACTGAAAGAGGGGGCAAGAGCCGCGGGGGATCCTGCCAACGAGGAGGAGGACGAGGAGGATGCCGTCAAGGAGACGGGCAAGGAGGAGAACCACCTGGAGGAGAAGGAGGATGGGGAGAGGAAGAAGAAGAAGAAGAGGTCGTGTTTCGGTCAGTGCCGGGATTTTTGGACCGACATGAGGAGGAAGCTCTGGGGCATCGTGGAGAGCAAGTACTTCAGCAGGGGTATCATGATCGCTATTCTCATCAACACCATCAGCATGGGCATCGAGCATCATAACCAGGTAAAGTCACAGGCTATCACACAAATATGGTTTCAAGTCAAATCAATTTTTGTTTGTATACCACCAACACAACCGTACATACATATTTCAAATAGCAGAGATCTAGGCCTAACTGTTTGATATACTAATAACAACGTTTGATTATTTTTGGAAATGTATTTGATCACGTTTGAGTGTGTGCTTCGATTTGTGCCTGACTTTCTGTCTGTTGCTGTGTTGTTCAGGGCTGAAAACCAAACTCACGTCATCCATGTGTTTCATAAAAGCATACCAGTGATTCAGAAGCTGTAATCTTCTTACGTTTATTTTGAAATTGCCGCAGAGCGCTGCATTTCATTCCCGTCAGGTTCATACCTAGAAAGAACAGCAGAAACGATTCAGCGATAATCAAAGGGAGTGGAAAAACACCTATTAAGAGAAAATCAGACCTAAAATACTTTTATGTAAATGTATACAATATAAGACTAAATATCATTTCACACAAATGGTTAATATCACACATGTGGATAAACAGGGATGTAACCTGAAACAAATCTATGGTGGCAGTAATTCTATACAATATAAATAAATGTGTGCGTATGTGTGTGTGTGCTTATTATAGTGATTATTTTGTAAATTGGTAATGATCGTTATCATCGTTGTGTAGCGTTGCATTGCTTGCCATACGACAGTGTCAGTGGTGTGTGCTGGCATAATCATTTCTCTCTCCCCTCTCACTCCCACAAATCACCACAGCCTCAGCAGATGAAGCAGCATCACCGCTGATGAAGCATCGCTGCTAGAAATGTTCTAATAGCAGATGACGTTCAGAGGGATGAGAGTGGGAGTGGAGCATCGCTGCCATGCAGCTCCCTGACAGAGGTGTAAACATTTAGCCTAGCGGTAGACAAAACCGAGCTGGCTTTTAACATTGGCCAGGCTCCTCAGAGGCAGACAAGGCAGGTGTCTGGGAGCGAGAGTGGGAGAGGCATGCCAAGAGTGCACACACAGACACAAACACATGCATGCACGCAAACACACGCACACAATACACATTCATTTGTGTCCTGTGTGTGTGTGCATGCACATAAACAAATACTGTTTTGTTTTTGTTTTGTTTTTATTTTGCGCATGCAGCAGCAGGAACACATGCAGGAACATACACTCACAAGCTGTTACATAAAACAGCTTTTTCTTATTTCTTCATCTCTCTCTCTCCGTCTCTCAACTCTTGTCATTCTGTTTCCTCTCCTCACTTTCTCCCCCCTCCTCTCCCCTGCTAATTTTACTTCCACTTCTCTCCCCTTATTTTCTCCGTAAATCCCTCTGCGCACCTCTCCTTTTGCATGTATGTACCCCCACTTGTTCCTCTGCTCCCCCGCTGCCTTCCTCCCCCCCCTTCTCCCTTCCTCCCATCTTTCCCGCTTTACCCCAAGTGTCTCATCTACACTCTGTGCCTCGGTTTTTACCTCCATCGCCGTCTCCCCACTTTCCCCTCCGTGTGTCTCTCTCTCTTCTCTCATCCACCCACGCAGTCTTTGACAGTGTACAGAGTAGCTGCTTTCTCTCTTCTCCAAAGACTCTAAAAATAAACGAGGGTTGCAGGAGGGGGGGGCGGCAGCGATGGTGATGGTGGTGGTGATGGTGGTGGTGGTGGGGGGGTTGGAGGGAGAGTGCAAGGCAGACGCCGGTTACACAGCAGTTTTCAGCTCAATTCCCTGTGTGATTCTGTGCAGGAGTGTGAGTGTGTGTGTGTGTGTGTGCGTTTCAAAGTGGGCGTGTATTGAGAAACACAAGTACACATTTGCATGCACAAACTCGCAGAGGTTTTGTCTGTCTGTCTTTTGAGTCTTTCTCCCTCTGCAATTTCCACAGGCTGGCACACAGGCAGCAGCAGCAGCAGCAGCAGCAGCGGCACAAGTGTGTGTGTCTCTGTTCCGCAGTAGAAAAGTCTTACCTCATGCAATTTGATTCTAAAACAGGAACTGTGGAGCTGATGCGCGTCTCTCCCTGAAAACCGACGATAAACAACAAAGCTGCCTTGTTTGCACCTTGCCGCAGTTAGGGAAAAACATTCACATCACAAAATGCATATTGTTATATAAATACATGACCTTGCAATTTTTGATTGTGATCTTGTGATGATGGGTGACATGGCACATTAGCAAGTTAAAAAGCCAATCTGCCTATTTGCATTCATTTTATGTGCGTGCATGTCTGGATGTTTTTGGGGTTGTTTTTTTTTTGGAAGTGGAGCGGGGGGAAAAAAATGGCACATTAGAATTCAGGCTTGGAAGTTGTAGCTCTTTTCATTCATGTTTGAGCAGCACTCAGAGGCTGACTGAGGTCATATTTGGAGAAAGAAACAGAAAGAGGACACATTTGTGTGGAGCTGGGAAAAAAAAAAGGAAATACTGTACCAGGACAAGTAACATGGGAGAACACGGGCAGAGGAATATGAGGAGAGACATG
This sequence comes from Trachurus japonicus, assembly GCF_045865225.1. Taxonomy (NCBI): domain Eukaryota; kingdom Metazoa; phylum Chordata; class Actinopteri; order Carangiformes; family Carangidae; genus Trachurus; species Trachurus japonicus. Next base: position 19,367,439 of record NC_140914.1, on the reverse strand, counting down.
GTTAGGGACTGAAAGGTATTGGAGCAAGAAGAAAGCAAGCAGAGAGGTGGGAGGAGGCGAGGAGAGGGTGGAGTGATGGTATTTTGTCTGAGTTAAACTGTGATGTCAAGGGATGTGATGGTTCTGTCAATAGCAATAAATCTCATATCCTGTGTTTGGATTTTGGACCAGCGAGGGAGCCATAGGTCAAGGTTAGAGCTTACTGTGAAGAGATGAAAGTTGCTCTTGTGCTTTTATTACCATTGTTTCATCCTATTCCGACTCCTTTCAAGGTAAAACTAAATGTAAAACCAGTCTCCAGTCCTGTGATTGGTCCCGTTTCCTGATACTGAACTCAAATGAGTCTCAGCAGACTGACATGTCGTAGTTAAAACCCAGCTCATGAGATTTAAGGCTGGTTTTTTGAGCTTATTTCCTTTGTTCCCGTTTTCCTTTTATCATTCGTTCTCTTCCTCGCCTCTGATCAAATATTATTCTCCCCACTCTTCTCCTCCTCACCCATCATGTCATCATCTACTCCCAAACAACCCCTCTGATGCCCCCTCCCTCCCCCCTCCCTGTTCCCTCTCTCCTCCAGCCGGTGCTCTCCCTCTCCCGCTCTCTACCCTCCTCTGATTGACGGGAGGATATTGATTGGGAAGAGATGGGTCTGCCTGATAATGAGACTCCGAAAGAGAAAGACAGAGGGATGGAGAACTAGGGGGGAGATAGATTGGGAGAGAAAGCGGATTAGAGGAGGTGGGGGTGGGGGCGGAGGGGTTGGGTGGCTTGAGAGTGTGTTTTTCTCTGCCACGGTTTGCTAACTTTGGCAGGGCTAGCTGGCTATTTCTCTGCTGGCCTTGAGAGTGAAAATCACAGGGGGTATCAGAAAGGCATCTGATCTATATTGTGCATAATACACACACAGGACAGCACATACAAAAATACACTCTATACTTGTATAATGTGAGTCTGCTTATGCACATGTACATAGAAATGCAAATAAACTCAGGGCTGACTGGAGCATGAGTATGGATTTTTTTTTTTTTACAGTTCCTATTTGTCTGTGTTCCTTTTCCTGTTCCAGATAACACACACTAGATAAGACACTACACACTCTCCATTCCCCTTGTTCATATTTGCTGATGTACTTTTTTTTTCTTTACAGTTTCACTTAAATCGTTGAAGATAGAGATAAAAAAAAACAACAACAATTTGTTCCCATGCAGTCTCCTCCCTGCCTCTCTGTCTGCTGCCTATCTAAGATAAGGCATGTGCTTTAATTTTATTTGCCATGTAGGGAGAGCTCTCTCTTCAAGTGACTGACAGGTTGAGTGACAGCGCTTTCCACACAGGCGGAGGAAAGTGATCTGTGCGCGGTTGTTTCCTTTTGCAGTGCAGCGCGGTATCTTTTGTTGAGGTAGCTGTGATTGCAAAGCAGTGGTTTAATATCAACCAGGTTTTTATCTTTTTGTCTGCACCTGCCTCCCTCTGTCTATCACTGCTCTGTTTTTAACCTCTCTTATCTTTTACCTACCGTTCTTTGTGCCGCTCTCTATACACCCGCTCCCACATCTTACATGCTCTTCTAATTTCCCCTTCTTTTTTTTCTGCGACTCCTTCTCTACCCAGCCCGAGGAGCTGACCAACGTCCTGGAGATCTGCAACATTGTCTTCACCAGCATGTTCACGCTGGAGATGATCCTCAAGCTGACTGCTTTTGGCTTCTTTGAATACCTAAGGAACCCCTACAACATCTTTGATGGCATCATCGTCATCATTAGGTCTGTGATCTATATATACGTATAATATATAAAATAGAATTTGATCAATGAAATTTGTCCATGAAATGTGATAAATATCATATTGTGATTATATGGGTAGAAATCTCAATTCATTTTCAATTGGAGTGGTCATTTCTTATCTTTCTTACTCACTTACAAATGTAAATTTAATGATGTGATTTTTTTGTTTGGTCTTGTACCAAACAAACATGTCCCTTTTATATCTACGTATAGATTATGATTTGTTAGCCGGAGTGTCTTCATAGCAACATTACACTTGATTTGGATATTGCACTTGAGCTTATTGCATTTTTAATTATGGGTGCAGCCATAAAATATTAGAAACCAGTGGAAAATGGTGGATCAACAGTCCAAACTCTGAAGATATTTCAAAATCCATGAGAAATACAGGTATATGATAACCTCTCTTATCAGAATGACCGTAGATCAGCTGTGCCTCAGCGGCTCACCTGGTAGTGTGCACCATATGGACATGGTCCTAACCACAGCGGCCATATGCTCCAGTCTGACTCACCGTCCTTCATCCCCTCTCTCTCTCACTTCCTGTCTATCTCTCAGTAAAGGCATGAATGGCCAAAAGATATCTTTTCACAAATTAGTTTTAACCTTAACCCTAACCCTGTTGATCACCTAACCAACCCATAATTTCTGATCTCTAAAAAGTATATCCTTAATCAAATTCAGAGCCTGGCATTCATAGTTCCACTGTTTGCCTCAAAACAAACATGTAATGCCTCTTCTCATCCAGGGTTTCTGCCAGTGTGCTTACTCCTGCAGGGCCTCAGTTGACCTCTCCCACACTGGTCCCCAGCATCAGGGAATTTGGAGACAGTACTGTAGCTGTAAACCTTGATGTACTGAGCACCCAGTCTCTGCAGCGCTGCTAGAACAAGAACAGACACAGTTGAAATGGCCACTGGTCAAAACAGGATAATTCCTTGCGGGCTGTTGCATCCATTCAAAAAATCCATAAAGGTTTTTTCTTGCTATCAGGCCCTGCCGCGAAGCCACACAGTTTCTTTTATGTGACAAATGTTTAATATAGGAACTATTCAGCACCTCAGGGATAAACTATGTTAAATACAGCAATATTCTTTATCACACCAGTATGGATTATGTATTGTCACAGACTTTCTGTATCTTGAAAATGTGCAGTAGTGTTGTTAAGTACAAAACACTAACCTGTTCTCTTATCTAATCTTCTTTTTTCTGGTCTCTCCTTTGTGTTGTATTATTTTCAACTCCCCCTACATTCCTTCATTATGGTAATACACATATTTCCCCTCTACATTTCTCCTTATCCTCTTAATTCCTCACTTCCTCTCCATTTCACACTGTCATACACACATGTGCGCGTGTGTCCGACACACCCCAGTGTGTGCGAGATAATCGGCCAGGCAGACGGCGGTCTGTCAGTGCTGAGGACCTTCAGGCTGCTGAGGGTCATTAAGCTGGTGAGGTTCATGCCTGCGTTGAGGCGGCAGCTGGTGGTACTGATGAAGACGATGGACAACGTGGCCACTTTCTGCATGCTGCTCATGCTCTTCATCTTCATCTTCAGGTAACACAGGGGCAGAGGGGTGTGCACTTGTACATTTTATACGACACACAAAAGAAATAGACAAAAATTCAGTCGGGGGGAAGACAAGTGTAAATAAGAATGTGAGAAGAGGCGAGTGTGTGTACAGTTTTTCCACTTCCGCTTTTTTCTAGAAATACAAAAAAAAATTCTAGAAATATTTCATTTTTTTCCAGAAATTTCTCTATAATGTTTCCAAAAATTCAAGCCATTGGCCCTACTTGAACATACATTGACTAAAAAAGTGGCGTTATTCAGTCTCAGAACAAATATTTGTGTATTTCTGGTGTTTGTTTCAAAATTTTGTTCAATGAGGGGGGCTCCGTAGTCTAATTTGTGTCAGTTTAGGGGTCCTTGATGTAAAAAAGTTTCAGAACCACTGGTGTACAGGATGCACTGTGAGCCAAAGACAGTTTGTTTTGGATGCTCACACAAAATATAATAGTTAAGCACAGTGCAGGCAGCCATAGCCTAAAGCCTGCACAGTGTGTTTAAAATAATAGGATTATCTTCCAATTATTATAATCTACCCCATTTCTGCCCAAACCGTAGCATCAATGATTTTCTTTTGACCTGCCTCCCTCTCCAGCATTACCTCCACGATCACCATGACGGTTACGAGTAGCTACCTCCCCTCAGTTGTCAGTCAGCTGTGCATGTCCCTGCACAACATTTGAAATTCCATTAAAATAAGACCGACAGACCTTGGGCCAAAGCGCAGTGATAACAATAAACTGTAACTCTTAAACTAACAGCTAGAGACTCATTTTGAAATTATTACACAGTAATATTGCTTTAATTCAAAACTGTAAAAAAAATTGTTGGTAGTGCTCCATTAGCAGCACTTTTCCTTTACATGAATTCAGCCCACAATCATACCAATCATTTCACTAGGCCGAGTGTAAAATCTAAGTAATGGAAAGGTTGAGTCCTAATAATTTTCAAAATTATCCACTTAACAATTAAATATGAAATGCAGCATTTACATTGCACCATTGCGATGTGGATGCTGAAAACGGTAATTTTCAGAAACATTATGATTCGGCCTAATCGCACCTCTTGGTAATATTCCCCAGGACACACACAAACACACACAGATAGACACACATAAACCCCCAAACACACATGTCACTGCTCTGTTTTCCTTCTAAATTCACCTCTCTAGATGATATTAACACAATTATTGTTATGTGAATAATTTGTCCTAATTGTTCCAAGTTAAATCATTTTTACACAGTAAATGAGTTCTGCAGCAGCATAATAATACTGTATCACCCCCCCCCCCCCCTCGTGTGTGTGTTTACCTGCACTGGCCAAACCTCGCAGCACAGCAATCGAAAACAAGTGTGGCCACTGGCCAGACAGATGGCTTCAGAGCTTTTAGTCAGCTAATGCCATCCTGAGCCAGTGGCATTTGGCTTGTACATGTAGCCAGTTAATGTACAGCGCCACTCAGTAAGACTCTAACTTTTAAAACCTCTCCGTAATTGCTCTGAAGAAGCCAGTGATGAATGAGAGAACGAATGAGACTGACTGTGTATACAGTGTTGTGACGGCAGCTAATGGAAGAATAGAGTGAAAGAAAGTAGACTTTGAAATGAAACAGGGATGATAAAGGATTGTAACGGTGATATGTTTTTGTATATGTGCCCATCCTTACATGTGTCAGATCTGAATGTATAAACGTATGTTGCAGGTTTAGACCATAGTTGTGTATCTGTTGTGTATTTCAAACTCTGACAGCAAATTCTTGAAACCAGCTCACCGTGTTTGCAATTTTGTGTTTGCATCTGCTTTACTAATTGAACAGTAATTCTTTTTTATTTCAACTTTGAGCATATTGTCAGTGAATCTTCACTTAGAGCCCTTGATACATTTAACCCCCCGGAGTCATTTCAATGCACAATTCAATCACACAAACAACCACATTGTGTTTTTCAATGACAATGTCTGTGGCTGATGGTTTTTTGTGGGTGAAAACCTTTTTTTTTGTGTGTGTGTGTGTTGCAGTATCCTGGGGATGCACATATTTGGTTGTAAGTTCAGTCTGAAAACAGAGGCAGGAGACACGGTGCCGGACAGGAAGAACTTTGACTCCCTGCTCTGGGCCATCGTCACCGTCTTTCAGGTACAAATATTAGATTTAAACCACGCACTCACTTTCAACAACCTCAGCCTGAACAGATGTGATTGTGACTGTGCACATTTACAGTATCATACCTCTATCCACATCTGTGTGTGTCTGTATCATATGTGTGTCTTTGTGCTGTAGATTCTGACTCAGGAGGACTGGAACATGGTTCTGTACAACGGCATGGCCTCCACATCGCCCTTTGCTGCGCTCTATTTTGTGGCTCTAATGACATTTGGAAACTATGTGCTCTTCAATTTACTGGTTGCCATCTTGGTTGAGGGTTTTCAAGCTGAGGTAAGACGTGGGTAACAATCCTGCTTTGATTTCCTGATTGATTTCCTGATTGATGTATTGTCATTTATTGTAGATGTTGTGCAGCTCTGGACAGTTTTTACACTTTTCAAACAGCAAATCAGCAAAATCAAATGTGATCAAAATCATACAGTATGGTTGATGTTAAGGAGATGATTCTCTACGATTTTCACTCTTTTTTTATTTTGCTTCTTCCCCTCTTCTAATATCTTACCATGCCTGCCCTGTCCTTCTCTCTCTTGCTCTCTCGCTCTCTTTCTCCCCCATTAATTTTCTTTTACTATCCCCAATACAGGGTGATGCAAACCGTTCTTACTCAGACGATGACAGGTCTTCCTGTAATTTCGAGGAGAATGATAAACAGAAAGACTCCCTGCATCTCTCAGGTATTAAACGCCATTAACAGCATGTTCTCTCTGATAAAGATTGATTTTCTCACCTCTGAAATTATATGACCGCCTCACCCCTAGAAGTGGTTTGTGGCATGGCAAGTGTGTACTAATGTATATTTATGACTTGACAATTACAATAATTAAAACTTTACAACTGCATTATAAAAGAAAATTGCATGCTTTTAAATTTTACCCTGGAGTTGCCATTAGCCCACACCATTACCTTAGTAAATCCTTCGATCTGATTGGCTGAGGTGCCACCGTGTAACCGATCTCCTGACCTTTCAGCGTCACGGAGAGTTATCAGCTGTTTCGTTCCGCCCCGGGCAGGGCGTTGTACGATTTCCATAACAAACATTTCTAAGCATCCGTCTGAGATGTAACCGGAGCAAAGTTTAAATGATGCATGTCCGACGCCACTTGTGCATCCACTCCTCTCCCCTCCTTCTCCCTGTGGGCATAACAAACGTGAATTCATCAGAACCCAGCCAAAGCATCATGCAGTATAGAGCAGCATTTAGCAGCACATTAGGGAGGCCTCTGATTGCGTCTGACCGTAGCTCTCCCTTTTTAAATGTCAGTTTACTTGAATGAAACTTTGAAATTGGTATTGTTTCTTCAGGCCTGTTCTAACTAATATATATGTGTGAGAATGGTCACACACACACACACACACACACACACACACACCCCTGGCAGAAATTCTTCATTTTTTACAAGCTCCTCTCCGGCTTCTGCGAGGCAATTTAGTGTAAATCAAACCTTCCTCTGTCTGAGCCCTTAACGTTGTTTCAGGACATTTATGGCGTACTTCGATGGGAAATAGCATCGCCAGAAAATGAGCAAACAAAGAGGGTGAAAGTCTTGTCTGATGTTCTTTCATCCATCCATCCATCCATCTTAATTCTCCTCCTTCTTCTCCTTTCTTATACCTCCCTCTCTCCACTCCCTGTTTCCTCCAGATCCCAAGATCTGCACACTGACCCCAAATGGGCACCTGGACCTCTCCTCGCTGCCCGCTGGTCTGTTTCCAGGAGAGAGGTTAACCTTTGCTCTTGGCTCCAGGAAGAACAGTGTTATTTCTCTTGGCAGGGCCAACCTGGAGCAGAGGGCTGTGGTAAGTGGAAATAACTGTAATGAGAGAGGCTGGAAAGTACATAGCTGCTGGGCTGTTTGCTCCTTGTTGGTTGACTGGCTGGCCCGCTGCTGACAGAGAGACAGGAATATTATGGCTCTGAAAATCATGTGTCAGGTCATAACTACATTCATAGATACCATAATGACATTGAATCAATTTTCATTGTCCCTTTGAGTTCAAGGACAATGATATATGCAAATATTTTCAGCAAGTTTAAGGAGGGGATGCTTTCACAGAAGCGCCACATGTATTATATAATCAGTAGCAGATGATTACATTTATCCTTCTTCATTCCATTATCATGGGATATTTGTTAGTAAACCAGACAGGATATCAGTCAGAATGACAGGACATGAATAAAATCTCCATCTCTGTCTCACTCAGTTTCCAGGTCGGGGTTACCACAACTGGGGACGTCCGGTGTCTCCCCACCCTCAGGCCTTGTGGGCTCGTCGTTCCAGCTGGAACAGCCTGGGAGGCGGCCGCCCCTGCTCTTCCTCCTCTCCCTCCGCGAGTCCGGCCTTCAACCCCGCCTCCGCCAGGCCCTTCTACGGCTACGGCCTGGGCAGCCTGGGAGGGGTGGTTGGAGGAAGCCTCCGTATCCGCGGCCCCCGCGCCTCCTCGTCCCCGCACCGGCACCTCCAGCACGTCCACCCGGACGAGGAGGAGTCTCTTCTCTCCCCTCCTGCCGTCGTCACCCCTCCTCCCCCCGTCGCCCAGCTCCACCTTCCCCATCCCATGCTCCCGGGTCACTTCGTGCCCAGGAGGGACCGCAGAGCTCTGTCGCTAGAGCTGCCCCACCTGCTGCAGGTCCCCGGACTCCCCCACCCTCCGCCGCCGCCGCTTCACCCGGTGCCCCCCATGGCCATCCACGCCGCTCACCACAGGAAGAAGAGCTTCTCTGGAGGGGTGGTGATCAGTGGTGGAGGTGGTGGACTGGACAGTCTGGGCGTCTTAGGAGGAGTCCACCAAGACTGTAATGGAAAGACCCCCCTGTCTCAGCTCCTCCAGCCCCCTCCTAGACCACAGACTGAGCAGGCTGGAGGGGGGGCCAATCCCCAGAGCCAGCTGATGGCCGACGTCTTCCCTCAAGTGAACCCACGCAGCAAGGACAGGGAGGACCTGGATGACGACATCGACTATGTAGGTTACTCTGTTACTGTATGTGTGTGTGGGAGGGAGGGAATTAAACAGTTACAGCATTAGGACAAGCCTGGTGAGTAAGTGAAGTAAGGTTATGTAATCCTACTACTTTCCTATGACACGCAGTCTACTTCCAGAGATACAGATAAACATAAGTAAAACTGTGTGTAACGGGGGGGGAAATAAAAGAACAAAGACGCACAATCTAGCCTTGTGATTCTCAATAACCGAATCATTAGCTTTTGTGTTAAAGTAGAAGAGTTTACACATGCAGTAATCTCCGGCTCTCTCGTGTAGTATCCTCAAATACTTTGTGCAAAGCCTGCTCTCTCCATCACCTGGGCCTCATGGGAGTCCAATTGTTTTCATTGTAAACAAGCCTGTGTGCGAGAGAAACAAGGTTAATTAGAAAGGACTATTTAGACAGCGGGGGAGAGAGCTATACAGATGGTAATGCTGGAAGATGCTCGCAGCTATTGCTATAGAAGTGTTGCAATTTCGTAAATAATTCAGACAGGGAGTCGAAAACAGGAAGTTTCTCCGTGTGTCTTTTAGTGTTTGCTGCCGGTGCCGTGCTTTTTACAGGCTCTTCTTGACGTGTGCCGATGTATGTTTTCACTGCAGAGCCTGTGCTTCCGCATCCAGAAGATGTTAGAGGCGTATAGACCCGACTGGTGCGAGAGCAGAGAGGATTGGTCTATCTTCCTTTTCTCCCCACAGAACAAGTGAGTCACCGTTATCCCCGGCTCTGCTTTTTCTTTTCTTTTTTTTCTTTTCTTTTTTAATCTAATGCGTTGTATCGCAGCGCGGCGCTTTTAGTGCTGGAGTGATTGACTGCATCAAAAGTGCGTTGACTCAAAATGTAGACAGTGTCCCTCTCTCTCTCTCTTGCACACACACATTATGACCTGGCCGCAGGACATATCTCACCAAAGCAATATCAAGGATGTGGTGGTGGTGGAAAGATTTCTGTTCCCCCACCTCATCAATAGGAAGGGACAGGTTGCCAAGCTTCCACAGAGAGAGAGACTACATTAGAGTATTGATCGCCGCACCTTGCAAATAACAAAACAACATTTCCCACCCTGTCCCCTTCTGTCGGACAAAAGAAACAGTGGCGCTGGGGGGTAAATTTAATACCATAGGCTGCTCATTCATTACAGCTGGCATTAACATTTGGTGACGTCGTGTCGCAATCTGCGGAGGAAAGGTTCGAATAGACACAGTGGTGTGTTCAAATAAAAGGCATTTAAAATGTCTCAATGTGTGTTCCAAAATAGTTTAGAATAAATTCGATCCCTCTCCCAGTTGATTCATTCTGCTTCTTTTCATCCGTTCCAATAAACACTGCGGCGAAGATATTTAATTGCTTTTTGGCAGTACACAGTGTCACATGCTAAGTTTTGAAATGCATATTCAGTATTTGTATGTCCTCTCTCTCTCTCTCTCTCTCTCTCTCTCTCTCTCTTTTTTTTTTGCTTTCTGTTTGTTTCTCTCTCTCATCTCTCTCTTCTGTTTTCCCAGCAGAGCACTGTACTCAGGAGTCTAGTGCTTCAGAGAGTGTTGTTAATGTAATTTGTTTTGAATTAGGAGTGATGTAAACAGGGGGCTGAACGAGGCTATTTACTCACCAAGATTCGAGGGAGCTCCCGTGCACTGTCAGGGAACTTGGCTCCGGCTCTGATTGGATGGAAGGAGACTTTGTTTTTAAATTGTGTTTGGACAGAGTGTGCCGTCTCTCCCCCCTCCCCCCTCCTCACGTCTCTCTCCTCTTGTTCCAGGTTCAGACAGATCTGTCAGTCCATCATCGCTCATAAGCTGTTTGACTATGTGGTGCTGGCCTTCATCTTCTCCAACTGCATCACGGTAGCTCTGGAGAGACCCAAGATATTACAGGGCAGCTTGGTAAATCCATCTGATGTGCTCGTGTGTGTGTGTGTGTGTGTGTGTGTGTGTGTGTGTGTGTGTGTGTGTGTGTGTGTGTGTGTGTGTGTGTGTGTGTGTGTGTGTGTGTGTGTGTGTGTGAGAAGCTGCAGCTCCTCTCTGCACTTTCTGTGTGGTAGCTCTCTTTGTATTCTCTGAGGATAAATTCAGTTTTATTATCTAAAAGGTGCAGTAAGTAAGCTTTTACTGCCCCTAATTGCCCCCATCTCCTCTTCCTGACTGCCAACCTCTCTCTGCCCCCTCCTCCTGTTTGTTCCTGTCCAGGAGAGAGTCTTTCTAACCATCTCCAACTACATCTTTACTGCGATCTTTGTGGGCGAGATGACACTCAAGGTAACGTTTTACAACCTGTCTGTCTCTGTATCTGCCTGTGAGTTTGTGGCCGTGCACAGAGGCATCTTTTTCTGTCCGTCTGTCTCCTCCTGTTCGTCTCTATCGCTGAATTGACTTTGCCTCAGTCCTCCCACGGTTTGACCCCTTCCCTTCCCTTTCCCTTCTTTCATGGCAGTTCCCGTGTTCCTTTGGAGAATAGAGCAATTAACCAATGTCATTAATTAGTGGCTGGTCCTCTCTTATGGACGTGGTCTATCTTCAGCACTCCGATGTTGACTTCTTGGCTTCTTTTTTTAAAGTCTGTGTTTCCACTTCCTTAGGGTCCCTCTGTTCTCATCAAGTCCCTTTTCGGGCTCTCGGCCTGTCTTGTGTCTCGGTCCTTCCTTTATTTTATTTGCTCTCCCTCCCTGCCTTCCTCCCTCCCTCCCTCTGCCACTGTCTCTGTGTGCTCTGCGAAAGGCTCTGGCACAAGTGGGCCATCAATTATGCACTCCCACAATCAATTATTAACCAATCTCAGCCCGTCAATGAGCCACAGACTTGTCAGCCCCCTGGCCGAGCCGTACATGTCTCCCTCCATGTCTCTGTCTGTCTCGGCCTTGTGTGGCTGCATAATTTGTGTCGGTGTGTGCTTGATTGTGTAGCATCAATCTCTCTATAGGAGTTTCCACCAGCGGGTTTGATGCTGTGTACAAGATGTGGCCAAATAAAAAGCACGGCACAGCGGGACTCAGGGATGGGTCGGAACGATGCTCAACTTTTCAGAGAGTTATTTCACGAAGCAGCTTCAAGCCCAGCGAAGCATGCTCCGAAATACATCTTCAAGGTCTAATGGCCGTAGTTGTACGCTGCTATAATAAGAAATGCTGTTTCCTGTACTATTTCTCAACACAAACACAAAGATTACACTTTTTGTGTTTGTTTTGGACTATTGTACATTCAGTCTACAATTTGGCATTTAGGCTTAAAATGTTTTCCAGGCACTGATCTGTCAACCATCTTGATATGTTTGCACGCCAAACACCCCCACTCCCTCCACCCACACACACACACACACACACTTCCTCTGAAGATTTGCCGGACACTCGGCAAACACTCTCAAATGTCAGTGGCAGATTTTTTTTTTTTTTTTTTTTTTTTAGCAGGCCCTGTGCTCCCACTGCTGCTGCAGCTGCTGCCGCTTAGCCAAACACTGAATCAAGCTCTGTGCATGTGTAATGCAATGTCTACACAACATACACCTCCCTGTGTTGAACTCACAGAGGAGTAAAGCACCATTATATGTCAAGTAATTGTTTTACAAGGCGAAGGCAGGGGGCATCGGGGCTTTATTCCTGTAGCCCTGGATATCAAACACACTGGTACCTGTACATGTGTGTGTGTGTGTGTTAGAGTGTGTGTCAGTTGCAAATGTGTGTGTGAGAGTGGTCTCTTTTAATTTTTCTAATTAGTTATGTGTGTATGTGTGTGCATAGTGTATGTGTGACAGATAAAGTCACCATCCGCTCTGGCTGCTCTCTAGGCAAAGCAGGTGTTGTTTGAAGAGGTGTGTACATACATCTGAATATATATGTGTGTGTGTGTGTGTGTGTGTCTGCTTGTCAGGCACATTGTTATTTCTGCCAGGTGAGAACATGTTTTTAATGTGTTAGTCCTACACCTGCTGATGGCTTTTTATTTTTTTTTACCTTCATATCATCTCTCATCCTTTGGTTTCACTCTGATATCCTTCGGTGCAGCACATTGTTCTTTTCACTGTTTCCCAATGTTGCAGAGCTGGTAGAGACACAGTCAGTGTACTAATGTCTTGTAACTACAAGTGTAGTCCATGCTCTAATATGCTGCTTCACCGCTTTTCCCCCTCTCATCCTCAGGTGGTGTCCATGGGTCTGTACGTGGGCGAACAGGCTTATCTCCGGAGCAGCTGGAACATTCTGGACGGCTTCCTGGTTTTTGTGTCTTTGATTGACATCGTCGTGTCCATGGCGGGAGGGGCCAAGATCCTGGGCGTTCTCCGAGTGCTCAGACTACTGAGAACATTGCGCCCCCTCAGGTATAAGCTTTAAGTTGAGTTAAGCAGACAAGCGATCCCTTGGCAGTCGTTATCTTTTTCAGTTTTCATTCCTGCTGCTTCATGTACTTGTTTTTTTTTTCTTGCTCCTCTCTTTTCTCCAGGGTGATCAGCAGAGCTCCGGGTCTGAAGCTGGTGGTGGAGACGCTCATCACTTCTCTCAAACCCATCGGCAACATTGTCCTCATCTGCTGCGCTTTCTTCATCATATTTGGCATTCTTGGGGTACAGGTAGGAAGCGCGTATTATTTGCACAGATGTGTTTTTAAATAACCCATTTGCGTACTCTCCCCATTAGCATGATTTTTTTTCAAGTCTGTTCCTCTCCCTTCCCTTCAGTCGTAACAACTTTGAAGCACATATGCTCATGTATTTTTATATTTCTTTCTCTTAAGTAAACGCCCATTGTCTCCCCACTCCTTTCATCACTGCGCAACATTTTCAGTTGTTGGGATCTTTGACCAGCTCATTATTTCACTCGAGCATCCTTTCATCTCATCAGACGCCTCTGTGAAAGCTTACTTATCTGTCTTCTTCTGAGTAAGCCGGACTGCATCAAAAACTCTGTGTGACTGTTCTTCTCCTGACAGCTCTTTAAAGGCAAGTTCTTCTACTGCTTGGGCCCTGATGTCAAAAACATCACCAACAAGTCTGACTGTCTGCAAGCCAACTACAAGTGGGTTCACCATAAGTACAACTTTGACAACCTGGGGCAGGTAAGTGTCACTTGTGTTTTCTCGACATGTGCAAGAGGTTTCTTATAGGAATGCAAAACAGAGAGTAATTAAATTTTTGGTAACACTTTATTTAACGCCTATCTCTATAACGCATTATAACCATACTTATAATGACTTATAATGCAGTACGTATAACTATAGTTATAAACACTCATAAGTTATCGTAATTCCTTATAACAATAATAACACACTATAAAGCATTTTATCATGACTTTCAAGATCAGGTAATACGTTATAATTGTTAGTAACTCGATGACAATGGCTACATCAATAATGCATTATAAATATAGTTATAATGTGTTATAATTGGTTTATGAACGTTTATAACTATCATTATAAACACTCTTAAACATTATAGAGCACTATAACTCTATTATAATACTTGACATTATAAGCAATTATAAAATGCTCTATGATGTGCTATGCTTATTGTTATAAAACAATTATAACACATTCTAACTATATTTATACTGCATTATTGATGTGGGCATTGTCAGCAAGTTACTAACAATTATAACGTATTATAATACCTGACCTTATAAGTCATGATAAAATGCTTTATAGTGTGTTATGATTATTGTTATAAAGCATTATGATCATTTATGAATGTTTATAACTATAGTTTTACAGTGTTATAACTGCATTATGATCATTTATGAATGTTTATAACTATAGTTTTACAGTGTTATAACTGCATTATAATTCATTATAAGTATGGTTATAATGTGTTATAGAGATAGGCGTCAAATAAAGTGTTGCCATTTTTTTTTAATCCATAAAATAAACATACCATCTTTCCTTTCTGTCCTCTATCCTTTTGTTATCCAGGCTCTGATGTCCCTGTTTGTTCTCGCCTCTAAAGATGGCTGGGTTAACATCATGTATCACGGCCTGGATGCTGTGGCTGTGGACCAACAGGTATCCACATATATAAGCTGTGCAACTATAGTTCTTCATAAACAAAAAAATATTCCTCATCTAAAAAGGAAATCTTACATTTTCCCCTGACTAACTCCTTTTTCTCCTTCTCTCTCATCTCCAATTTGTTTCTCACCTCCTCATCTCACATCATGTTGTTTTATATCAAAAATCAACTTCACGTACAAACACGCCATCTCAATCCCAGCCGGTGATCAACAACAACCCGTGGATGCTGCTCTATTTCATCTCCTTCCTTCTCATCGTCAGCTTCTTCGTCCTCAACATGTTTGTCGGTGTGGTGGTGGAGAACTTCCACAAGTGTCGCCAGCACCAGGAGGTGGAGGAGGCCAAGAGGCGAGAGGAGAAGCGTCAGCGGCGCATGGAAAAGAAAAGGAGGAGTAAGGGGGAGAACTGACAAGAGAGAGGCCACAAACAGAGAGGAGGAGGAGGAGACAGCAGTAGAGTGACAGAGGATAGAAACAAGGGGACTGATAAAAAAAAGAAGATGCAGGAAGGAGCTTAATGGCCTAAAAAATACAGGACACATTGAAGCTACATACAAAGAGCCTGAAAGTAAAAGATTTATTTCCTGTTGATAGTAATACCAGCTTGATCAAAGCTCATGAATTTTGCATTTCAAAGCGCTCAGTGTGGATCAGGTCTTCTGTGGAAAATACCTCTCCACCATGTGATAGAAATCATCTGATTCTGCAAACACGTTGTTTAGCATTCACATAAATATCTATGTAAATACAAATTCTAATAGCATATGCATTTAAACATATATCATTAAGGAAGTATTTTTAAATCACTGCAGAGGACGCATTATACTCTTTTTTTTTTGCTATCACATCTGAGACAGACCTTTTAAAAACTTAACATGTTTTTCTACCAACAGAAGCCCAGAAGCTGCCCTACTATTCCAGCTACGGTCACATGCGCCTGATGATCCACACACTGTGCACAAACCACTACCTGGACCTCATCATCACCTTCATCATCTGCATCAACGTCATCACCATGTCCCTAGAGCACTACAACCAACCTCGTGTAAGAAGAACATGTTTACATTACCTGTGTGTGCAAATACGTGCCTTTAAAAGTTTGCACAGGGGCGCATCTCCAGTCGTGTTTTGTTCCTGTTGTCGCATTCATGTAAAAAATGTGGAGTTATGTTAGCTTTATTCTCACTTCGCCTAAAGCACATTTTCCACAAAATATGGACAAAAAAATCTGCGTTTTCCTACAAGCTCAATCTCAGGAGGACAAACTAACACTTGTTTTTTTATGCAGACTACTAGTTTCTATCAATTTTGTAGTTGTTTTTCTGCACCACATCAATCAGCATCTTAAAAAGACACTGACTGGTCTGCCACCTTGAAACTGCATCCAGGCTCTGAAGCTGTAGCGTGTGTTGTGAGTATAGCTGCAGTTCATACAAAGAGCTGTGATTGCACGGCTGATTTGACGTCGGGTTAGGTCTGCTGTCAGAGTGCTGTTAGCTTCCCAGCGCGTATATCTGTCAGCACCTGTGCGATGAACAGAGGTTCAAAAGCCTGATAGCGTTTTTTTTTTGTGAGGGAGAGAAAAGTGATTATCCTTGAGATAAGATGCCCATCTGACCTTTAAAATGGAGCAAGCTTTCTCAAACTGACCGAGCATCAGATAAATATCACAGGTCTTGGTTGTATTTGTCAGCTGTTGCTCCTGACATTTGGCAGCCTCCCACTTGCTAGAAGCTACGACTGTATTGATGGAAAGAGGAAACAGTGAGCAAAGTAATTTCCAGTCTCTGCAGTGGACTTGATGTTAAGACAATTAAAACATGCTTGCCTGTGGAATATTTGAATACTGGGCGAATGTTCTTTAGCTTAAAAAATATGTTTGTCAGGGGACGTACTGTGTGTGTTTATGGTGCTGTGAATGGAGGATGCTCTGTTTTTCCTCTGGCGTGCTTGATTTTACTCTGCAAACAATGGGAGCAATTTCAGTTCTACAGCTTCAGACACACACAAAAAAAACACACACACGTTTTTTACTCTTTCTTTCCAGTCTCTGGATCTTGCCCTGAAGTACTGCAACTATTTCTTTACCTCCACTTTTGTGCTGGAATCCATACTCAAACTCATTGCCTTTGGCGTTCGCCGCTTCTTCAAAGAAAGGTACAGTTTCTATTCGTGCCTTACGTGTGGTTGTATATATGAGAGTGTTTCCTCTTCTGTCTGCATCTAAGTCTATCTGTCAACTTATCTGTCCCTCTTTGTACACATGTAGATTTGTTCATCTTCTGTGCTTACCATAGACTGGTTCCTCCTTTCTTTTCTTTTTTGAAATAGACTGGTCCGATCTGTACTGTACCTGAAGGAGAGTGGTATGGTGACTGTCAATCATCTTTTAAAGTGGAGATTTCACTCCCCGGGGAATGACAGTGTCACAGTGCTGAATAGTGTTTTTGTCTATTCAGCTAAGTCACTTATCACATATTTGATGTGAAAAAAAAAACATGAAAGTGTCTAACATGGCTCTAGACACATGCGATAATCTCTTGAATTAACATATAATATAAATAGTGCCACAATAACAGTTATTTAGTTCAAAGTGTAATAGCTGAACAAATCCGCCTTTTGCTTTGATCATTATAAATGGAAGAACGAATAGCAGCTTTAACGTGATAGAGGATTATGAAATATGTTTAAATATGTGAGCTGGCTCTGATGTGTTCTGTTGTTAAGTTGACTAAGCCACACTGTGGTGCAGATACTGATTTCATGACAATTATCACACATCATCACTGTTATGAATGAATAAACAGGAATGTCCTGTATTAGTTTGCAACTATTTATAATTATATATATATATATATATATATATATATATATATATATATATATGTATAATAGTATTTTTTTCTCTCTCTCTTTTTTTTGGACATCAACCAATCAATCTTTGGTTCCCTTATTCCATCAAGTTTTTCCACAATGCTAATACTAACAGTAACTCAGTTATTTAATTAAAACTTTAATTTCATCTCAATATGACAGTCCTTCCATAATGAGAGTTTTTCATTGTATTAATTTGAGTGAACTAATGTCCATCTAATTAGAGAAAAAAAATATTTAAATACTCCATTATTCTGCTCAACAGAACCTAATTGTCTATTAGTTCTATGCATGTGATGCTGCACTTCCCATTTCTCCAACCTACTGTAAAGACCTTTATGTGACCTCTGCAGGGAACACACCTTATCACCGGTGGGTTCACTCCCACACTCACTCCCACATTAATTCATTCAGAGCTCAGATTAATTGATTTGTCACTCATCGTGTGTGCGGTGATGAGACTGATGTCTTATTCTTTTCAGGGACACGTGGTGAGTAATTAAAGGCAGAAACAGATTTAGTGTCTTATTATACACTGATGGTACTATAATGTAATTGACCTATTTTAGTTGGTGAAGCAAAAGAGGAGAGAGAGGGGATACAGAGAAAGGGTTAGAGCGGTGGGAAACAGAGACACACAGGAAAGAGAAAGATAAAATATAAAAGGGAAAGTTGGGCTGATGGAAGACAAAAAAGGAAGCGGACAAATGAGTGATGAATGGAGAAAGAGAAAGAGATGGACGGATAGAGACAGAATTTATCACACAGTTATCAGCTGGCACTTTGTCTCTTTTTATGTAGTGTCAGCAACAGCCATGAGCAGGCGTTGTGCATAGTGTGATTTATAATCCGGGTTGAGTCTCGGTCCAGCTTTACAACTGGGCCACTGGAGTAGCAGGTAACACACAAACACACTTCCACGTGTTCCACCAGCCGAACTACATTTGCTGTAAAATTACCCAACTCATTTAATTCAACCTTTAGATGTGTAACTTGCCCCCGTGTTGTACGCTTGAGATTGCCTCCGTGGCTTTGATGCATTTAAGCGATTGAGGAACAGGATGCCTTACTGTTTGTGCTGCTGTCCTCAATCTTAAACCACAGAGGACGATGCAAGAAACAGCAATCAGAGGCAGTCTCTCATATATAAACTCAGTACACAGGAAGTCAGTCTGGTGTGGCAAACAAATCCAAGGGGTGAGGCAAAAGGCAAAAGGCTTGATAAGTGAAGTAAGTGTGAGTAAGTATACACACAGGCTAAACACAGTAAATGCCAGGACACTTGATACTGGTAATGAAGACAAAGTGACACAAAAGACAGGGAGCTCACACCTGACGCTAGGAGGGAAAGACAATGAGACACAGGTGCAGGGTCGACAGTCACAAGAGAGGGAAACATGATGGCAGGAAGTGTAAATCTGAAACAACTGAAAAGGTAACGGTTTGTTCCATTGGGACCCGAAAGTCAGATTTTCCAAGTTCCCATGAAGTTGATTACGTCATCAGAAA
The DNA here is from genome assembly GCF_045865225.1 of Trachurus japonicus. Taxonomy (NCBI): domain Eukaryota; kingdom Metazoa; phylum Chordata; class Actinopteri; order Carangiformes; family Carangidae; genus Trachurus; species Trachurus japonicus. The sequence continues at coordinate 19,348,563 of NC_140914.1, read as the reverse complement.
CGTTGCCTCAAGTTGGAATTTCAACTCGGAAACTCCGAGGAGCCTGAGCTCACAATCCAAGATGGCTGCTTCATCCGTCAACAGCAAAAAAAAAAGGCATATTACACGGTTTATCAGCCACTTAGTTTAGTTTTTTGTGGCATTTAATTAGTTGTTCCGGCAGTACTGTGCAATATACACCTGTAGACATGTTGTTGTGTTGTTTTATGGTCAAACTATCATGTAGTGTGTTGTTAGCGGCTGGTATTAGCTCACAGTGCTAACAACAACAAGAGCTAATAAAATGATTGCTTCTTCTGACTTGTTACAAGCTCATAACTTATGTAACGTAATTAACCTGGATGTTGCGTCCTTCCCAGCTTTGAATTCTAACTTCCAAGGTGAATGGGATGCACCATTAGGCAAAAGCAAAAATAAGAAGGGAGGTAAAAAAGCAAATATGAAGAAAACAGAAAACATAACCTTGGACGGGACTCGACAAAACCTTTTGTAGCCAGGAACAACAAAAAAAGGAGTAGTCCCTCAGTCGTTCAGGCCCTGACAATAGAAGGAAACAAGATCATGTGGGTGTGATAGTGAGTCACAGGCTGTGATTGATACACTGCTGTCACTGTCATTTTGAATCACAGAGTTTGGCAAGCATTCTGACAAATAAAATGGCAGTGCCAAATATTTACTGTGGGTGCCTTTCTGTGTGATCCCAGATCAGATGTGACACCTCATTTTTCCAATTCCCATAAAAACCTGCACAATTTCCAGCTCTCCTTGATGATTTCACGAAAGACATGTACTTGTTGACCATCTTCCAAAATATCAGCAGATAAATGAGGACTGCACGACCCCCCTGAAGCAACCGCATGAGGTAATAAAGGATAAACGACTGTGGGGAAGTTTGAAAAACTGGACAGAAGGAGTATGGTGGCTGCGAACTCTCTGAATTCCAACTATACTTATCTGGTTTGGTTTCATCTGTTTCTCATCTGTCCTCAAGCCTTAGAGAGAAATTGTCTGCCAACCATTTTGCTACACATGATGGATTAATTAAGGGCTTTTGGGGCTGAGGCACTGTCGCAGGAGGATGAGAGTAACTTGTTGAGAGGTAACTAATAATTAGCTACATACCTCCTGAGGCTGAGAACTTTTCAAACAACCCTTAGCGCAGTACTTACAGTCGACGCCAACATGTGAACGGCTACAGCTTTGTAAGTGTCACTACGTCTTTTCATCATTTTTTGTGTACATTTTCTTTATGTGTGTGTGTGTGCGTGTGTAATCTGCGCGTGCTGGTCAATTCCTCCGTGTGCCTTGCTCCATCATACGAGTGTGTGTATCCTGTATGTGTGTGCTTGTGCTAGGTGGAACCAGTTGGACTTGGCCATTGTGCTTCTGTCGGTGATGGGCATCACCTTGGAGGAGATTGAGATCAGTGCTGCCCTGCCCATCAACCCCACTATCATCAGGATCATGAGAGTTTTGAGGATTGCACGAGGTACATTAGCCACGCTAGTGTGTCACGCGCGCACACACACACACACACACACACACACACACACACACACACACACACCCTTTACAACTACACTTCCTTTCAGTGAAATAAAACATTGATTTTTGTCTTACTGTCTGTCAAAATATGATGTAGCATAGCAGCTAATGGCTAAAGTGTGTGTACATGTATGTACAAATGCGTATATGTGTGAGTGTGTGTGATACACGGGGTGTAAATTAAGCACTGACCTTTCCACAGTTTAATGTTTCTCATTTAGTCTGTAATTGAACCTGAGGGATTTCCCCCTAAATGCCCACACTTAAAATCTATCTCTCTCTCTCTCTCTCTCTCTCTCTCTCTCTCTCTCTCTCTCTCTCTCTCTCTCTCTCTCTCTCTCTCTCCTTCTCTCTTACTCTGTCTCTTGCTCTGTCTCTCCATCACTAACACACACACACAGTGCTGAAGCTACTGAAGATGGCGACAGGAATGAGAGCCCTGTTGGATACAGTGGTCCAAGCCCTGCCTCAGGTATGCACACACACACACACACACACACACACACACTCACACACTCACTCTTTTTACCTCATGTACACACACTGCACACTCCCAGAGAGAGAGTCTTGGCCAATCTCAGTCAATAGTCAGGGGGGTACGAGCCCCCCCTCCCCTTCCCTTCCTCTGTTGGCCTGTAGGCAGCTCTAAGAGATGACTCATTCATACCACAGACTGTTAGACTGGCGCTCACACGTGCACACACACATGAATACACATGCATACACATGCGCACACACACACACACACACACACACACACTTTGGCTTATTTTCACTTTCAGTACCATGGAGAGTACCCAGACTCCCACTGCGACCACAGTGTGCTAGAAACAGCGGGGGCTTCTTAAACCAGACTGCAGTTCATTTGGTGGTGAACTGTCCACAGAGGCAGACAGTCTCCGCACCGTCCCAGTGTCACTGTCATTCCTGTGCACTGAGAGTTATTTGACACAATGAAAAATCCCAGAATGCATCTCTGGTTGCTGTTCTTTCTAACAGGAAGTATTCTCTTTATACTTTGCCACATCATTTTATGTATAAGAAATAAAATAGGACACAACAAAACAAAGGTACAGTTATGTAATATATGTGATTTTTAGAGAAAGGTGTTGATATGTGGCTCTGTGGTGTGTGGGTTCAATCTGCACAAACATCTACTGTATGTAGCCTCAATATATTCCATACAGACATGAGTGTGGTGTCACACATAACAGGTGTGCAGCCTTGTTTATGGACATGCAGCACTTAGACAAACACACACACACACACACACACAGTTTGACCCATTGACCATCAAAGGTAAGATGAAGCAAACAGAGGGAAACAGGTGGTGTGGTGAAGGGAGGGCAGGCAGAGGTGAGGAAGAACAGATTCCTTGTCTTTCTTTTCTATTGATCCCCCCCCTCATTAACACTGAGCCCTTTGCTCTATCCCAAGGGCATCAGGGGAGGTAATTAAAACTGGGGCTAATTAAACAGTTCCATGAGGTTTCTGACTGTGTGTATGCGTGTGTGCGCTCATTGAGGTACCGAACGAGTGAGAACAAAAGTGTTACACCTGGCGAGAGATTTAACCTGCGGCAATATTGCACTCTTATTTCACTGTGAAAATGAAATGGCAAGCTGCCAACTTTTCGTCATTACATCACATAGGATATCGAGACAGTATTGACATTTCAACAAAGGCTTCAGGATACAACTGAACAAAAGAACAAGCATATAGGTTTAAGAAGGCGAGGAGTATGAATTGTGCAGTCAGGCCTCGCAGGGGCAGATGTCGGCTAGAATGATAACTTACAAGATTCAACTTGATGAGGATGCTTTGCAAGTTTCATAAGCAGTTTAGATATCTAATAGGCCATAGCAGGACATGGGGATGTAATGAGAGAGCCATATACTTACACTAAACGGATGGGTAAGCTTAATAGATCATTGAAACACTAAGAGAAGTGCATTTTCATGGCTTGTCTTTGCAAAAACACAGCAAGACAAAGTCATTTTAGCCACAAGCATCCTCCATTATCCTCTTCTCCCTAACTGACGCAAGATGGCTACAGCACACTATTCACTAACACTAATAGCTATCCTGTTGGTACTAAAGACAAGCCAGTTGTTTTATATATTTCTCTGGGAAAAGCTTAGAAGCCTCCAGAATAGGCTTTGGCAATCAGGGCTGTACAGTATCTCGTGAAACAATCTGTATAGAGTTTAGAAGATAATGGTGGTCACTTACCAAATTAAATCAAACCTTCAATTGTGAATTAAATCTTACAGTATAAGTAAAGCCAACTGAACAGTTGTTGTATAAATTTGAATAGAATACAATATTTGCCACCGCCCTGTAAAACTGGGGCCATTATGATGCACAGATGTAGGACAAAACAAACTTAGAGACAGATTTGAGTTAATCCCAGAAAACAGTCACATTTGTAACAATTACAGCACGCCATTGTTTGTCATTGACCTCCATTACCTCCAGTCTGCAGAGACCCATCACGCTGTCCTTCATGAAATGGGCTTTGTTTGTACATTTTAATATTTTAATGAATGTATGAATATAAACTAACCAGGTGAATAATATTAGTCCATTTATGGAAAAGTCTTTAGCGGCCTTAAAATGCCGACATCAGTTCCTCCTCAGTAATCACTGCAGTGAGGTTTTACGAAGGGCAACACAGAAACAAAAGCGCCTCATTTATCCTAAATTAAATTACAGTCCCCCCTTTTTTTTACTTGGCTCCTTCTTACTGAGAGCTTTCCCTTCAAACTCCTTTTTACTGTGATTTTTCCTGTACAAGAAGACATCTTTAACCTTGAGAGGTTGAAGAAGCTCAATTCAAGAATCCATCTTGTCAGGCTTAAGCTTTTCAGTTGTAGCTGAACCACAGTGGCTCGGACCAGTCCGCCTCCTACGAGGGAGCAACTTCTGGCAGCAATCAGAGAGCTATGAAAGCACGTTTAAGCACAGATTGTCCTTTAAAACACAGAAAGAGATGTCTACTGACATGCTGTGTCTCTTCCTTAGCTGTCTTCTACTACGTCATGTGATTGACGGTTGGTTCATCAACAGCACCTGCCCGTTTCCAAACAGTTTCCAATGAAACCCTCCCAGATGTTCTGTGTAACAAACCATCTGGTGCGTCAGGTTAAGACGTCTTTATAGCCCTGCCAATCCCACCTCCAAATAGAGCCACAAGTATCTCAGCAAAATATCATTTAATAAACTTTATATGTGTATATGTGGGGTTGTGTGTAATATCTCACATAGATATATACAGTGTATACAAAACTCTACATGTGCTTCCCTGAATAGAGAGGTGAAGTGATCTGAAGCTCTCCGTAGAACACATTGTATTTATAGTAACTACTTATCAGTGCATATCCTCATTCCCAGTGGAGCAGTGCTGTTAGCAGAGTGTTAAAGACAGTGAATAGGAGACAAGGTTCTGTTTCCCTGGAATGTTGATTAGATTTTGCCCCGGCTGTTTACCGTGCAGTATTATCATCGCCATTAAGTTGTTTTAACAGACGGCTGTTTTGTGGTGGAACCGAGCCAAGTCCCCAAACTTAAAAACTCACAACAGGGGTTCCATTGTCTCAGAGTCTCAGAGGGAGGGAGTTATGCCATAGTTTGTAGAGCCGCATAATGTGGGAGCAGCACAGTACAAACAGGTTGGAGTCCTGTGTGACCACTTTAATCCACACATTATACATTACATTATATATTACCGTATATTCCTTGTTGTTAATAGCAGAGTTTAAAAGCAAAGACACAGTAACTCTGTGACCCACTCAGAAAGGAACGAGTCTTGTGCTAGAATAAGAGGTTGTCCTCTTGTGTGTCTGTGTGTGTGTGTGTGTTGCAGGTGGGTAACCTGGGCCTGCTCTTCATGCTGCTGTTTTTCATCTACGCCGCCTTAGGAGTGGAGCTTTTTGGAGAACTTGGTGAGTGCATGAAATCCACTTGTGATGCTACAAAGGATTATGACACATGAAACAAATTTTTCTTGGATATTTTTGGTTTTCTTTTTTTATTTAAATACAATTCTTTACAGAGACTCAACATATGAACGTCGTTATATTTAGTCATTTATGAATATTTATCCAACATAACTGGATACAGGACAAAAGGGACTTCTGTTAAGCCATAACTCTCAGCTTCCGGCAGGTCTTCAAAGGGAATTGTCCTAAGAAGAATCTCTTCAAAGATTTTTTAGTTTTGGACAGATTTTCCTCTGGCATAGGATGGATTACTCTTTGATCTCAAAGCTTATCTTAAAACCTTTGAGGAACTGCGTATTATCATGTTTCTGGCATGGAACTTAATATGCAACACATATGTAGTCATGCACATACGCTCCTCCACTAGTTGGATTAATTTTTTTATCACATACATGTTGTAATACGATGAAAGGATTATGCCAGCTAATCAAAGACCATATTGTCCACAGTGGACAGATCATATAACTATGCGGTGGGTGCAATGAAAAATCAGCATGTGTCAATGTAGATGAATAAAAGTGTGGGTTCAAGTTTTGGTGTACTCACTATCTTGTGCACATATAAGCACAAGGAGTTGCTTCACTTTTATTGTGAAAATATCCTGAATTCTTTTTCATCAGCTCCCTCCTGCAGCCAGACAGCCAATAGGGAATCAACCCACTCTCTCCAGTATTCTGATACATAACCACTGTCCCCAAAAATACCCACATTGAAGTTGGGCGATATCTTCCAGAACTGTCACATCTCGCTTGTGTGTTGCAGCTGCAGCCAGTGGCAACATCGCTTCCTATTGGAGCTTGGCAGGAGAGCGGATTAGTGGCAAAAGCAAGTGTCGCTCTTCTTGAGGCCATTTCAAAGATTATCTTGGGATAGAAGCTCAAAGATAAATAGTGTTTGGTCACGTTGCCTCTTATTTGACAACAAACTGTGTCTACACCGAGTTGGCTTGTTTGGACAATTCTTCCAAGCAGCTTAGCGACAGAAAAGGCACTTGCTTCTGCGCTTTTTGGGAGCGATAACATGTTAAGTGTTGAGTGTTCATATTCACAAGTCTCCTCTTCTTTTCTTATCCCTGCGCCCTTTCTGTACCATTTTCTCTCTCTATTACCCTCTCACCTCTCTCTTATCTGTGACCTGATAACTTTCTCTCTCTCGCTCTCACTCACTCACTCACTCACTCACTCGCTGGCTCCATCCACTCCCTCACTGTCATCCTCAGTTTGCAATGAAGACTACCCATGTGAGGGTATGAGTCGTCACGCTACTTTTGAGAACTTTGGCATGGCCTTCCTTACCTTATTTCAAGTCTCCACGGGCGACAACTGGAATGGCATCATGAAGGTACAGAGCTGCACCCATCTGGATCCTCACTCACTCACTCAGATTTAATGCATTTTGAAGGTTTCACCCCCTTAGGTAGAAATCCTATTTAGTGTGCTGCAAAGCTTTAGTTTGGTGTTTATTTTATAGCGCAGAGAGCACAAATAGGAACTGAAAGGAAAGCAAAGATTGAACACTGAAAGGACATCTGAGAGAGATGAGATAGACTTTTCCTGCTTCTCGTGCATCCTATCCTTCAGTCTGGTGATAGTTGCTGCTGATGTCAAGGAAATGTGCTCGCTCAGCACCAGCAGTACAGATTTCTTTACTGTTGCGTGGGGGAATGACTGCGCCCCGTTGTGCAAACACATACACAAAGCACCAATTTTCCCCTGAACACACATCTCGCTACCACCAGCAGCTATCACCACTCCTCCGCAACAGCTAGGCTGCGAGGGGGAATAGAGATTATGCTGGAGCGTGTCGGGCGTGGACCATTACACATGCGCTGGGCTCAGGCAGTGTGGATGGTAGCGGGCCATGAAGCAAGCCAGAGGGCCACAGATGCTACCTTCCTGAGTAAATCTCTGTCACGTTAGCTGTCAAATTAGAAACTGGGCTGAGAGGGAGGTGGGCCCGGTTTGGTTTAGTCTGAAGCAGGTGAGGCAGAGTGGTAATTAGTCATGCAGTGATGATGGGGAAGAGAGAAAACAATGGGAGCGGGGGGGCAGGAGGCACTGGCTGTGATAAGTGAAGGATGAGAGGACAGTGAAGGAGTAAAAAGTTATTTATTTAGCTTGAGACAAAAATGGAGATTTGGTAACAACAGAAGAAATTATATATATACAGACGTACTGTGTATAAAACGGTGGAAAGGGAGTGAAGGCAGGGAAGGGAGATGTGTGAAGGAGCACAGTGTGTAAATGTCATGCCAAATTATGGAAAAGACCAGCTTCAGCTCAGAGGGCTGAAACGGTTACGTGTGGTCACAGCCTGGGTGAGATATGTGTGTACTTCCTCCAGAAAACACTTGTCACTTTGGTTCTGCTCTCACTGAACTCCACTGTGAACAAGTTAACCAAGGTGGAAATGCACTGTAATAACTCTTCCTGTTGTTTCGCACAGAGGCAAAACAATTAAGTGCACGCAGATTATAGGAGATGTCAGGAGTATACAGACAGCCGAATCAATTTTATTCTTATTTTCATGTGAATACAGATGTCGGTGCAGTGGTGTAATGTACAGATAAAGTGACAGTGTACAAATAATGTGGCATCCATGATTTGTTTTTGTCTTTTCAAACGTCTTCTTTTGCACTGTTCTGACCTCCGTCCTCCTAAATCTGCCTTCCTCCGACACCAGGACACATTGCGGGAATGCCCACCAGATCACGGCACTGATGTGGACTATGCCTGCAATCCGAGCCTTCAGTTTATCTCGCCCATGTACTTTGTCTCCTTCGTGCTCACCGCCCAGTTCGTGCTCATCAATGTGGTGGTGGCCGTGCTGATGAAGCACCTGGACGACTCCAACAAGGAGGCCGCAGAGGAGGCGGAGATGGATGCAGAAATTGAGCTGGAGCTGGCCCAGGGCACCCTCTGTTGCATGGGCGCCCCCGGTTGCGGGGGTGGGGGGGCGGAGAAGGGACTGGTCACGGCCGCTGGATCCGGGCCCGGAGGCATGGTGGACGCCAGGGGAGGAGAGAGGGGGGAAGGGGTGAGACGGATGCGACACGCGGCAGCCACTGCACTCCAAGGACCGTACAACTCCCGCAACTCCAGTCGGACCCTGTACTCACCAGCACAAGTGAGTATTTGTAGTTCTGTGTGTGAGTGTATAAGAGAGAGAGAGAGAGAGAGAGCGCGTGTATTGTTAAGTTTGTTTGCTGGTAGAGTGAAGGGCCTGTTTTGTATGATTGGTGTTTGATTGTGCGTGCGTGGGTGGGATTTGTGTGTTTGTTTGTGTCTGCAAGTTGGGATGTCTTGAGCCAGTCTGCAGGATCAAGGCTTTTTTTCCCTCTTTTTTTTGGTAAATGTTTACATAAACAATCACATTCATTCAGATCTATTTCTAATCCTTTTTTATATATATATATATATATATATATCTTAGATGTAACCAAGCTGTGGATTAGCTCTAATTCTTTATTGTGCATTGTGCAACTGAACCATTTGCCTCGAGTTGTGCACAGTAAGCAAATGCACAACAGAGTGAGCGACAGTGGTCAACACTTTCTGGTAAAGTTGCACCGAAATTAAATGAAAAAATTTTTTTTTTTTTAAATGGTTTCCATCCATTTTGACCTCAATTTCCAGGTGTGTGGTGCCTCTAAAGTTCTGCTGTCAGTTGGAATCTGCAATTGAGTTTCTGTATTTTTTCTGCAATTGGGAGCAAGACAAATTTGTAGCGTTTCTCTTTCTCTTTCTCTCCTTCTCTCTTCCTCCCTCCAAAATCATTATATAACACACTGTAGGGCGCCTAACAAGATATAGATCAAATCAGGCAATGTAGGATGCAGGCCCTATTATCATTTACATAGTGATTCATATCTAAACCCTCTGTATATAATTTGTTGCAGTAATCAAGAGTTTAACATAAACATACCTGAGGCTGAGGCTTTATGCAGGTAAATATGAATCTGGACTGGACAGGAGAACCAGCAGAGCAGATACCAGATATTTGAGGGATTAGGGAGAAAGAAAATGTAATGCAGATGGAGAAATCCAAGTACTTGCAAAGAATCTTCCTCTGGCTCTGGCTGTCTGTCAGTTTGCTTCTCTTTGCGCCGCATCAGTGCATCAGCTCAAGCAGAGAAAATCATGTATTTGATGCTCAAGCCCGAAGATTACAAAGGCGTTAAACAATATGGCAGTGATTTCTGAGTAGGGTTTGAATGGCGCTGCTGACACAGAGAGAGTCATCACTCACTCGCTCTTTGTGAGACACTAAACTGTGCCTTAATGGCAACAAGAAGCCAATTACTAATGAATATAATAACAATGGGCTGGAATTAAAGGAATTTTCTAGAATGAAACCAAACTGCCAGAGTGATATGAGACTGATGAAAGTCATTCAAAGTCATTTAATTTTACCTTTTGGAATTATGTTTTAGTCTCCTCTTACTGTAGTCATGGCAACCCATGTTATCAGCAACGAAACGGCACCTTCCATTGTTTACTCACTTAGCCTTTTCTAATTTAAGCCTTATTCACCTTTCTCGCTCGAGACTGTGTAAGTTAGTGCACAGCCTAGGTTACATTTTTTAGATGATAATTGCGCTGCCTACGATCTGTGTGTGAGAGTAGATGGTCCCTCCGAGTCTGACAGCAGAGCAACACGCTTCCATTATGAAATCGCTAATGATAGTCTGAGATATCTATGCAGAGACACACATGAAGATGAGTCATCGGCAGCCATGAGGAGTTTCACCTTTGTGGAGCTAAACTTGGCTTCATGGAGCCATTTTTAGCTCAGTGTTGGCTGACAAAGGAACTTAATGCAGACCAGGGAGAACACACTGGCAGCATCCTCCCCCTCTCTTTCTCTCTCTCTCTCTCTCCCTCCATCTCTATCCATCTCAATCTGCCTCTCTCTCTCTCATGCTATGCCTCTCAAGTGATGCAATAAGGGATCTGGCAGACCGGTGCAATTTATTCAGAACACAGGTTCCTGTGTGTGTGTGTGTGTGTGTGTGTGTGTGTGTGTGTGTGTGTGTGTGTGTGTGTGCAAATGAACAAAGATCATGTTAAAAACTGTACAAACTCAAAGACTGTGACTTCAGCTCCAAACTAAATCTCCATACATTTCCATGATATTACCAGTTAATTTTCCTGTACTTATATTTCCTGTTATATATTCACATAAAACATAAAAACATGAATTATATGATTTGAAACGTAGAATACTGCCATCGGTGAGCCATTGAGTCTATGCACCAATCGAATACTGCATTATTTACTGAGAAACATTATTGTTTCATATCCAGATGTTTCTGAGATTAAGTACCTTCTAATTAGCCAGAATGAATTCTTCTTGCGGTTCTAACACCGTAGCCTACACAGGAATTTGCCACAAATCTTTTACAGCAATGAAGAAGTAATTACCGGCAAATGGTATAAAGTTAGTCATTAGCAAAATGTTACCCAAATGAAAGCAACATATTAAGTATTTATCATTTTAATTTCAAGGGGCGGCACCAGTAAGATAACAGATTTTATAACAAATTTGTCAGATCAGTACTCCGTATCGACCAATACACAAGTTCAGGTATTGGAATCAGTGTCAGGAAGGAAAAAAACAATATTGAAACATCTTCACACAAATGTTTTAGTCGTCCTTAAAATGGATGGAGTGGAGATTTGATGATGTAGAGAGACTGCACTGTGGACATTATGCAGCTACAACTAGTATATTCTGTAATGTTACACAACGGAGCAGTCATGTTTGACTGTCTGGTGAAAGACTTGGTGATAGTAATGTATTGCATAGGGGCTTGTGGAGACACTGTAGAAGGTCGACATACACACACACACTCACACACATAGTATATACAGGGGGAGAGAGAGAGTAAAGGAATAAGAGAGGAGAGATAATAGCTGAGCCAGTGACAGTCAGATAGAGGTAGTAATTAATTTCAGCAGTCTCCTCTTCTCTCTCAACTTCCATTCCCTGTAGACGGGCCCTATTGTTGTCCACTAATACAGTTATTAATGGAGGCCAGCACATAGGCCACCACAGTCAATCAAACATTATTTTTATATCAAGCTCTCCACCTACATGGATGAACTATCTTGGGACTGGGCTGCCTGCGAAAGTGTGAGAGAGAGGGAGGAGAAGAAGTGCAGGTTTTTATAAGTGCATGTATTCAAAGCGCTGGACATGGCACAGTCAGTTTGTCTCTGAGCCAAAACGTGGCACTGCAACACTTGTTTCATAAAGCACCATCATGTAGGTACACTTATATTGCTGGGAGTACAGTAACCTGCTTCTTTAATTCTCAGCCCCCTCGTTTTTCAAAACATGAGCCATGAGTGACTTTAATATAACAGCGTGAGTCAGGAATGTGTGTTTGCATAACTGACCTAAGTATAGTGCTATAAGCAATGTTGTGGAAATGTTTTATGAAGATAGGCTTGTGTGGGGATTGAAGAGGAGTGACCTTGTTTCACAGTATCTTTTGGGATATATCTAGCTGATGTAATACAGTTATTTTGGCCGTTATGAATGTGCTACAGGCACAATGCATCCAATTCATTGTGAAATACAGCGCCCTGCCAAGAAACACAGAAATCATTTTTAAAGTAGTTTCCTTCTTCTGACAGTAGTTTCCTTTTTCTGCCAGATTGGTTTCTGGGAAAACCAATCTGGCAGATGAGATTTAAGAAAAAAAAAAAAAAAAAAATGGGGGTGGGGGGGTATCATTTAAGTCGAAGAAAAAGTCCTGACTGATTCAGTCTAAATTGCTTTAAACCTAATAATACCCAGAGCACAAAGCAAATGCTTAAATCTTAAATTGTTTCAACAAGGTATTGAACAGTCTAATTGAGGTGATACATCAAATGTAATTGCAGCACTCAGTGCTCTCAAGGCTTTGATAGTAAAATTATGTGTTACTTGGCTAATGAGGGTTTGGAGTCATATTATTGAGGAGCCTTTTTGCAAAAGAGAACTCTGTTTAGCCCTAAAGGCCGACAAAGTATTGGGGGGGGGGGTGTTATGGTTTATTTGTACATGATCTCTGACACGGTGAAAGTGTTTGAGATGCTGTTTTTTACTATTTGTGGAGAACTTTTATAAATGAAGACTTATGTAATGTTAAAAGTCTACTGTACACGTGTGTGAGTGAATATGCACATGTGACTGTGTGTGTGTGAGTACATGATGAGAAAGTGTAAAAGCATACAGTACCTGCGTGTGCACTCAGGCATTTTTAATAACCCTCACAATGGTGTATGCATTTCCCTGCGTGTTCTCTGTCCTCGCATGTCCGCATGTGCACATGTTTGCGCCTGCGTGCAATACCGGTCTGCCGGCCTGCGTCCTGTGCGTATGTGTCTGTGCGCGTGCGTACGTGTGTGTGCGTACGCGTGTGTGTGTGTGTGTGTGTGCGTGCGTGCGTGCGTGTGTGTATGTGTTCCAGGAGAGCCAGTGGCTGGACAGTGTATCTCTCCTGATCAAGGATACATTAGAGGGGGAGATGCTGATGATCGACAACCTGTCCGGTTCTGTCTTCCACCACTACTCCTCTCCTCCACCCATATGCAAAGACTGCAAGGGCCACCCACAAGAGGTACCACCCTGAACACACATAAGCACCCACATATACATGCAATTCACACACACACACACACACACTCACGCCTGATACAAACAGAAGCCACAGACTATAAATTCAAAAACAACACAAACAGAACCACGTAGATCCATTTTTCTGTTGTCCTACCTTTCACTATAACAGGCAGACGCATTACCATGGATACCAGGCATAGATACACTTTTCAAATGAGCATTAGTGACAGGCTGTACCCACTCAGGTCCATATTTATCAAACATGTCAGAATCACTTCTATTAACCACACAGAGTATTTTCTAGAGTTAAGGATATTCCTCCCTCAGAGTAGAAAAGCTATTTATGAAGAGACACCTCCTCAGTGTTGCTAATTTAGCAACTGTGACACTTTTATGACCCCTTGAGCAAAACTAAACGTAGCAACAAATCTAATCATTTTTTGGGCAAGCGGAGTGCTTTCCCCTTGAAGAGAGTCGCAGGTGAATTTGCAGTCCTCCTCGCTCTCTCGCTCTCTCGCTCTCTGGCTTGCTGCTGCTGCTGCTGCGGCTCCGTGGGCCGACAGCTGTGTTCAGCGAGTGACGTTTGGCCACACTCACTGAAATACTGTACAAATCAAATGGTAGGATATCTATAGGGTATTTGAAAATGCCACGCTTTACCTGCTGTGCTCATCATCATGATTCAGCAAACCAAGGCTTCCCGAGGCTTGATTCAGCGCCATGTGTAGCGGAGGGGGGAAGGAACAGTTTAGCTTTGAGACTTTGAGATGCATCAACGCAGTCACAGAAATGAGGGATTGAAATCCTTGCTGCTGCTGTTGTCGTATCAATTTTACACAGTTTGTGTGGAGGCGCAGTTTTGTAGAAGAAGCGAGGACAAAACATTTAAAAGTGTAGGTTTGGATCACATGCTTTTTTTTTGGTCCTTGTCCATCTGCTGGACATCCCAACAGGTAAGGTGGGAGTGACTCCTTGAGGTGATTGGTAAATATGGCCCCTGGTGCTGGATGTAAAAATAAGAGGTTTAGATAAATTCACACTGGATGCAGACCCCAGTCATTTGGGTCTGACTATTTGTTTAGTGAGTGTGCGGCGGTGACACACTTATTTTTAGTTTTATTAGAAAAATCTTCTAAAGCTATAACACACACAAACACGTTCATGCACACAGACTCACACAAGAACACAACCACGACGTTTCACACTAGATTACATGCATGCAGATTTGGAACAGGGACACACACAAGGACATGCATTTGCACACACACACACACACACACACACACACACATACAGGGCTTCATTCATCACACAAAGCACTCTCAATGGAAAGTGCTGTTGATGCTTTATAAAGCATCTCAACCACTGTATGTGCTATTGTGTTGCAGTCTAACGGGGAATTTCAGCCCTTAATTAAACACAGCATCAACACAATATAATGTCAACATCCCATATGTGCATAACTGTGGATTAATGAGGCCCTCTGCATGCTTACACAAATGTCACCCTTCCCGATATCCATGCATGCAGGCAAGCAGCGACACTCGCCTTTACTTGTGCTCGTACGTATTTTGGGGGGTTTGTTTTGTACACAACAGATAGTGAATAAAAACACACGCTCACAAATCTACCGTCTTGTGCCAGTGTTGTCAGTCAGAGTGACAAAGTGCAGCGGGTCAGCTCAGAAGAAGCAATAACTGGGCTCGACACCTCCTCACCTGTCAGTCTTGCTTTCTGCCTGTCTGCAGATGCTGTCAAACCATCAGTCTCTCCTCCCTCTTTTACATGCTTCCTCTTTCCATCTGTCCCTCCACTCCTCCGAATGTAACTACCTCTTTCTGATTTACTGTATCTGATCCAGTGCTGTTCTCCTTTTAATTTCCCATGTTCTCAGACACGCGTGTGTGAGTTTGTTTGGGTGCGTGTGCGAGCGAGAGAGAGAGAGTGCGTGTGTGGGTGTGTGCCATTTTCAGACAGATGAGCCTTTGAGTGCCGAGAATTAACGTACAATGTTATTATGTTTAAAGGGACGGGAGAGCACGGCGGGACACCTGGGTGCAGTGTGTGACAGCGTGTGTGTGTGTGTGTGTGTGTGTGTGTGTGTGACAGTAGAAATATTCATCAAGTAACTGCCGAATAAGGACTTTGGGATCAGCCGCAGCTTGAGCTCGACTACAAGTGAATCTGCAGGGAGCAGTTCAGTGGAGCAGCGGAGGCCTGTAGCATTCGTTCAGCCTCTAGCAAACAGGCAATCCTCAAGCATGCAAGAAGAGTGGTTTTGGAAGGACAACATCTTGAAAGGCAGCATCAGAGTCTTAGATGGTATTTTAAAAGTAAAGCTCTGAAGGATACCTGAGGAGTAACAGGCTAAATCACCAGGTCATAATAATATTAAAAATATTTTACGGTAGTTCGTAAGGACCGGTAGTGATGTTGATCCATGGGCATCAGTAAATACTGTGGTCAAAGATGGTGTTTGTCATTCATGCTAGTCAAAAAGCTTGCAAAAAACTTGCAATGGTAGCACATGTTAATTAGTAAATTTGAGGACAAAATACTCACTTTTCACATGATTTATTCTGGCTGTGAAAAGTGAGTATTTTGTCCTCAAATTTACTAATTAAGATGTGCTACCACTGCAAGTTTTTTGCAAGTTTTTTGATTCATATTAAGTCTTTGGTTCTGATTTGAATGAGCCTTTTTGTTGAAGTGCAACCTTTTTTTGTGATTCCATACTAGTCTTTCTCACTGCATGGTATATACTGTATATATAATATATATTACAACAAAAAACATTTCTAAGAAAGTTTAAGAAGAAGAAGAAGAGGGTTGATACAGAGGTTAAGCTCTGTTGATGTTGTATAATGTAGCAAGCAAAGGCGACTGCTTTGATGCACACATTCATTAAGATATCTATCAAATCAAAGCACAGTGTTTCTGACTCTGGAGGCAGAGATTTAGTGGTTGTATTGAGAGAAAAAAAAGAAGAAGAAGCTGTGGCAGGAGGTGTGCCTGTTTGTGCATGAGAGTTTTGTTGAAGATTATCATCTGACTGTCGGTACTCTCGCTTCACATGTTTAGCGTAAATGATATTGCACATGCTAACTAATCTCCTGGCTAGCATGAATCATATGCAATGTGGCCATGACATACTACTAGTCATGCTTGTTTTCTTTGCTCAGTCTCCCAGCGCGGTCCCCTCGTGGCCGCCCAGCGACGCTGAATAACTCACCGCAGAGGACACTTTCAGTTGGTTCTTGTCTGAGTCACCTGTTTTTTTGTTAGTGAAGCTTTCAACGTTTCTACATTTACCTTGAAAGCAAATGGGTAGCAACTCTTCTGTAACCATAGACTGTAAAAAGAATGGACGTAGTGTCCGTGACGTCACCCATTGGTTTTGGGGAGTCGTTTTTGTGACTCAAATATGGCGGCCTGAACAGCGCCATGTTGGATTGGCCGGCCGAGAACCCGCCCACTGGCCTCGAAGCAGCGGTCCACGGAGCTGCTCGGACCTGTCACTCAACGTTTCCGCGCCCTGATTGGCCAGAATTTTAACCTAATAACAGTAAAACTATAGAGTTAAAAAAAAATTCACCCCCCTCAGAGTGTGTGCGGGGGTAGAAACTATCGATTGAGACGAAAAAACGTTCTGACACCAGGCTTTTAACATGTTTACTGAGGATGTAAAGTCGGCGATTTTAACATGGGGGTCTATGGGGAATGCTCCCTTCTGACACCAGCCCCCAGAGGAATCCGAGGGGATTGCAGTTTTTTGAACGCGGAAGTGAGCTTCACTTCTCAGACCCACAACTGCCCCCTTGTCTGTAACCACTGTGCCTTTTTTTCATATTGTCTCAGAAGGCACAGCCATGAACACAGGAGGAAAAGGGGCTGCAGTTTCCTTTACATAAGGACTAGCTCACCTCTAAGACACAGAACAAGTTAGCAAATATGGCGCTTTCTCACACAGCAGTAGCTTCCGATGAAACAGAAAAAAACTGTAAAGTGTTCCTTTAAGTTGAACAGTTGCATTGCTCTGCTTCTGCCTTGCTCCCTTGCCTTGCCTCACTCCACTTCTCTCTCTCTTTCTCTCTCTCTCTTTCTCTCTTTCTCTCTTTCTCTCTCTCCTTCCTCGGGGGCTTTGGCAGTGGTAATTTACCGCTGCATATCAGCCATGAATCTCTTTGTCTTTCTCATCTACAGGCATGTGTTAATGTATCGCTACCAGGCCTCACTCCATTGAATTTCACTTGGCCTCTTTTTAAGTAGCCTTTTTAATTCCTCTCTCTCTCTCACAAACACACACACAAACACACACCATCTCTCTCTCTCTGTCTCTCTCTCTCCGGCTATTTATCGCTGTGTCTCTTTCCAGACACACTGCTTTAGCACCTCATAGCAGCCCCAGAACCCTGAAATTCCACTCCGGCTCACTGATTGCACTATGTTTTGAAATTTTGCTAAAAAAGAAGAAAGAAAGAAGAAAGAATAAAGAAAAAAAGGTGTTGCACTGTTAGGGGGGGTAGAAAAGAGCATCAGCGAAGAGGCTTGCATGCAGAGACAATTTAAAAACCATTTCAATAACCATATGGGCTGAGTTACCTGCAGCCGTGATGAAAATAAACATAGCTTGAGCAAATGTGAGGGGGAGCTGCTAAAAGTAAATGTTCCCAATTATTGTGTTGGGTAATGTTGTCTCTTTAGCGTCGGTGTATGGATGTGAGACTATGACGAGTACTGTGAGACAGCATTACCACACACACACACAGCAGCAGCAACATCTCAATGTACAGTACAGTTTTCTATAGGGGCAGAATTATGAGGTTCTGGTGCCACTACAGCTCCGTCTCCTGATGGAAACAAAAAGCATCTCTCCACTCTGCCTTACATACATACATACACACACATACAGATACCGCAGGTGTGCAGCACATACACGAAAACATTCACACATACACCCACTGTACACGCACACTGCTTGGATATCTGCCTCTCGCCTCCCGTTCAGCCTCTCTCCTCACATATTTTTTGTGGCACTGGGAAACGTGTGTTCAGTTGATGATGATGACAAAGCAATGTTATTACTTCTTGAAATCTCTCACCCTGCTCTCTTCACAGACAGGTGCCACGGCATTATGGCCACTTTGAATTGTCAACATCTGGTGAAGCGTATCGAAGCTTGGTGGAGGTTTTACTTATCTTGTCTGTGTAGCTCATGTTGGCCTATAAACGTGCTCAAACCAGACTGATCCATCATTCATTTTTATGTGTTTTATACATGTTAACAAATATGTGCACTACATAAATCATGGTTGTTATGAGCCCTAGAAAATGTCACACATCATTAAACTGAGCAATGATGAGACCACGCTCTATTAATTCAACTACTGTTCAGGAACTGTTGCTGTTCCCTTTAACTATTCATGTTGTTTTGAGACATGAATAACTGAGGCCGATCCCTTGCAGCAGATCAAGATGGCAGAGATTGAGCAGGCGTCGCTGAAGTCGGAGCAACTGTCAGATAAGTCGTCATCCCCTGTCCTGCCGGATGACCTCAGCCTGGACGAACATACGGCCTACCAGCTGCTGGAACGGGAGGGCAAGGTGGGTGTAAGCTAGCCTCGCATCACCAGGCTCTTCAGACAAGCGAAGAGCCTGGTGTCCGTTACCTCTGAATTAGTCTGCATTCTGGTTCCTGTCTGTAGCGGATACCGAAATCACCAAATTCACCAAAATAAAAGTGTTCACCAACATAAAACTTATAAAATAAACATTAACTTACAATACAATAAAATCGAAATGTTAACTTAATGGCTCGGGGACTTTCTTGTAAATTATATTCCTTAAATTAAAGAGTTTTACCGCATTTTATTAGCTTGGTGCTTTTATTTTGAAGGAAAGGTCTGTCTCTCTCGCCCTGGATCCGTTTCCTTCCCAAAACAGCGAGTCAACGGCCCCAGACTAGGTGTAAGCAGAGTGGGAAGAGTGGGAAGAGTGGGAAGGGGAGGTTTGGAAAACTCCTCAGAAGTGTGTGTTCCTCGAGGCCAAGGTGGAAGACAGAGTGAGGAATAAAAATGTAGTTGTCACAGATATTGTGATTCACAAGTCAGACACTGGCAGCCAGGTATTTAAGGGAACACCAAGTATATGAAGGACAGCGTGCATGTTCTAGCTTCTGGTTTACTTGTCAGAAAAGTTGGATGTGAGGTTTGATTTGGAAATTGGTCTTCAGGTTGATTTCAGAGAAACAGTGTGGGCCTGTGTATGTGTCACAACGACTCTAGGACTGGAACCAAATGCACAACTCGGAGGGCAAAGTGCAAAATAAATAATATTTTATTAACAAATAACCAAAGGAAAATTACTCGAACATCAATCACATCAAAACCACTCTTTCGAGGGGTCAAAATGATAAAAGACCAAGGTGGGTGGGTGGGTGGGTAGGTAGGTAGGTAGGTAGGTAGGTAGGTAGGTAGATAGATAGATAGATAGATAGATAGATAGATAGATAGATAGATAGATAGATAGATAGATAGATAGATAGATAGATAGATAGATAGATAGATAGATAGATAGATAGATAGATGGATGACAGGCTCATAGAAAACATTTAAAACAAGCATTAAAAAACAAGATTTAAGTGCAATCATGCTAAAAAGGAGGGTGGTTATTGCAGAGACAGATTTTGTATAGATGTTTTTCCAGCCAGTGGAGCCTTATAATGTTTGCCTGATGGCAGCAGCTGGAAGCGGTGGTGGAGGGGGTGAGAGAGGTCTTCTGTGATCAGGGTGGGAGAGACAATGAGGCCATCAGGAGCATCTACGGGGAAAAGGGGCAAGACACCTGAAATGAGAAGAGAGTGAGATTTCAAAACGAAACAGGAAGCCATGACACAAAATAGACACAAGACAACAACTAAACACAACTAGGATTCCTGGGCATGACAGTACGTGTATGTGTGGTAGAAAGACTAGGAAAACTGCTTCAGTGTTGAGTTGCATATTTGTCGTCTTTACACAAAATTATTGCAAGCCATAGCAAACTAACATTTGTGCCTGTGTAAAAACAGCTTGAGAGAAAATACAGTACCAATTGCACCACAAAATTCACAGTGGTTAACCTCTGCTATGCCCACCGCTTTGTACTTGACATGCACCGTACACCAGCACTTTGCTACTCCTACTCCCCAAAGGGAATGAGCGCAAACAATGGCAGAGGCTCACTCCTGGTTTTTTTTTTTTGCCTACTCACAAAACAAATGACCATTATAAAATCTTTTTCTAAAGCCGTTGCTTTAGGCTCTCCCGTGGATTGCAGATATAAACCTCAGGTTCTAAATGCCCCTTTATCTCTTCCTCTCCGAGTATCAGTGGTAACTATCTTGTCTTTGAAGAATCGACAGTCTCTATCCACCGTAGACCTTCTCATGAATAAATCTTTCCACCAGGCTCTCCCTAGTTGCTATCCCAGGTGGCTCTCCTGCCTCCCTCCCTTGCACCCACTCTACCCTCTTTCGGCTTTATCTTTCATGTTTCTCCTTTCTCACTGTTATCCCTCTGGTAATTGCACACCTTCTCTGCACCTCCCTCTAGCCCCTCTATCTCCGTTCCTTATCATCCGTCCTTCCTAGATATCCTCCTCTGTAATGGGGTAATGCTCCTTGGTTCTGGGTAGCCAGATAAGCCCCCAGTCACCAAGCATGGCTGTGAACCGCTGCTCATTAGACGCTGGGAAAGAGAAAGACAGAGGGAAAGACAGAAGGTGAGGGGGGATCTAAGGTTAGGGATTTTATTTGTCAGGAATTGTTTGGTTAAAAAATTGCTGTGTGTGTGTGTGTGCGCGTCAGGGTGGCATTACGTATGTGTGCCAAGGCTGTTTGAGGTTTTGTATGAATGTGGGTGGGTGGGTGGCTGTTTGAAAGGGGGCTTTTCAGGGGGCTAGGACCGAGGTACAATACACTAATGAAAGCACAAAAGTACACTCACCCACCCACCCACACATACACACGTGCACGGACACACACTCAATGATTCTGCAGTCCCGACGTGATGATAATTAAAACACACGAGGTAAGCGCTTACAAAGCTGAACTCCTGCCTTAATCCGCCGCCTGCTTCCAGCTTCCAGCTGTTGCAGCCATCACACACACACACACACAAAAATTTATAACCAAGCGTTTATTGTTACAATATATAACATTAACATGACAATAGCAGGCTCTTTTAGCCCATAATCAGCTCTCACGCCTTCACTAGCACTAAAATGGAAAGCCCGAGGGATGATGTGAATGAGAGGCCATGTTTGATATCTGCAGGATGCCCAAGGGGTCTGCTTTTTTTTCTCTCTCTCCTCATTTTCTATCAGGCTTGGTCTGAACCAGGCATTGTCATATTACAGTATAGTGCAATGCAAATCCTAAACTCTAATTGTTCCTTCAAGAGTTTCAGGCTAATTTGAAGATATGTTACTGATTATAAACAAGCTCTAGCAACACAGTTTGCCTTGTTTTGAATGTTTAATCAACCCTACATGTCAGGGAGGTTATGTTTTTGCCCAAGACTTGATCTGTTTGTTTGTGACTGATGTTCAGATTTCCCCTGGACTTGGTGGAGGGATGGGACATGGGCCAGGGAAGAGCCAATTAAATATTGTGGCAGATCTGATTTTTTTTTTTTTTTTTCCTTTTCAGTCTGTTGTTTGACATTGGCCTTGGTGGAGATCTACAGTCTCTGAGTGCTTTCCTAATTGATTTTCTTCTTTTTTAAAACGTTGTTCTATTATATTTATCAGAAAACACTTTCTCTTCAATATGAGGTTGTCTGTTCTCTTACAGGGAAGGTGCAGCAGCGACTCGCATAGCTCTGAGGAGGCTGGAGGCGTTGGAGGCCACCAGACTCATACTGTAGTGCAGAGCCAGCCCTGCAGGGCCCTCTGCACCGGCGTGGAGATGGAGACCAGACTACAGGAGATGGAGATGCAAACACACCAGCCACATATGTGCTCACCGCACTGCAGCCCGGGTGAGTAAACCCAGAGCAGGTACATTCACTGTGTTACCAGGCCCATTTCCAAAGAAAGACACAAATAATTTAGAGATTTAAGCTGTATTTGGGCTAGCACACAAATTAAATTCAGTGATCCATATAGAGAGGTTTTGCCAAACAAGAGGAACAACTTAAAAATATACATATCTCAGAAAAAAATATTTTAAAAGATGTCAGTTAATCTACATGTATAGGTCCCAAAAAATAGGAAATATAGAAGGAGCCACATAGTTCATACTGAAAAATATCCTCCTCAAGCAAGGAGTTGTCACTAGAGGTGTGGAAATATCTCATGTATTGACATCAGAATAGAAATGGAAAGTGTGTATTCCCTCCTGAAGGTGGTGTGTCCAGCAGCAGCAATAAGGAAAGAAACAAAGATGGAGGAGAGGGAGGGGCCAGTGGCATTTCTCCTCTCTTCCATCTCCCTGCAGAGTTCTTCCACCCTGCAGGAGCAGTCATCCCAGCGCCTCCGCGCAGCAGGAGCCTGAGGTTGACGAGGGGCCTCAGGCTGACCTCCCCGGCCTCCTGGGCTTCTCTCCGCTCCCCGGGAACCCATAGCAAGATGCTCTGTACACAGGTAGGGGGGGCATTTACTAAAGAGGTTAGGCGAGAAATGTGAACATGACAAAATGATGGTAGAAAGAGTAGATGTATTTATTTTTTTGCTCATCTGGAAAATAAATGGCCTGAAGTTTGGTATCTTACAAAATATGATAATTTATGAAAGAAAACTGTTTTATAAGCAGCATTAAAGATGCAATATAAATGCCAGTGTGGTCTGAGCATAATGTTACATTTCCTAATGGAAAAAAAAAGAGGTGGATTTATGTGCATCTCTTTTTTTTCTCCACTCCGCTCTCTCTCCAGTACCCCTCCCACAGTGACTCATCCCTGGCTACGGGCAGCTCTGAGGGCAGCCTGCAGACCACCCTGGAAGAGGGACTGAGCTTCAGCGTCTCTCCTCCACAGAACCTGGAGCTGCCGTTGCCGACAGCCCCCTTACCGCTCGCGTGTCCGCTCCCGACGCCTGAAGACAGGACAATCCTCTCCTCCCCGGTCCAGACGCTGAGACCGAGGCCGAGCCCCTCGTCGGCCCTGACCCTCCAGGCCACCAGGGGCCACCAGCGGAGCCAGAGCAGCGGGCGGGGCAGCACCAGCCCGGGCTACACCCGCGACGACTCCATCGACCCGTCGGACGAGGACCTGGGCATAGGCATCGGATCGTCCATCGGCGGTTGCGGCTCCAGCCAAACGGGCAACAGCGAACACTTGTCAGAGACGCTGAGCAGCCTGTCGCTGACGTCGCTGCTGTCGCCCAGCTCCCTGGTGTACCCGGGAGGAGCGGTCAAGAAGTGCAACAGCACAGGCAGCCTGGACCAGGGGGGGATGCTGCTGTCGTCCCGGGGCAAAGAGGGCCGCAGGGAGATCCTGGGCCTGGAGCTTATGGACCCCCAGGGCTTCCTGGCCAACCCCTGGACGGGGGTGTTGGTTGATACAAGAAGAGGGGATGGAAGAGGGGAAATAGGAGATGGAGAGCAAGGATTCAAAGGGAAGAGCTCAAGCCAAACAACAGTAGGGCCTTGTCGGAAAAACAGATGAAACCTACTGTTTACTCTTCCTTAGTCTCTCCATTCCTTGGATCTAAACCCATTGCTGTCCCTCTCACTCTCTCTGCTCCCATCAGTGAGAGAGAGGCTCAGTGACACATGATGTCCTGTACTCCAAAACCAAACCCTCATCTTGCCCCCTTAACCCCCTTTCTATACATTTGTGACAAGCCCATGTCCTATTCTGTGCTACCTAGGGGAGTGGTCTTGGTTACGGTCTGCTGGTGAGGAAAAGTCCTGCAGAGTTTAAGAGATGAAGACAGGTCCTTACACCCTCTTGGGGGCTGTACCTGTTAATGGAGGCTGTAATAGGCTCTGCTCACACTGGAAGACCAAGAGGCCCATTCTTATCAGGGAGTCAGTAGGATGAGAGACAAAAGAGCTTAAACTCAAAGACGCAAGTAAAAGTCTTGTTGTTGCTCTAGCTTAGTTTCCTTTTCTCCGTGTCATCTCGGGTTGACTGAGGTCGAAAATGCAAAAATAGAAGTACCCAAAACTGAATAGCTATCCACGCCAACAGAGACTGTTTTGATTCGTTTATGTCTCCGAGGCAGTGCGGCAAGTTAAGTGGGCGGAGGCTCAGAGATAGCGGAATAAATCAAAGCGGAAGTAAGGCTGGGAAAAAGGAGAAGGCAGGTCATTTGTTTGGCTGGGAAAGTAGAAAGCGGATCTAATGTCCATCTGTTCTGGCAGACGGAAACAACAGGTTCTACTCACTCTGGCACAGGACCTTCTGCTGAGATCAGAGTAAAATGCGAGGTGGAGGAGAGTTCAAGAGTGTGCGCTCATATAGTGTGTGTTTGTGTGTGAGAGAGCACTGCCTCAGGTATCCAAGGCATGGATTAAATCATTGTCATCCCCTCACCACTGCACCTCTGTATTTAAAAAAAAAACAAGAAAAATACAAAAACAGGAGATAGGTATTGACTGATCAGAGCGCCGTCAACTTGCTCTTGAGTGGCAGCGGGAAATGAAAAGAAATTGACAGATTTGCGGAGGTATAGCAATGCATGGGGTGATTCGTGAAATTGGTTATTTTTCTTTCTGTCTCTGGCGTCTCTCGCTCACTCAAACATGAAGGAATGAGTATGAAAAGGAGCGGAAGGTGGATGGAGCTTTACAAAAAATAAAAAAATAAACAAAAAAAAAAACCCATGAGAAGAAACATTACCGTGCGCTTGGGGCAGCCTTGTGTGCACCAAAAAAACATGGTTCACAGCCGCTTAATAGAGTGAGACTTGAAGCACACTCCTTTTGACACCACCTCCTCTCACCAAGCTTAAGGATTTAAGGTGAACGGACAAAACCGCAAGAGCTGCAGGGGACCTTGACTGCATGATGGAACTGCATTTAACCAAGATTTTTATCTATATACAGAAGTGTATCAAGATGTCAATGTTGGGTGATAACCATGTGATTTCTATTCCACTATTTTTGTAGAAAAGAGAATAGGCACGTGCAAGTGTTGCCTTTACCTTGTCCCTGTTCAATCCAACCCATCCGGTCTCTTTGACTCGTTGTCTAGGACTTTTTGTCTGCCAGTGGCTTCCAGTTTTATAACATTTTTTAAGGTGTGGACAGTGTACAAAACAACAAAGCAAAAAATTTCAAACAAACTTTTTTTTGCGCTGAAGTGATTGTTCCCTCCAGCACATTTCTCTTTGGGAACACCGGTTCCTCTTGGATTTTTTTTTTTTTTTGTTCTCCTCAGTTGTTGGAGTCCCAGAGGACAACCAGAGATGGGAACAGCCATATTCACGCACATGAGGATTGCTCTTATAGCTCACAGACATTCCTGGCTGCACACAGGGAGCTTTGTTTGCTTTTCTAGCCACCTATGCTAAAAAAAAGAAAAAGAAAAAAAAAAAAAAAACATGAATAGCGTAAACCATTTCTATCAAAGCTTTAATTTGAGAGTTACACCACAACATATCGATTATGGACACATTAGTGTTCCTTGAGCATGGTTCTGGGATTGCAATACAAAGTATGTTTTTATTTTCTTGAAATGACCCTGATGCACTCATCTTCTCTTCCCCATCTCTTTACAGAGACAGTATGTTGTAGCAACCCTTTCACACACCATAGTTTGATATCAAAAGCTGACACTGTAACAATGAACAAAACTTTTGCATCTTTTAATGCAAACTTATTTTGGCTTCTGCCACTTGATTAGTTGCTCCATCCATAAAGGAGATGCTCATCTTTAAGCCTGATTTCTAGAGGTAGACTGTTGTACCCCTAGTGTTCTGATCATTACCTACCTTTTTTTTCTCAAAAAGAGGTGATGTGAGAAAATTTGAGGGTTTCACCTTTTCTATCATGCAAAATCACTTTGATGACTATGTTTTATCACATGGTGTTGGGTATTAATGAATGAATGAGTGTGTGTGTGCGCGCGTGTGCGCACGTGTGTGTGTTTATGACTTCAGGTGAAGTGATTGCCTTTTCCTGAAGTGTCCTGTTCCGTCCGTGAGGATACGGTGAGGTTAAAGGTTGAAGAGGGAAAACACGAAGCAACCAAGGGCTGTTTTAGCTTCAAAGATATATCCTCCTATCTTTTCTGAGACAAATCCTTGTGTCAATGATTATGGCATCAAAGGTTAAAGCCTGAATACACAGCAATAAATGTTCTATGTGTATGACCTGAGTAAATGATGTCAATGTGATTTTTATCTCCTCAGAATACAACAGTATTCATTACTGTCTGTTTTTTGGTTGTTTTTGTTTGTTTGTTTTTTTGCTTCTACTTGTGTGAACTTCAAACCAATCAGATAGCACCTCTTGCCCTCTCCGTGACCAATCAGTAGAGAGATGGGCTGCAATTGGACAACGTAAACAAATGAGATTATTGAACTCAGGTCAGGGGGTAAAAACCACTAGTAAAAATAATAAGAAAAAAAATAGCTGTAAAGGTGTGCTCAGACTGAACGTGAAGCAAATTTTCACCTTGCTTTACTCACACAAATTGTACTGGAGTGTTTTCACGCTCCGTGTTTATACGTTACAAATACACCAGATGTTAGCTGAGGCTAGCTAACAATGTCCCAACTGTGAGTGTGTGTGTGTATGTGTGTGTGACGTGCGTGTGTGTATGAGCAGAGCGTGCCTTTGTACAGTACGTGTGTGCTACAGCTCTGATTCAGACTGACAAAACTTACCGAGAGCCCAAGTTGTTTCCATCATTTGCCTTTCAGACATTTTTTCCCCCTCCTTGTCTGTGTATGTTTGTGAAATGGAAGAACAGTTTGGGATAAGCACACACTTCTTTCTTCTTCCTCTTTTCTGTTCAACTTTCAGCATTTTCAACCTGTGCAGACGCCTCTTTCGCTTCAGTCCACCCTGCCTCGAGCAAACCAGTGTCCTCATCCACTTTGAATTTGTATGCAATCACGACGCCTCTGAAATTTGCTCTGTGTTCAGTCTGAACACACCTTAAGAGTGTACAATTCACATTTGTACATATCTTTGTATTTGATCTGCATGTGTGCATTGCTGCCAGTGACCATGATTATATCATTAGTATGGATTTCATAAAATTGTACAAAGTAAAAGGGAATGACCCAGTGTTTTTTGACTGTTGCCATGAAACCACTGAAAATAATCTGTCCAATCCACAAAGAAGAAAAAAAACCAGTACATCCTTCACAAATGATAAAATATCACATTTTTTGCATAATTAAAAAGCTGCACCCTTGTCTTTATCTTTATACCAGTTATTTAAATGATGTGACAGCAGGGAGAAAATGTTTAAAAGAGAAAGCCAAAGACAGGACAGAGACACAAAAGAGTAAAGTGTACGTAGTTGACACGTGGACAGCTGGACAGAGTGAAGCCAACAGTGTGAGAGACTGCGGTAGCGGGATGCTGCAGGAGCAGGAGACTTCTCCAGACAGCTTGTCATCAGGCGGCCTTGGCCAGCAGAGCCGCCGGTGCGAGAGAGAGCACATTAGGCATGCACGCTGAACTCCGAGGTGTTGTTTACCTCACACCCCCAACCAGCGAGCCAGCCAGCCCTCCACCTCATCTAACCTCTCAAAACCAGCTCTCCCTGCAGGCCCCTTGTCCTTCAAATGTCACCACAGGGAGGGTGAAGGTGTGTGTGTGCGTGAGCGTGTGAGCATGTGGGGTGGTGAGCGGTAACTGTGAGTGCACTTTGTGTGAGTGTTGACGCGAGCACAAACAAGTACGTGTGAGCAGATATGTCATTGCTTCAGTCATCTGCAAGGTCTTTTTAAAGAAGTGTACTGTCGTGAAATTTTGGGGCGTTAACTCTGCTCTGCTTTTCATCACTTGAAGTACAAGTGCCCTCCTCCTGCAACATGAACTCCTAAGGTCAATGTGCATTAAGCCTCTGAGGAGCTTGTGCTATGATTTGATTGATTACCTCCATGACAACACAGTGCCCTGAGACGACCATCTCCCCAGGCTACAAATCATTTTTTCACCCCACCTGGAAAACCCTACTGCTAGTGTCTCAGTGTCACAAACTGGCCCAGTGAATGTGACAAGGAGGGAGCCTGCATATTATTCTTATTTTCCACAAATTCAAATAGTTCCCAGGTGTCTTAAAGACATGTCTGTCAAAAATATCCCAAGGATCAAACATCACAGCACTTTTCATCCCCTCAAACAGCCCTGTTCATGACGGCTGGTTTCAGTGCCTGTCTCTTTAAATGCAAATGAGCCACTGCTCGCCCCGCCCCCTCTACCGGTACCGGTACTCACAGGTAGGGGTGGTATTATGCAAATTTGAAAACTAATGACATCATCGTATGACAACTGAGGGAACAACTCGTAAAACCACATTCATTTCAACGTCAGGAGCCTGCAAATTACAGATTTTTTTTTTCAATTCTCACAATTTGAGGGCCAGAAGACAAGGCAAACAAAGAGCCTTCAAAAAGTGATATTTCAATAATATGTCCCCTTTAACTAAGAACAAATACTTTATTGTAACTAATACATGAACCAAATGTACAATGAGGTGTGGAAGCCTGTAAAATTTACCATGGATGAGTGGTCTGTGTGCTGTGGAGGTGTTGATGGTGAAAAAAGCCAAAACCAAGAGGGAGAGAGAGCACAGCTTTTATAGGGTGGAGCAAATCAGCTGACAACCCTCAATTGGCTGCCAGGTCAGCCTCCAAATCCATGAGAGGGTCGTCACACTCAGCTCCAAGTTTTATAACACTTCAGAAGAGCATAATCTTTTCTTCTTTTTTTTCTGAGAAGGGCTGAATGGAGATGAAGTGGGTTAAGGCTGTTTTGTCTGCCAAAGATGTCAGGCCAAAAGGTAGTTAGGAAATCAAGAGAAACGTAAAACTGTCAAAGTTTTGTCAAACATAAAAGTCTGATAAACAAAATCTAAACAGATGTGTCTCATTACTGTTTGTCTCTGAGCCTAAAACGGAGGGGGGGGGCGAAAACTTCAGACAACAATCGACTTGTTTTCATACTGTAGATGTGTTGCTTTTTTTTTTTTTTTTTTGCCTTTTTTCCCGCGGGAACTGAAAAGCTTCTTAGTCAGGAAGTGAGTAAATTAGGAGCTAGTTTTTAAGGCTCAGTCACCTAATGAGTCGCTTAATCTAGCAGAGTTTCTTTGATGTGTGGAGAAGTGGCCTGAGAGCCACTTAAAGTGAAGAACATGGGCCACCAAACACTGACTTCAAGCAGCTATCATCTGGATGTAACACTCTGCCAGGGTCAGTGAGCATCATAGGAAATTGTCCCATATGTTGTTGTGAAGCGATGTAGCTTCACTTTAAAGGGCTGGAAAATTAAGACACACGAGTTGTGTTCTACTTTCTAATGCAGTTTAATGGGATTATTATTGTGAGAATGAGAGTGCCGTCGCTTCTTCCCTCACTCTATCTCTTTCTCGTTTATTTAATCACATGAGTCTGCACAACATTTACCGCACACCTGAGTCTCTGCCAGCACACACACATACACACACACACCATGCATCAAGGCCGTGCATGGAAACCAGCTCCTGTCAGCCGTCAAGGCTAACTGCCCAGGGAGTTGTCCAGCCCCGTCGATTGTATCAGGGGCTCCAGGGAGAGAGCCAGATAAAGGCAGGCTGTGAAGGTGGCACAACAAAAGGATGAATGAGGTGCCAGTGAAATGAGCCGACTATATAAGATCAGGGAAAATGGCTGTCAATCTCCAGGTGATATTTAAAATGAAATCTAAACTACTTCTAAGGATTTATTCTGTCTCATTTTAGTGTGTCTTTGTTGTTCACCCCCCCCTCCACCTCCTCTCAGCCCTTCCCTTCCTCTCTTTCCCATTATAATCTTTTTTTCACCTTTTCCCCTCTCACTCGCACGTAGAAGCTCAATTTCTTTCCTTTCCCACTTTCTTGGACTTATATGGGAGAAATTTAGCCGTTATAAACACGTTTCTCTGGTTCTAATTCAAATTGGCGGCTTATGAACTTTTAACATTATTTGCATATCAGAGTTTTTTTTTTTTTGAGAGGCACGTTTTTGGACCCTCACCCCCCCTTCCACTCCTTCAGTCCCCGGTTTCCCTGTGTTTCTCCTGCTTTGCCTGTTCAGCATAAAGCCATTAGCAGAGAAAGAGACGCTGTGACAGCTGAAACCATGAGATTGGGAGCAGTGCTGACACGGCTAGTTTTCAGCCTCGCTGCGCTTTCATCACGATGGATGATTGACTGGTTTTCTCAACACCTTGCCCGCTGTTTTGTAAGATTATAGTGAAAAATAATACGGTAACAATGTCAAGCGACTGGTTTAGGCTTTCAAAGGTTTATTCAAAGTGAGCTCCAGCAGCTCCTATGTGCTGGGCTGTGTTTTTTCAACAGAGAGATTTTTAAAATCCCAGTTCAAGCTGTCACATCTCTGCTTTGTTTGAATTTCAAACTCTTCAATTTTCCTTAACGTGAAAACAATTTTGAAGGTGGGCTAAACTTCCCGGGTATTTCTGAGAAATCTCCTCATTACATTTAGGCTACCGCTGAATAGTGAGTGGATGAAAGCATCAGGACAGTAAACAAATGTTGCTGACCCCAATTTCAAAACAAGAGGGAAAAGCTTAAAGAAATTTGTTATTGTCATGTGTCACGTGGCAGTATGAAAATGTGATTGTGGTGCACTTTCAGAGATTAAGCAGTAGAGAAGAATTACCTGTGTTTTAAAGCTGGTTTCAACTCATTATTTAGTTTACTTTTATTGCTCCTGTAGTTGCCATTTTCAGCCGTAGCAATCAGCAGCTTTTTTCCAGCTCAAACAGGCCTAAACAAGTTTGGGGCCAAAGAGTAGCAGACACCGTTTGTTAGCAGCTAGCTAACTGATGAAAGTGTATTATTGGACTTAAAATTGTGAAGTCAATAGGAAAACTGTTTCAAATTAATGATAACATTTCTCTGCTAGATTTGCTCGCAAACAGGTTACACACATTAGCTTCAAAGTTAATGATAGCTGCATGTTGTGTTTGTATTATTAACCAGAGACTTTCTATCAAGGTTGCATGTTCACTAAGGAACAGTGTTTTGTTGTGGTTCCTTTATGAGTGAGAGTTAGACAGTAGCTATACCGGCAAGACCCAGCTCCTCTTAATGTTTCATATGATACCCAAGATCAGATTAAAATACCTGCAGCACCATGATGGCTGAAACACAATAACTCCAAAAAGGCCTTACACTACAAAGAAAAATGATGCCCTCTAAAGAAAAGTTACATAAGGTTACTGGATAGCACCGGACGCAACTTTGCTGAAATTGTGATAAAGTTTGCTCTTCTATGAAATGACGGTATAGAAAACATTTATGCTTTGCCCTCCAAATCAGGAAGCATCCACAGTAACAAAGGCAGCTCTTTTTTTTTTTTACTGATGCTATTTATTTGATATTTTGTTGGACCTTTAATTATGGCAACCTTGTAAAAATCTGTGCACTTCAAAGCAATTGTACATGAAAGTTATTTCAAAGTGAGGCAGTGGGCGAACAGGGGGCTGCTGCTTTTAGCTTTGCTGGCTTTCTACTTATCTCAGCATGTTTTGATGCTGTAAATATGTAAAACTGAAGAGTCCTTTTATCAAAGATGCCTTAATCAATAAACGTTTACTGCTCTCTGACGCCGGCTGAAGCGAAACAAGTAAGCTAAGGTACTGTATATGAAACACGCCAGAGGTGCTGAGTGGATTTTATGATGAAGTGTGTGAGTTTGACGCCTGTTGCAGTTAAAAAGTTCAATTTCTTAACGCTGGGTCTCGGTGTAAAAAGCTTTGGGCTGTATTCTCTTGTGCATGATGGACTACAAGCCCGGTAAGAGTGAGAATACGGCGTGGGACACCGGCTTGAACTCAGAAACACACTGAAATTCACATTATGCATGACACAAGGTTGCAATGAAGGGCAAACCATGAAGACACTCATGAATTTCAAAGACCTTAAATTCAACTGGGCACATCTTAAAGAAGAAAGAAGTAAAGAATAAAGTCCTCTTCATGTGTCTCAGATTTAATCAGAATTCAAGAAGGTGAACTTAGTCTTGCCCTCAGATCTGTTTAAGTCTGTACCGAAGTGTCCATGAAGATGTTTATGCAGTCTGAAACAAATTATTGACATTTTACCTCAACCTCCTGTATTCAGCTTGTCACTTTTAATGATGGCGGAATTATGAATTACACAAATCCTCTTATTCCTTTATGCCCTTTATCTGCTTTATTCTTGAAGTTTATCTAAAGGATTACTGCGCATTCAGACAGTAAGCAGAGACCTTCACATTTTATTATCTTGCAGCTGTATGCTAAAATTGCATTTTTTCCCTTATATGTCCACACTTGGTAATAAAGTCAGAACATAATTTTAAATAATGTTAAAGGAAAAACACAGATGTGCTGCTACACCTGAAATCTAGCTCAGATGCCTCTTCAAGATGTTTCTACATCTTGTTTGGAGTCCATTAGTGGTAAATGAACTTGATTGGAAAGACACACACAGCTGTATATATAAGTTCTCACAGTTCACACTGCAGGTAAGGTAACACTTTACAATAAGGGTCCCTTAATTAACTTTAGTTAGTACATTATTAAGCATTAATATATAAACGAATGTGTTAATTAATGTTGAGTATTGCATACATAATGATAACTAATTACATTATTCAACTTTTATTATTACTTAATAATTTATTATCTAACTTTGAGTAGTAAACATTAATTAACTGCTTACTAATAGGCTACATTAATTCATGTGTTTCCTAATCCTAAGTAATACATAATAATGATTGTTAATATATCTGTAAACAGTTAATTAATGCTTAATAATGTACAAACTAATGTTAATTAAGGGACATTTATTGTAAAGTGTTACCCACACTGCATAAAAATAAACTACGAGGTGAAAGAATTGTCTGCAAAGCTTAGAGACAAGATTGCATTGAAACCCATAGATCTGGGGAAGTAGGCTACACAAAACGTCTGTTGCACTGAGGTTCCTGTCAGCACAGTGGCCTCCATACTTTCTACATGGAAGATATTTGGCCTAATCAGGACTCAGTGGAGCAGGCTGCCTGACCAAACTGGGCAATCAGGGGAGAGGAGACATGGTGCAAGAGATGACCAAACCCTGAAGACGGCAGGACTGAAGCTTCTCCTCAGTTCAGGTTTACAAAAGAAAAAAAACATGTAAAAACACTGTCAGACAAACAAGATCCTGTAGTCTGATGAAAACTGAACTCAGCAAGAAAGGCAGCTTCATCAAATCTTCAACATGAACCACATCATGTCATCAAGACTCTTAGTTTTAGAGGAATCCTTTTAGTTTTGAAACGTTCTCCAATCTGAGAATAAATACAAGGCTGTTTAAGCCTAATGGACTGAAGACTGTGCTGCAGCACTGTATTTCTGAGATGTCTGTTTCTCCCGGTGTTTCTTTTTCCCTCTGTGCTGCATTCGTTCCTCTGTGGATAACTAACGCACTTATTGTGTGTGTGTGTGTGTGTGTGCGTGCGCAGTACATTTATGTGTCTCTGTGTTAGCCCATTAAACAGCCACCTCCCTCCTGAGGTTCATATGAGGAGAGATTTTACAAGCCTTTGTCTCTCATCTCCACCATCTCATATTTCTCACTGCAATTAGGTGCTCTGCTGAGCGTATAGGCCCACACTGGGCAAGCATTTCTCCTCCACTGGAGAGCCTGTCTGCCATGTTTACCTAAGAGCCTGCTGTGTGTGTGTATGTGTGTGTGTACGTGCATGTGAGTGTATGAGAGAGAGAGACAGAAAGACAGAGACTCTGCTATCTTTGCTAGAAAAATGGAGCTCTGAGAATGTGCTGATTGTCTGCTGCAACGGCTCCAAGACTTCCTTTGTAGTAAATGTTGTCTTTTTGTCCTTTCTGTGTCTGTGCTGCTCATATGGAGTGACGGTATCAATGGCAGACAGAGCCAGTTGAGAGCGTGAGAGAAAGACAGGTAAAGACAGAGTGAGGGAGACAGAAGCAGAGAAACAGCACGGTGGTCAAAAGACTGCGCAGACCAAGTGGAGGGGTGAATGAGGTTTAAACAAAATTGAGAAACCACAGGAGAAAGAGGCCAAAACCATTTAAGAAAGCATCAGCGAGACATGGTAAAGCAGAGCATGTGGCACTGC
The DNA here is from genome assembly GCF_045865225.1 of Trachurus japonicus. Lineage (NCBI taxonomy): Eukaryota > Metazoa > Chordata > Actinopteri > Carangiformes > Carangidae > Trachurus > Trachurus japonicus. The sequence continues at coordinate 19,314,136 of NC_140914.1, read as the reverse complement.
TTGTCTACAAACTCCACTGGCAGAAGATAAAAAGGTCCAGATTTAGCTTTTGAACATATGTTGTATATCCACAGGAGCCCAGGAAGTGAAGCTGCAGCCAAAACGTCCTGCACAGGATGTAAGACAGGGTGAGAGTTAAGGTTATATGAGGGTAAAGAAAGGGGGGGAAGCAGGGGGGAGCAAAGAGGAGGACGACTGAGGGAGGAAGCAGTGGAGAGGAGATGAAAGGTGAGGCAAGAAAAAGTGGGAGAGGAGAGTGTGGGGATGAAAGGAAAGGAGAAACATGGGGTTCACAGGCCACGAAATCAAGGATGCAACAAACATATTGATGGATAGTCATTAAAGAAAAACAACTTTATTTTATGCTTAATGAACATCCAATAGTAAGTTCACCACTGAATACTCAAACAGGTTTTGCTTGGTGTAATAATTGACCGGCTGTGAGGAGATCCCTTCATAATGTGCTTCCAGTTCTCAGTTCATGTTCTGTGCATAAATATTTTCAAAGGTCTATCTGAGACTGATGAGGCTGCATCAAGACAGACTTGGAAAAAGTCAACTTTTCCTTTAACAATGAAGCTGTTTTGAAAAAGTTAAAGTTTCCTTCAGCTTTGAATAATTTTCTCACCCTATGCAGGGGGATGTAATTCAAATGTCAAGGCAATTCTACATCGGTACTACTCTAGGACTCATACTCACTTAAATGAATTACTAAGACATTACATTATTTACACCACACCATGCTGCCTGATACTGTCTTCCAATACAGTTGAATGGAGGTTTGCCATTGGGGTGGTAATGAATTGTTTTTGACTGGGACCTCCTTTTGTCAAGGTCTCTGCCACACTGGCAAAGACTACAGGCTTCAAGATAGTGTGTGTGTATCTGTCTGTTATTGAGGATTACGCCAAAAAAAAAAAAAAAAAAATGTAGTCATGACCGCTTACAGGAGTTAATCTTCTCTAGGCCAAAGGCTGATGACACACTCAAATCAAATGTAGTAATGTGTGCTTGTGTTATTTAGTATTACTAGCATGAACAAAGTGCTAAGTGCATTCAAATGAATGGCTGTGTTACATTTTTGATGTGGCTTTGATGTGGAGGGAGGGGAGACGAGGCGAGGGCAGACATTAACAGGCAGAGGGAAAGGAGGAAAGCGCTGATGCAGGGATGCTTCTACGAGATGACTTTATAAAATGACTGGTATAGAGGCAGGAAGTGCAGTGATTGAGATTTAAACACGGGTTTTATTTTCCGTTTATGGCACCACTGTTAGACAGCTTTCCTGTTTAATCGAGTGTTGTTTAAAAAGATCACATGAAATGAAAGAAACCAAAACCAAAGGAGCAAGGGCAAGTGCTGCACTCAGACTAGATGTTACCTCAGTCTCACATTTGCGTTCTTGGCTCTATACGGATCACCACACAGACCCCAGTGTGATCACAGGGACAAGAGGTTACGTATATTTGGTTTTACTATTTGTACCTGTGCTGCTTTCCTGCTGAGTGTCACCTATGGATGCCCGAGAGGATGCGTGGAGTTTCACTGCAGACTTTGGAAGTTACAGGGATCGTGACAGTGATAAAAGAAAGAGCCTAATGAGCGAACTGAGAAAACTCCATCAGAAAAGAGAGGAAGAAAGAAACATTTAACTTAACCTTAAAGTAGTATTTGTCTTGATGTTGCTGCAGAATATGGAGTCAACCACAACCATACACCACTTTATTGCTAAAATAAATAAAAATAAGAAGACAATTGATGGATTGTGATCAGTGAAGAATCACTGAATGTGATTAAGTATCAGGGTCAAATAAATGTGTAGAGGGTTATTTCATTAAATGCATCATTAAAGGAGTGAAAAGCGTTTAAGTAAACAATAAAGGCAGTTTTTAAAAAAAACAAACACACTTTCAAAGACCAGCAACTGTGACTTTCAGTTATGATCTCTCATTGTTGGGTATAATTACCAAGAGCAATTGAAAGAAAACTTTGATGGAGGAAATGAAAGGATACGCTTTGTTAAGATTGGTAAAAAATGATCTGAAAAACATTGTGACAGCAAGTAATTACTTCTTTCAAATTGTTTATTTGTTGCTTCGGTTTGATGTTGATGGATTTAACCTATAATAAAAACAAATACGACTTCTGCTAAGAAAATAAGTAAGACAGACACAAATTTGCCACTGCCATAAAAAGGCAATTTACTTCAATTCAAATTCATTTCACTCAAAGTAAAATCCAATTTGGCCGTCTAAATGGGCTCATTCTTATGTGGGCAAAGAACATTGGGTGAAAGATTGTTTTTGGACAGGTATTTTATTAGTTTGCGTGGTCTCAAGTGACACCGTAGGCTAATTTCCTTGGTTTATTAGTTTTACAAGAGCTGGAAAAGTGTAGTGTGACTGTGTTCTGCTCTCTCGGGGGGCTGTGCATCGTGCTGCAGGTCTGTCGCTCTTGTGTGCGTCTGTATATCCTCTCCATGTCGTAGCAGATGTTCTCTCTCCTGCACATATGGTCACCTTAAAAAACACTAAAGTAGATGTCCATTCTGCATTTGCTGCTCTGTGTGCTGGAAACGACAGGGGAGTTTGGTGTGCTTGTGTTTGTGTGGCTATAAGATTAGCAAGGGCCATTTCCCAGCAGCACTTTGCATCCATATGTTACGTAAACAGTTTAAACAGCATATGGTTGCAGCTCAAGATGCAATATAAGTTGCAAAACTGCACACGTGACTGCTCTGATAATATAAATGAGCTGTCCCTGAATTGTGTTTGGAATTGACTGTGACCCTTTGGTTTTTGGACAGGAACAAACCGCCCAATCACTCAATGTCTCCCACTTCCTGAGCCCAGACAGGCCCGTCCAGCAGAGCGCTGCTCACCTGGGGCGTGTGATCTCATTATCTACACAAAGCTCTGTGTTGTAATAAAAGGGTGGGTGGGGAGGTGGGATTTATTGTACTGTAGGTGCAGCATAAAACCCAATCTGTTCTGCCATTTTTACAAGCAGCACTGTGGCCCTCTCAGTCAGCGTTACACCGGGATTAGGCATGAATCCACATCACTTCCTCTCCAGTTGTGTGTTTTGTTTTTGTTTTTTTAATAAAGTGACACCGCTCTTGTACTTTCAGCACAGAAATGAATGAGTCATGTCACAGAATTTGGATTCTCACCAAGGGAGCATTTATCATAACATCATAACATGACTCATCAGCTCTGACACTCTAAGCCCTGCGATTAGTGTTATTTGTCCCATCAGGTGTAGAATGGGCTTTGTTGATGTCTGAGTGATATTAAACATATTGACACAAGATTTTGTTCTAATGCCCAAAGTAGCACCAAATTTCCTCCAAGCTTAAATCTAAATTGCAATCAAACATGTAGGGGGCTCGGGGGAGCTATGGAGCTTTAACTTAAAACCTACGAAAGCAGAGATGTTTGTGATTGTGTGTGTTTGTGTGTGTACAGACAACTGTGTGTAGAGCTGCAGAGTGGACCTGCTCCTCGTTTTGAGGTGAGAGTCAGGTGTTTGTCGGTCCGCACTGTATTTTCCACTTCAGTGCACATCAGTGCAAATGTCAGTACTCATTGACTTCATCCCCAAAAACGCACACGACTACACACTTGTACACAACATATACCCAAACATACTCCAGCAGCACATAGGCTACACTTCACTGCGCCATGACGGTGCTCAGTATAGCCTATGTAATTTTGCTGTTTACATGTGTTATTTTTATTTGCTACTATTATGATTTCCCTCTCATCTGTCATTATGTTCATCACGCAGAGCTGATGGAGTCGGGCGTTGTGTGCCATGCTCAAGACAAACAGACAAGTCATTTTCAAATTAATCTGAAAACACAGGTCTTACTGTGTACTCAGTGAGCACAGAAAATTGCACAACAATCTTCTACTTTATTGCAATTTATGTCCCCCCTGCTGCTAATTTTACCCTCTGCTTCTTTCAGAGATGTATTTTTGGTCTAATTTCTTCAGCCTCTCCTCCACGCTCCCCTGCCCCTAGCTCTCTTCTTCTTTGTGTTCTCTCTCCTTCTGTGTCATCCTCTGCATTAGTGCTGCGGTGTCACTCTCAGAGACAACGTGGACGAGAGCAGAGTGAAATCAGTCAGGGAGGTGGTCGGCCTCGCTCACTACTGTCCGGCGTCGCCCGTATAATATCCTCGCTTGGGGATGAGTGTGGTGCTGATTTGCATGATTACCCAGCATCCACCAGACAGCACAGCGCTTCATTACTCACCGCAAACGCTCGCGGGGTGATTATGGGAAAACGAGTGAAGCCACACACACATAAACGGCGGGTGGAAACACTTACAATGAGACACACAAGTGCGCACAAATACTGTACATCAGAGTGATGCCATCTGACACTGCAGCTGAGCGGTGGCGAGCGTGCACGACACGGGAGCGTGCCTATGTTCCCTCAGCCCTATGTTCCCTCAGCCCTATGTTCCCTCTGGACTCTCTCTACCTATCTGGACTCTGTCTATCTGGCCTGTCTAGCCTCTACCTGGTCTTTTTACTAAACTTAACCAACTCCTTTCTTCATTGCCTAAACCCAACCAATGGTGGGACCAAAGGGCTGTGGGAATAGGGCCTAATTTTCAGTGACAAAAAAAGTTAGAAATGAGGGAACATAGGGCTGAGGGAACATACAGTAGGGCTGTGGGAACATAGGGATGACCCCCACGACACACCCAGGCACACATGCACGTAGGCTACACACTTTCACATTGATTTGAAAGCTCATGTTTAAGGATGCTTAAATCTTCAGGTGTTTCAAAAAGCTATCACTTTGAACCACATTGTCTATACGCATAGGGGCCTATAGCTTGTTAAACCTCACCTTTCACTGACTTGTCTCTATAATCTCACTGCTGGGCAGGCATAAAAGACAGCACTGCTGGCCACAGAGCATCTGTGGACAGGTACATGACTGATCTCTGTACAAGGAAAGAGGGACGATCAATACAGAGCTATTGAAGCCCTGGATCGATGAAAGGCCAAAGGAATCACAATGCAGAGGCCACCTCCCAACACCCTCCCATCGCTTCATAGTGTGAGAGCCGTGCATTAAAGCTTGTAACAAAATGTGTGTGTGAGTGAGTGTGTTTGTCTGTGAGAGAGAAAGTGACTTTTCCTTGTGGCATCTGCACAGATACACGCTTGAACATCCCCTCTCCTCCGCCGTCACCAGAGAGAATGAGCGTTCACGTTGGTGTGTTTTTATTGTCTCCAAGGTGCCAGGACAGCCCACCTTTGTGAGAACAGCATGGATCAATAGCTGCTAGGCAAATTTATTGAACAGATGGCATCTTGGGCTGGTGGGGGACCTGCGGGGCCTCCAGGAATTACAGGTTTGTGAGAGATTTACACCTTCAGGTTACTTAGCGCTAAACATGCCTGCCACATTGTGTAGAAGAAAGCACGAGGGTAATGCTATGCAGCTACACTAGTTTTGGATTAATAAGGCTTAACTTGATCGTTCCGGTGAGGATAAACTGGGGCGCCATATTAACGTACAAAGGACGGGATCACTAAAAGGTGGGCAATTCCAGTATGAGATTTGAAGGTGATTCAAGGTGAATTGGTCAGGATATAGTGTTTCCAGTGAGATCTCAGACTTTGGGACCCCACGGTGCATATTCACACCATCACGTGTGCATGTGTGTGTGAATATATGCACCATCCCGTGTTTGCATATCCTCTTGGAGCCCCTGCCTTCCGTGAACGCAGACTTGCTCTTTGAAATCACCAAGGCACAGACTGTGTTTCACTCTGCTCCTATTCAAGCAGCTGTTCCGCTTTGAAGTCCAACACGAGGCTTTTATCTTGTTATCTTGTTATTTTCATTGTATTTTCCCTGCGCAATGCCATGCAACATCCCGAGGGGTACAACAAATACCCAGGGCCCTCCCTCTCATCCATAACACACGGCCGACAATGATGGCAGGAGAGAGGGGAAGGAGGAAAACAAAAAGGTCCATTTTATGTTTGAACTAGAACAGAGGGGAATTTCCAGTTGACCATATACAGTAATGATGAGCCTAATTAATCAGATACATTATTCATGGGGTGGAAACATGTGCGGTGAAAGGGAGGGGGTGGGTGAGGGAGAAGACAAGATTGCATCTTCAGCATTTTCTTGGAGATGATAGAAAACAGTGTGTGTGTGTGTGTGTGTGTGTGTGTGTGTGTGCACTTGACCAACACCAACAATAACACCACTATGGACAAATCATGGGGATCCAATGGCAAAATGAATAAGATTTGTAGAGACTTTCACTACACAATAGGTCAAAGCATGTGACATTTTCACTCAGTCAAAGATGAAAACACAACTATTCTCTAGGTCACTGCCATCTTTCCTGATACACACGAATTCCACAGTCACTATGTAGCTGGCATTCATTCATCAGTCCATTAAATAAATGCTTAGCTTGATGTACTGGAGAAGAGGTTTGTGCAATATGCTTTAAATCAAATATGCAGACATGTAATTAAAAATTCCTATAATGGTGCAAACAGTAATAATAATAGAATAATCAATAAGGCATCTTTAGCAGTGTAACGCATAAGCGTGAGATCAGTAATGCGTCAGTACTGACGGACAATGAATTCATCGATCTGGTCAACAGATGAGTGGGTCAATACCAATAAACCTAGTGAACGGCGATCATTCACGACTGACAAATATTCAAAAAAGAAAAAAAGAAAAAAAGCATTGTGTATTCAGCCTGTAATAAGGAGCCTTTGGCTGCCACTGTCTGAGATCAATAAGTAAATATAGGGGATGTTAATGATCCTATAATGATGCTGCAGCTCAACACAGGGCTAGAATTTATATATATCACCCCATGCAGCTGAAACAAGGCACAGATTTGTTTGGCCAACTTTGTTATCTTTGGCTTTACATAAAAGAGGAGATACGATCTGTAATGATGCTCTTTTCCTTGTTGAACATTAGTCAGCCAGACTTTGGTGGGAATTGTCATTTGTTGTGCTCCAGCTCTCCACCAGGTTTCTCTCCCCTGCTGGCTGCGTGGGGAGACACAGAGGCAGGGTGTGTTGGCTCTGACGTGTCTATGTGTGTGTGTCTGTCTGTCTGTGTGTGTTGCATTATCCTCATTTCACCAGGTGCGTATTTCTCTCTGTGTGTGTATGTGGCACAATTGGTGGTTGTTGTGGTACAAATTAGGCAAGGTCAGCTTGAGCTGTTGCTATGGAGACAGGTTTACACCAAGAGGTGATTTGGTATCGTGGTGTCAGTGGGTATGTTCTTTATGGGGCTGAGTGGACAGACACTTTCATCCACATGCTGCACCAGATACGACTGTTTATCTAAATGTCCTCCACCGGCTTCATTTGACAGAATCAGTGTGAATTCAAAGTCTCTACTCTGATTATTTTCCACTAAAGATGCTCCAAATTCCCGCCTCTCTATCCGCACTACATGTTATTTCCTGCTTACAAAAATAATGCAAGTCATTATGCAGAAAAAAAATACACCTCATGTTATTTTTTCCTTTCATCCTCATCATTCTCGGTCCAACTATTCCTTCCTGAGCTTCCAGAGAGGGAGACAGCACAGAGGACGGGCTTGTTGTCCCCACTCCAAAGCTCACAAAGGGCTTTGACGCTCAGGTGAGAGGACTGAAAACTCTCAACTGGCTGCCACCCCGGGCACCTGGCTCCAGGGTGGCTCGTACAGGGCCAGAAAACTGCAAACACTGCGGGAAAATAAAGAGGGAAAAGAAAAAGAGAACATGAAGGAAGGAGATAGTGGTGAAAGAGAAAGAGAGATGGAAAGAAAGCTGCTGGGCTGTTACTCCTCGATTCGGAGCCCATTCCTGTGGTGGAGCCATCTGCTGAGGGAAGGAGAGAGACGGGAGTCGAGTGCAAACACTGACGCGTGAGCTGCTCTGGTTCCATCACTACTAGTGGGAATGTTGATTGTAGCATCCGATGTGCAGGTATGAAACCAATGAATGGTGAACTGGACCCAGACAGTCTAAAAATACACAATATAGAAAACATATAAGCTCCTGTGCAATGCAGTACATCTTTGTGAAGCTGGTACTGTTTAACTTAAGTGGAGACTGTTGCTAAAGTCAAGGTGACTCAACCCTATGGTGCTTTTTGAGGTGCAGTTAGTAGTGCTGTTGTAGTGCACATCATTCATCTGACTGGTGCCACTGATCATTAATAAGTGCTGCAGTTTGTCCCTCATCGTGCTTTTGCCTAATGCTTCACCATGCCAAGCAACGTTCAAGGCAAACTGTCCAGTTTGTAAATTTGGCCTGTCACAGGAAAGAAGCAGATGGACACAGACGTACTGTATAAAGACTGCCATATGCACAACTTAATCAAATACTAATTGAAATAAAAACCGGCGGATCATAGTCAAATCTCCACATATGGTACGCAGTGGAAGAACAAAAATGACTGGATATTATTAAATGTGACTCTCAGGGACATATTTCTATGGCAGCACAGAGACCAGTGAATACTGAAATTCACTTAAACATTGTGTTGGAAACAGGAATCAGTCTGCACTTTGCCTATATATTAGTATGAGTGATTCTTACAGTATCTGCTAGTCTCCACTACCCCACTTCTCTTGCAATTGATGAAATCCCTGCAGCACCTGAAGGCAGCAGGTTGATAAATCTACAGCAATGCTGTCTGAGTGCAGTGCCATTACACACTGCCTGCTTTGTTTAATCTTTTAAAGCAAACAATACCAAGCTGCTTCCCAGTAAGTCCATACATACAACACTACACAAATCAGCTTGCTTCATTATAAATATGGTGTTCTGTTATTTTAGTGGGAGATGTCAGACATTCATTAATCCTGTGCTTCGTTGCCTCCTTGCCAATTTTTTGGTAGCAAATGTAGCTTTTTGTGTTTTCTCCATGAGAGCACATCACAGTGCAAATGCACCCGTGTCACATTTTATGGTATGATGTGAGATAATAAAACTGAAATCATGTTTGATTGATGTGGCTGTAAACGGCTTCATCAATTATTTTTTTGTATTTATTTCAATCATTGCACAAGTTCAATAACAACCCCACACCATCTGCCTCTGGCTGCACATTGGAGCTCCTGTGTGTTCAGATTGCTGCTCTGCACCATCCACACAACAATATGTTTTTATTTTTTCTTTTGCTGTTTTTTTTTTTTTTGAGAAGCCTCTGTGCCATTTGTTGAGCTGTGGTTGTCATGCATTTCTGTGACTGGCACAGTTGTTCCAGTGCTGTGAAAGCAGTGATGTGACTGGCTAAGGGTGAATTTATTCAGCACCACACCCTCCAATTCTTTTTTTTTTAAACTTAACCTCTGCCAGACCCTTTTGCACCGCTGTACTTACAAGAACCAAAATAGCAGGTGCACTTGGAGACGCTCGCACAGTTGGTGCTCCCAAGACCCTCCACTCTCATCATTACGCTTGTGCGGTTGAAAACAGAGCCCGGTGTGCTCATGTTGCATTGTGACATTATAAAGATTTATCCAGGCAAGAGACCTTTGTGTTTAGATCCTCTTGAAGAGTCAGTGTGTATGTGTGTGTGTTTATGTATGTAGATGGTGTTCTGTTACCTCCATGTTAATTTGGCAATGTTACACCCTAGTTTTTTTAAGACAGGCATGACTAACATGACCGACGTGATTTTTTTCTCATGAAATATGTAGTACATCCGCCTCCCCCACCAAATACTAATGACATTGAAGTGGAATATATTTGCTGCCATCCACTACCAGAATTAATTGGTAGCAATGAGACATTCATGTGCGGCCACACAAGACAGTGAGACACTACTGCCACCATTGGCTACAATGGGAAAGATACAGTACACAGCCGCCTGCATATGAATGCTGGTAGTGGGTAGATATGAAGGTATACATGTGGTTCTTCCAGCCAAATAAGACGACTGATACTTCCCACACCAAATATTAGGATTTTAAAACATTGTGGCATATGAATGCACTAGGATTTGCACCAACATAAATAACACAATGCTGCAGTTTTGCTCCATATCCTGTAATAACATAAAGTGAAACACTCAGCCACAGCTGCACATGGGGTATGCAGCAGGCACTAGCTCAGCACAAATGGCAGACGCCTTAAGGGGAAATTATATTCCCCCATCAGAACATGACTGACATCTGACATAAGCTGGGAGTGTGTGTTGGAGTTTCGATCATTAATCAGACAGCACGCCGGCAGCACTTGATGAATTGCCTTCTCTACTGCATAATCTACATGCTGCTTGCTCTCCCTCCAGCTTCTCTTCAGATCCACTGTGTGTCTATGTGAAAGAGGGGTAAAAGTAGAGAAAGTAGAGGACAATCTATCTCCATTATCCTTTTTTCACCCTGGTTATTTAGCGTCACATCAGGCTGGCTCCCTCCATCTCACCCCTTGTTTCCTGCTCTATCACTTTTTCATTCTCCCCGTCCTTTCAGCTCACTGTCTTCCTGTTGTTTCTCCCTTCTGTTTTTCCACTGGCTGCAACTCTCACCCTGGGGAAATACTGCTTTCCTAATGACATGTACAGATTGTGTGCTGCAGAGAGAAATGGGATGTTAATGTTGCCTGAGTGTGACACTGTTTAAAGTGAGTTAATATTCTCAGGGTGTCTTCAATGCTCCTGTGGGTGAATGAGCAATCTATGATATAGGTTCAATGTCTCAGGAAATACTGTATCCACACTGTTGTGCACATGCTATGTATATAGTCTGGTCAAAAAATGGGGTCATACTGCCTCCTGCTGTTCAGTAATGTAAAGTACCATTAATGGAGTCTAGTGGTACTTCTCAATATACGGTAAGTACATTTAAATATGCTATAAAGCAAAATAACAAATCCGGTCTCACGTCACATCTGCTACTGCCTGGTGTCAATCTTGTTTTCCCTGAACTGAGCACTTGTGCATGGGTCATTTTTCCATGATTCGGCTTTAGTCCCTGAAGTTAACAGACCATCCGAAGCCCACCTGCTGCTTTGGTGTTCTGGGACAGGGAGGGAGAAGAAGATGCCTTATTTTCACGGGCCAAGAGGTTCGTGAGTCAGAATGAGACAGAGCCGAGTCACCAGAGAGAAACCGAGGAGCCAATGTCACAGTCCGCCCGCACAATCAAGCGTGATTATGTGTAACTGAGAGATTTTTTGCTTGCACATAAACACACAAGAGATGTTTATTTCCCTAAATTTGGGACTGTGCAGAGCTGCTATTTTCCTCACTGACAATCAGAATAATGGAACAAAAGAGAAATGTGCCAAAGGACCAGAGTTTCCATTTCAAGCTTTTTGTAGTGCAGGAAATGTGACCAAATTATACATGGTGGCAGTCATTGAACACAGTCCTTTATCACACTCCTAACCACCATCAAGTGTGATACTGACAACAGTCAGAAACAGTTTCTATCTATTTTTGGCCTGATTTCAGGTCATCTGTGGTGAACCCTCTGCTGGGTGTGGGTCGTAACCTGGGTTGTACACTGACCTGGGTGCCAAGTAGCTATTAATTACACTCAAATAACAAACTAACAAACACCTGCAGCTTTCTCCACAGGTACTGTGTCTACCTTGAAAAGGTCAGCGCCACAGCGCCTCATAGATGGACAGTGTTAAGGGAACACAGTGTATGAATGGAAATGAGGGAAACCACTTACTGCATGTAATCTAGAGTCACAGTGTCCATGTGACAAACCAATAGCACATGGTGTTAATTACTATGGACATAACCTTGATATTTAAATTTAAGACATCAAATAGGCATCCATTAGTGCTGAAAAGCTCATTCAGATCATGTCTCCTGTAACATATTGCAGGGCTCCAGACTGCCCCTAAAATTTGAGACGGTGCAAGTAAATTTTTCTCATCTACATGCACACTATTCAGCAAAGACAGCACACCCAAGGCGGTGTCAAGCAGCATACTGCTGAAATAAATGAAAGCCAATAACCATTTTTCCCAAGTGAGATGGCTTTAAGCCAGGATGCAGTTCACTGTATTGTATCTCCATGTGTTTTTGCTAGCTTGGCAGTAATAGGATAGTGTTAATATTTAATAAGAGTTATATTAAGATGACCACAGAGCTATAAGTCTGGGCTATTTATGGCACCATTGATAGTTGAACTGATGATGATGTTAAAGAGGTGGCTGTTTTAGTCTACAGCATTTACAAGCTTACTTTGAATGAAAAATGCTGTAAACAAACTAAAATCTATAAAATGGGGCAAAGGTGCATCCAAAAAATGAAGAAAATATCAATCATTAGACTAATTGTATAAAAATACAAAAAGAATCAGTGAAAAACAAAAGAAATACACATGGCATTAACAAGTTTCTTCTTTTTATTCATCAAGACAACAAGGACATTAAAAGCAGAGCAAAATTAAACAAATCTTAAGTCTTCAAATTCTTTTGATCAAAATTAAATCAGTATATTTTACAGTAAGGGGACAAGAGCAGTCAATGTGAGCTCTAAGTGGAGGAGAAATAGACACGCCCTATCATGGGTCTAACATTGTACATACGCTTTTCAACTGACTGTTAAAAAGGAGGTCAGGGAGTGACGTGGAGCCTGACAAACCAAAACAAAACCACAAGCACTGATTTTTTTTATTTCATTTTCACTAAATGCCAAGAAACAATGAGGATGTGTAAAGATTTTCAAAATAAGATAACAGAAACTCGTACTGAACTTCTCTAAGTTTGGTATTCAACGTGATGTCTGGCTGACACCTAGACCAAGAAATACATCAGATGAACCACAACTACCCTCATCCAGCCAAAAGATCGACAGGTAATGGAACATGGAGATTCATGTTGTTTTTTTCCCCTCTCTCCTCATTTACACATGTATGTTCATGTTTTTTCTAAAAATAAGCCACTACACATTTTGTGGTTCACCTTGTTTTTAAGCAGCGTAGTGTCAGGTTCAGGGTAAGGATGGGTGCGCTCTTCCACTTCTTCCTCCACCAGATATCCCAGCTTCCCCTGTTGGGCAAAAAATGTTCACAAAATGCAATGTCAGCAAAGATCCCACCACATGGGTTTGTAGCAACGACTGCTGCTACTGGAGCAACAATATCACCTACATGACTACTAGCCCCATATATCCCTCAATTTAGCAACAGAGGAGAGTGGAGAAGACACAGGAGACACTGTTAATGATGCACAACTAACTATCCATTTACTAACACATTGAATTTAGTGAGAATGTCCAAGTATTTTCTAAATACTTTTACTTTGATAAAAGTCCACAAAGTCGTGTCACTACCTCACATAAATATTTTTAAATTAGTGACAGCCGTTTGATATTTCCTTTGCCAATGTGAAAGTGCACTAGTGTATTATTATCTTAACCAACTCAACCTAACAAAACCTTAAATATTAATATAATATACACGTCAGGGGCACTTTCATCAGTTGGCATAGGTATATCAAAGCAGCCTGTCTGTGCATCTCAGCATTTTAAAAATGTGTCTCTTGACATTTCTATCAAATGCTTTCTTTTTTCCCCAAAAGTTACCAAATAAAGAAACAAAGAAACACATTAAGTACACAATCAAACTGTCAAGATCATGTTTTGGAGAAGTACAGAATTGTTTTTGTTTTTTTCTGACAGGTAACAGCATTCAGAAATGGATGTGGGTAGAGAAAGGAGTACCTGGGGTGAGTACCTGCACAGTTTGACAGTCAGAGAGTATCCATGATTTTTAATTTGCCCTTTTTCTCATGTGGTCTCGCTCACAACACCAACGCTGTGTGAGGTATGGAAGTCAGCTGCAATTCATTCGATAAACCCTACCCTCCAGTTAGTAAGTTACGTTAGGTCCCCGGTGCTATAACACCCCCCAAACACACACTGCATGGCATTATCAGGCACAGTAAGCTGGACAACAAATCCATGGCATTTGAGTTATGAAATGGCTTGTGTTTTTTTTTTTTTTAAACATACACCTTTGACGAAGGCTTAAAGTATCTCTGTGTGTTTACTAATGAAAAAGTGAATCCCCAAGATACATGTAGATAGATAAATAAACATGTAGACACACAGTGGCTGAACTTTTCTCCCTATATGGAGTGTAATATCTTAAAAAAAAAATCATTACATTTTCCTACTTAAAAATGAATAAAACAAACAAAACAAAATAGATTAAAAAAAACAAACAAGTAAATACAGGCAGGAAATTTTGATTGGATTAGTTAATGTTTTTTTTTCTTCTGCCATTTTGTCCACAAAGACAAATATACATCTATAAGGATCAAAAACCGATACAAAACGAGGGGTACCTCCGGGCATGTTTGCTCAGGGCTACACTGGCCTTTCCCTCTTGGCTTTGTGTGAATGTTTTCTACCTTCTTCTCATTCATCGGGCCTAGTCCTTCATCTTCAGTGCATACATTATGATGCACTATTTGAAAACAGGATAAAGATATATGCACATAGTACATAAGACAAAATCATAGGCATTGAACTGAACGTAAACAGGGTGGGAGAGGGAGGGTGAGAGGGTGGGCAGGGGAGATGGGGGGAGGGGGGAGGGGAAGTGGGAGGGTGGTGGGTTGGGTTGAGAGCCAGAGGGGAGCGAGGAGGAGGACGCACTTACCTGAGCCTGATCTGAGGTCCTATCAGATCAGTTTTAATTGGACTGAGTGTCACCTTCAGATTGGAGGAGCTCTTGCTGGCCATTGAGCAGAGGGGAGGAGGCAGAGGCGGCGGCGGCCTCTGTCTCCATCGGCTCCGCTTCTGATGAAGCCTTGATGGGAGCTGCATCACCGTCCGAGTGCTTGTCTTTCTTAGAGTTGCTCCTCTCCTCGGTCGCCTTACGGTCTGAGAAAACGCACACACACAATCGTCAAAATCTTACCACGTCTGCTTGCTGTTGGGGATTTTTGTATCGTAGCCGACATTGAGCACACACTGTCGAAGCAAATCTCAAGTCCTCACCTTTGTCTTTCGATGACCGCTCTCTGTCCCTGTCTCTTTCCTTGTCCCTGTCCTTGCTGCGGCTGCGGTGGCGGTGAGATTTGCGCTCTGAGCTGCGTGACCTCCTCCTGTCGCGACTGCGAGAGCGACGCTTTCTGTCAGAGCGATCTCGACTGCGCCTCCTCTCCCTGTCTCTGTCCCGGCTCCTGCAGAAACAGCCAGGTGTGTTTTACAAAAAACATTACATAATGCACTGCGATGCAGCGAGGAGACGATCAAAGTGGTACACACTGTCCATGGCCATTCTCTGGACAACTGAGGTGTGCAGGTAGCTTTTGAGTCTGTGGCTAAATTCCAAGAAATTATTTCTTTTCACTGCTGCTCACTACGAGAGAACTGGTATTTAAATTGTCGAATCCAGGAGAGACGTTTCTATTAGGGTGGTGAAGTGAAATTTTGATAGCATTCATCATTTTAATTGGTACTTTCGGCAGCAGGCTTGATGTACCAGGTAATTTCACTGTTGGTGGTATGAGCATGCAGGTTCAAAAATGAACCCACTGATCAAATGTGGACACAAATTTTTTTAATAAACACAAAGGATCATTAGCTGACCAGCCCAGAAATGCAAAGTAGCAACAACAAGTCTAACATGCTGCATCCTGTTGTTTAGACAAGCCAAGTTGTAATGTTTGTTTGAAATATGGAGCTTTTTCCTTTTAGGCTGACAGTGACACACTGTTGCAATTAGACCAAGAATGGGTAAAAAACTGCCGACCATACCTGCTGCGTTTGCGTTCCCTCTCCTTGTCTCTGCTCCTGGACCTCCGCCGATCACGGGATCTGCTCCTTTTCCTGTCTGATGCCCGACTGGAGTGGCGGCTGTTGGAGTGGCTTCGCCGTGCTCTTCTGTCCCGCTCCCTGTCTCTGTCTCTATCTCTGTCCCGCTCTCTGTCTCGCTCCCTCTCGCGCTCCCGCTCTCTTTCTCGTTCCCTCTCCTTTTCGCGCTCTTTCTCCCGCTCCTTCTCCTTCTCTTCCTCCTCTTTGCGCTTTTTCTCCCGTTCCTCTCTTTCGCGCTCCCGGTCTTCTCTGTCCTTCTTCAGAGCTGGGTTTTCACCTTGAGGGTCTTCTGAGCGGCGGCGTAGTTTCTCCTAGGAGTAAGTAAAGACGAGTTCACATGTAAGTTACAAGTTGACCATTTTAAAGTTAAAAACAAAAATAATTCAGGGTGAATAACCTGCTGCAGGACAATGAACTTGTAAGAAATGGTTTTATCAACTTGCAGCTCTTCTTGCGGCTAAATGAAAACCATGAAAACATTCAACAATGTTCTAATGTAACAATAACTTATGAAACCCAAGTCATGTGTATCGTATCTCATCATCTATGCATGAGGTCTTGTTGACAGGTGATCCTGTTACCTTGAGCTCCTCTACAGTAGATTTGATCTTGGCGTAGCCCATGTGCTGCTTGCCCATCAAATGGTCATCCACTCGGGACTGTGCATCGCCTACAATGAGGAAGGCCCCACACACCTCACAGACTTCCATCTGTTTCTCCTGAGCTGCAAAGCTCTCAATGGTCTGGACAAAAAAAAAAAAAAACACAGAAGAAAACAGCAATAAGTAACAAGCAACATATTTGTCAGTCCCACCAGGAATTCGCAATGTCGCGATCACAACAATTAACGCAAATTTAACCAATCCCTGTGAATTTGTGCGATCTTGCAATTTTGTACAATCACCGCAACTTTTCCGCAAATTGGACCAATCGTCGGTGCTTTCAGCGAGTTACACAGCAGAGAGTCGGGACGGAGCGGTGGTTGAAAGTGAGTCCACGGAGGAACGCCGTGGTTGGGCTGATGGCAAGAAACTTGACACAATGTGCACAAAGTGATAAGTAAAGGAACGCGAGCTGAGTCGAATGTGTTGAGTGTGTGAGCTGTCCTGGTTGACCACCCGAGGCTGTGTCAACCCCGCAGCACTCGCCGAGGGAGAATCCAGTACGCCACCGCAGGACCGGAGCAGAGCAGACGGTGGCCAGGATCCCCTTTCCCCATCCTAAGGCCCTGGCCCTGGACTTGAGTAGCCACCCTCCCCTTTTTATTCAAAGACTGGACTGTTTTAATGGTGTTTTAAAACAGTTGTTTTACCACGATTTTTAAACAGACATTTTAATTAAAAGTAAAATAACTTTCAACTCTATGTAATTTCCCTGTGCCTTTCCTAACAAGTGGAAAATTGCTGGTATAACAGGACCTCACATTATTTTGTGGCATTTCAAAATTTTCCTTTGATTTTTAATTATTCAGAACAAAACTGCAACTTTTTTTTCGCAACTTTCGCTGTCTCCCGCAATTTAATCGCAACAAAAGCGCTTAGATGTGGCTGCAAAATCCGGCATTTTAGGCCGCACAGACCTTTCTTTGACAACAATGTAAAATTAAAGAGATAAAACATGCAATATTCTTCAGTGTAAATCGGGACAATTTGGTGTTAAAACGGCAATATCAAAGCAGATTTTAAAAGGAGCTTTAAAGGAAGTCACTGATTCTGCCTTATCCAAACTCCAACCGAACAGGAGAAAATCATGATGACCCACACCATTCAACATGTGTGGGTCATCATGGTTTTGCTCTGACTGCTTCTGTACAGCCTGGCTGTTCTTTATATACAACATGTGACCTTATTTCCCAAAACTTCAGTTTAACTATTGAATCTGGTAATAGTGACGTCTGCTGGAGTTCTTGTGCGAACCCTTCCACCCCCTAATAGTAACACATGAGCAGAGCCTCTGTGACTCACCGAGGGGGTGGAGCTAAGCAGCTCCCTCTCATCCTTCAGCTGCTCCACCAGCTTCATCATCCCCTGGGCCTCCTCCACTCGCCCCTCCGATCCAAGCTCCTCAATCTGAGCAAAACAAAACAGAAGACAAGTTACAATGCAGTATCCTAACACCGACAACCAGATCACTGAGGTGTCAATGCGAACTTAGGTGATATGAAACATCCTGTGCAACTAATATTAACATATTTGTTACAAACCTGTACAACTAAGTCTTCTATCTTCTCTGTTAGAACCTGAATCTTCTCCTCATTCTTTCCTGATGGACCAGGACCCTGCAGGAAAAAAAACAAAACTGTCAGGTGCAACCACACAAGTTGTGTTCTCTTTTTCTGGCCAACACAGTTTCCATGTTACTTTTAGATTATAAAATCCAAGGCCACAATTTTCTCATGACTCATTAGATCTCATCAAGAAAATACGGCTATAGGAACAAGTTACAGAGCAATGTTGCAAAACACAACACAAACCCCTGCATTCTGCTGAGCCTGGGAAAGTGCAAGCCGGGCATGCCCTCTACGTATCCGCCGTTCCACCTCTGCCAGGAGTGACTGCAGGTAGCGCAAGAAGTCCCGCTCATAGCCTTCCTTCATGAACCGAGAGCTCTTCTCATACCTGAACAAAAAAGAGGTAGAAGCATGTTAATGAGAGGAAAAACCAAATCACACAGAGAAGGATTCTTATAGCACAAGCAGAACTTACACTTTTCTGAGATTTTCGTCATGGATTTTCTCACAAGGCCCTGAAACATGAAATAGTTCACATTATTGCATTTGAATATAACTGATGCATCCATCTAATACATCTGAACTAAACATGTAAATACATGCACAAGTTCTTGACTTACCCAAGTCAGAGCGGGTGTTTGTGAACAGCTCAGCTGGGCAGAACCCACACAGGTAGTATCGACAAACCTAATGAGAAAGGGACTTTTTTAATGTTTCACATATAAAAATCATCAAATATATGCACATCTCTGCCTCCTAACGTTAGTGTTATCAGGGCTCCAGATTCACTAGGAGCACAGTGGTTCCTAACTTAACATTTTTGGAGTGCAAGAAGAAAATTTAGGGGCGCACACTATAAATTGACGTGCAAAGCAAATATTCATTCATAATCCTTCCTCACACACATTGGTCAGCCACTTGTAATGGCAGATACCAGATTCTTTGAGTCGCCTCTTCCACGTTTCATTATGGTTAAAAAAAAAAAAAAAAACACACAAACAAATTTACTGGTTACACATGCACAAGTAGATGAAAAACTACTCGCACTGTGTCAAATTTTGGGACAAAATGCCCCCATTTAGGAGCAGTCTGAAGCCATGGTTATATAAAGTAGCCTAAGTGATAACCTTGGTTAACTGCGAACAAAATGAGCTTTGCAAGTCGTGCAAACCAAGGTGAATCGCACGCTAAAATGTTAATCATCATGTCTCAAGTTACCAGTTGACTTGAGATCCACCAACCGAAGTAGGACGAAGGTAAATGCATCAGCAGTTGATACTTAAACCCTGGCACAGAGAACAGAGCAAGGTCCGTACTGTTATAAGCCCCATTGTAAGCCACTGAGGTACCGTTAGCATTAGCAAACTCCCACTAACCAGCACGCGTGTCTACAGACAGCACTCAAAACGCCAGCTTAACGCCAGCATATCCGCGTACTGCGATCACACACTGAGTGGTTTACCGCAGCCGTATGTGGGCCAGGTCTCTGCTCCCACATGCTATCAATCTCTAGGTATCTTAACTGATTAGCGATACGTTGCATTATAAAGACCAGCTAGGCTAACATGAGCCCGAATGCTAACTTACGCTCTCGTCATCCCATCGCACGTTTGATCTCTTCTCGTCCGGGGCCAAGTTTCTATCTCGGCCCATTAACTCGTCGAGTAACTGGGCTGCGGACAGCATTTTGGCTAAGATAATGTAGCCTTAAAGTTAAGAGTACGGCGCTATCTCCCGAAGAGCCAGTTCACACCATTTATTGCGCGCAAAGTACTTCTAATCAAAATGGCAGTCTCTGTGACAACAACGCCCGTTCATGGTTCAACCGGCCTCTGAACCGGACGTACAGCTATGACGACATCACGTAAACGGACGTTGACCCTACAGAGTTTGAGCAGCTTTGTTTTTTTAGTAATAAATATCTCGGCTCTAGTCTTTCCTCCCGATAAAGTGTGACATTTTTCACATTTCTTGAGGTAGTTTGCCACAATCCAGGATGAAATTATACACAAACAAAAATCTTGTCGTTGGCAGAAACAGCAAACAAGATGTTGATTGTTTTATTTTGAAGGCATTGCCCGGAAGTTAAATGTTTTTTTATTCAACTTCATTGAAAATGATATATCATAATAACCATAACCCGACTGACTGAGAGATCACAATGTATGCAAGAAATATGTGTTTTGATTTCTTATTTCTTTGAATTTATTTTATTACTTTTCACAACATGCAAATTAGCGAATATTAGCAAAAATATTAATATGGCACACTTTCCAAACCCATAAGTCCAACCACAGGCTTTTTTGCAGGGCACATGAAGGACCATGTCATGTCAAATTATTCAGACCCATGGTATGATCTATGGGTATGATGCACATACCTTCTCAGAAATGCATATTTCAGTCTTAATTACCACGGGGCTATTATTTCTTGTGAAGACCAAGATGCATTATAATTTCCACATAATGGGCCAAGTTTGAAACTGGTTTTCTCTGCATTACACTACTGTGATCCTACATTTACCCTCTGGGGGGCAGTATTTTGTCTTCAAAGCACAGACTGTAAGCATAGACTGTAAAAAGAAGTGGCATTTCATCTTCTCAACTTCTTCTCTAGGTGAAGGGAACCTGGCAGGTATATGCTTCGGTGGGCTGAGGTTTTAAGTCTTTACACATTTAAGCAAAGCTGTAAATGATTTGATGGAATAGATAAGTAAGCCCAATATTTGAAACGCATCTGAAATGCAGTTAAAGTATAAATGTATTTATCATGTTTTATTGTGTCTTTTATCACATGTATTTTGTCTTTTTATTATGTTTTATGGTTTTTATTTTACTGTACAGGACTTTTGAAACATTTATGTTTATTTTAAATTGTGCTTTATAAATAAAATGGATTGGATTGGATTGAATAAAGTATAGCATAAATTATGAAGTGAAGAACAAGTGCATCAAAGTACCATAAACAAACAGCACTCCCATAGGCAATACATACATACATACATACACACACACACACACACACACACACACACACACACACACACACACACGTGTATAAATTTACACATACACATATATAAATTGATAGATATGCACTGTGCTGTTTGCATGTGCACACCAAACAAAACACATGAAATAGCTGTGCGTGTTCAGGTGGGAACTAACGTTTGAACTCACTAGTGATGTTACATCTAAACATGCCCCCCGACGAGGCGCTGGTGTTTCTGGCAGCAGCCCCGCAGTCTCAGCTCTGACACCACTGATGGACTGAATGAGTGGTACCACAACGTGAACTAACAACAGAAATAAATGGCGAAACCTGCTGCATAAAAAAAGAGAAAAACAAACGCCAAAGACTTCAACTATCAACACGAAGTTACGTTAGCCGAAGCGTTTTTTTTCTGTTGTTGTTTTTTCTAGCACTGTGCTAGCACCAAGGTTAGCGGGGTAGCTAATGTTAGCAGGCAGGGCTATTTTTAGTGGCCCAGTCGGTGTGCCATCATCGGTAGGGAAATTCGTCAGGCGATTAGTATTGACAACTTAATCCGACAGGCTTTTGTATATCCTATGGTCTCACGAGGCTAGTTGTCTGCACCAAAATGTCCACGACTTCGTTGGATAAAGAGTTACAGGAGCGGCTGAGAGAGGCGTCTGCCATCGGGGACATCGACGAGGTGCGGACACTGGTGGAGAGCGGAGTAAATGTTAACTCACAGAACGAGATAAATGGATGGTGAGTGTTTTCTTTTACTGTATAAATAAACACGGCTGCCTGTCTCCACGCAGAGCCAACAACAAGTGTTGCACGTTTGAGTAAATGTAGCTACAGTTTTCTTGCTTCTTTATTGGAAAGTTCACTGACTGCAGTCACATGTGTCGCTAACGACAGGGATTAAAGTCTTTTAGTGTTATCTTATTAGACAGAGCAAGGCTTGTTAGTCCCGCCAGACCTGCTGTTTTGTATATCAAATAACCTGCAAACAAATGGCGAGTGTTATGGGATGGTTTAAAGTTTGAATGGTCGTTTTCTGGTCCTCTGAAACAGCTGAAGGCACTAAAGAATGAGAGTGATTTAACAACATGTTTGTGGCTATATTTAGTTAGTTTATTGATTGAATTATTTCGTTGCTTACTTAAATTAACTTCACACAGTTAAATAAAAACATTATGTCATAAACAATGTTCCTTGTTAAGTTCAAAGCTATAACCAACATGTTATAACTTTTGTAGACAGATATAACTTACTCGTAATAATATGTCTTGTGTTCTGTATGTCGGTGCTCCACAAACACAATGCACCACCTGTGTGATGACAGGTGAAATGATAAAGCTTTCCTTCAGTGATGGACTGTTTTGTAAGTGTAAATAAATGTTGTTCTTTCTTCCATAATCTACCAGGACATGTTTGCACTGGGCGTGCAAAAGGAACCATAAGCACATAGTGTCCTACTTACTCAGCTGTGGAGCAGATAAAGAAATCCTCACGGCCAAGGATGAGCTAGCCTCGCAACTAACGTCCAAACCAGAGATCAAACGACTCTTAGGAGGTAACCTACACATTAACACGTCCTCCTTGTCTCCTGTCACGTCATTATTATGTGTCAGTTGCACTCAGTACAGTCTGAATGTGATACTTTCATGTACAAGGTAATGCATTGAGTGTTGATGGTATACTGTCTACAGCTGTTTTGGGGATTGACAGCTGTCTGTGTTAACGTAAGGAAATAATCTTCTTTTTCTTGTACGTTATTGTCACAGTTGAGGTGGAGGAAGTGCCTGAAGTCAAGGAGCCTGAGTTGCCAATCATTCCCAACTACCTGTCTAACCCACCCTTCATGTACTCTAAGATGGATAACAAGGCAGAAGCCATACTAGCACAGCAAGTCACACAGAACGGTTCTGAAGAGCACGCTGAGGACACACAAAGTGACTCGGCCTCCCTTTCTCCAACTCACGAGCCTCAGATGTCACAGAGCCTACTGTCTGATGGTCCCGCTTCCCCCTCAGACTCCAACGCCCACAGCCAAGCCCCGGGTGGGGAATTCATCCCTGACACTGAGCAGAACGGCGCGTCGCCCACTCCGGCCTCATCCCACAACCACGCTGTCGTTAACTGCACGGTGCCCATGGACCTATCGGTTGAGCCGCACCTCGTCAACCACGCCGACTACCCGCACGCGGTGGCGCACAACGGCACCATGTGCTCCCCTCCGCTGGCCTCGCCCAGCCCCACCTTGGCCGGCGGCGGTGGCAGCCAGGTCCAGGCCCCGGTGGGCAGCTCCAACCCAACCATGAGCAGGCAGCAGTCCATCCCACAGCAGCTGAGCTACAGTCAAGCTGGTGGACCCATGCCAGCTTTCCAGCCTTTCTTCTTCACTAGCACCTTTCCTGTCAATGTGCAAGGTGAGAGAGAAATCACGGGTTTCATCATTTCTAACCCCCTTGTCCATACATATGGGCTGGAGACCATTCATTACCTTAAAACCCTTAAAAACAATGCTGTTGCCACTTTAAAGGTTGAGTCTGGAGGTTTTTGCTGAAAAATAAACGCTAGACCCCCTCCCCCTGCCTGTATTTTGCTGTATGTTGCAGCATAATTCTCGAGGCTCCCATTGCCTACAACGGCTGGGTATGGGCCCACAGCTCCAGCGCTTCACTTGGGACTGTATTTCCTTTTCTTTGCAGCCCTGAAACCTGTACAGTTGAGCCCGAGAGGAGGGGCCCAGTTTAAATGTTTTGTTAAAAACTGCAACGAACAAACCTCCAGACTCTACCTTTAAGTCTGAATGTGTGTAAACCTTCTTGTACATTCTGCAATTCCAGTTTTTATTTGTCATGTCTAAGTGGTTACCTCTGCTGATAGCATCACAGGCATGACAACAATCTTGTTTATCAACTTGTAAAACCAGAAGGCATTGTTAGTGTGCATGACCTCACTCACTGTAATGACTGAGCTGTCACAGACTCACTAGCAGAGGCAGAAACACACACATCAGTCTATACCATCACACAGTGTAAAATAGAGACACAGTGGGAGGAGGTCAGGCTTTTGAAAACGGGCATCAATGGGGGTCATACAAGCTTGTAATACCTTACGTATAAGATGTGTCATTCATAAACAGAGCTGGGTATAATTATAGTAACTCTCACCTTGGGCTGTGTCTGTCCTCTACTTAAAAAGCACAATATACTGTATGTGTTAATAGAGAGGTATCACTCTTGTTCTTCTCTCTAGAGTTGGTTCTGAAGGTGCGTATCCAGAACCCCAACGCCCGGGAGAATGACTTCATTGAGGTAGAGCTGGACCGCCAGGAGCTCACCTACCGCTCCCTTCTGAGAGTCTGTTGCCGTGAGTTGGACATCAGTACTGAGCACGTGGAGAAGATCCGCAAGCTGCCTAACACCATGCTGAGAAAGGTACGGGGAAGAAGGCTGCACACTGTGCACATATGCTCTCATCCAGAGTTGTGTATGTAAATGCATACACAGATGTAGTAATCCATAACTCATAATGGCAATACATTGATTTTTTTTTATAGTAATGTTATGTACAGCCCTTTATAGAAAGTTTCTCCACTCTTATGGTACTCACAAATTCTTGGTCCCCAGTTTCCACAATTTGTATCAAAAGTTTTTCACACACTTTCTAAGGGCATAATTGTACATTTTCATATATCACCCATGTTTATTGTTAGGGACACAAATAAACAACTATATGTGTATGTAGCTCCAGAATCTGTTTTGAGCTTTTTTTTTAACTGTCATAATTGTCCACTGGTAACTGCTAATGGCTAATTCAGCACATGCATACTCCAAAATGGAAACACAGGCTAATATAATGGGGCTTAGTTTGTAAAATGTTACAAAAAGCTTTGAGCAAGAATATCCCTAACATTGTAAGTGTGAGAGAAAGAATAATAACACTTCAGTGTAGAAAGTAGAAACACTCCATGTCCTGTTGGGTTTTTAAGAAAATATTCCAACCACTTTGCTTGTCTGTCTCAGGTACACACTGCAAGCGACACACGGCCCCAACTCTCTAATTAGGTTGTTATTGAGTCACCTTACCACTGAAACCTCCCTTACCATCTGCTGACTCTGTACTCGTGTCATGGTGTAGGACTGTTCCTCACAGTAACTTTCAGTGTTTATCAATGTGTCGATTATGTTTCCTGTTGATTGTTTAGTGTTTGAAAAATCAGAAAAATGTTGCATTGCAGTTTCCCAAAGTAACACGATGACGTGTTGAGAGAACAAGTGAATATTTTGCCAAATTTGTAAAAATGGCTTTAATCTTTGTCCTCTTTTCATGCACAATGGAAGTCACTTGAAGTAGACAAATTAGACGTTCCTTTTACTCTTGTCCTGATTAAACTTTATGATTAGTAGTTAAATTAGTGTTTCCTTTTAATTGTGATTTCTCTCTCTGTGTCCAGGACAAGGACGTTGCTCGGCTGCAGGACTTCCAGGAGCTGGAGGTGGTGTTGGAGAAAGCAGAAGGTCTGTCCCTTTTCTCTGCGACCGGGGGGCTAACAGACAGACCCTGCTACAACATGAAGGCCTCCCGCCTCACCTACTAGTACTGGCGCAGAGCCCCGAGGTCTCCCCTGCTTATGATGGGCTTCTGTAGCTCCCCTCAAGCAACCATAACTAGTTGCCTGCCCAGGTCCCTTGTTACAGCTTTGTTTGGCTTTGGTGTTTCGCCAATTTCTAACTGGGATTTCCTTTTTTTTCCAAGTTCTGTAGCTATTGTCCTCCTCCTGTCCTCCTCTGGCCCTCCTGCCGCTTTAGTATACCCAACCAGTTCTAAGCGATTACTGATGCATGGTGTACTCGATTATGTGCAAAAGTATTTGGGCCCCACTCTCCTCTCTCTTTATCTCTTTCTCTCCTCCCACACAGCACTTTGTGCCAAGGCTGTGGTGGGGCAACAGAGGGGAACGTTGGCCTGTCTTCCTTATGGACCGGACTTGAATGGGATTCTGCAATAGCCTTATATGGACACGTCCCTATACTGGCTGTGGACTGTCATCACAGAGGAAAATGGTCAGATGAGACCGGGTGCAGAGGATGACGGGAAGGATTTACATAACTCTTACTGATAAGATTATCATCAGTCCACAGAATAAGAGGAGTTGCAGCACAGTGGACTTGCACACGGCAACTTGGATTTCTAACAAATTGACCTATAGAGTGTTATCAGATATTCTAGCTGGCGTACACACTTTCATACATGCTGTAGGCATAAACCTTAGTGTCTTTTCCTGCAGAGGGCACCCGTTTCTGGCCTAATTGTTAAGGCAGAAGTAAACTCACACCAGGTGAGATTTAGCTAACTTTGGACTAATAGTTATTTAATTTGCTGACCACACATACAGTATGCTTTAATCTGTATCCCTACAAAAGTGGATACATTTGACTATGAGTGGTGATTACCTTATATATTAAAGTCTTAAAGTCATTCAGTTGTACACTGTGGAAAAGGAATAATTAGTTTTGTTTGAACTATTCTCCATGTCTTTTCATGTAAGACAGAAACATTTTTATTGTAGAGATAAACATGCAACAACTTGAAGCGGGACTAATTTAAATTTTTATTTTCTATAATGCGATATAGCCTCTGCTTTGCAGAGTGTGTTACACGATTAAGTCAGCTTATAACTCTGTCAACTGTGAAGTATTTAATTTTAATTTTTTTTTTGAGTCATGTTGATTCTTACTAATAAAGAGAGACCGTACATTTGCTCTGGAGTAACAAGGCTCAAGTCCCAGCAATGGTTGTGTACGAGGCTCACACTTAATTTATCATATAAATTAAGCCCTCTGTTGTTGTCTTTCTGTGTGACTGTAATTAAAATCAAAACCAAAAACTAATCTAGCCAGCAAAGATACTAACAGCTAAAACTATCACTGCTTCAGAAAAGAACGCAGCCTTGTTAGGTTTCTTTTTTTTCCCCCCAAATGAAGAGGAAAGAAGTTAAGACATTACAAAAGGATTTCGGTTTAATGATTGAGTGCTTCCTTCCTCGTTCCTCGGACACTAATCCAAATTAGTGCAACTTCTCATATGTTTATCTCTGTTGCACAGTGTCACCACAGTTTAATCCCAAACTGTACACGGTGACTAGATGTCTTTAAAAATGTACTGACATGAAACAGGACAGAATATCGCTATATATGGCCTCAGTTTGGTCGTCAGTGTTAGTCTAGGGCTAATGATGTAATTCTTTATTTTTAAAAAATACTTTACTAAATTTTTCTATCTGGTACCTTAACTAGAGATGTCTGTACTTAATGAAGATGGACAACATGATGATTTACACTAATGGCAAGAGACAGATGTTCTGCTATATATTAATTATTATACTAGGTCATGACAAGTGAAGAGGCGCAGCCGTGTGTCAAGACGGCGATGATGTTTATGCTGCTTTCATCAACACATTGTATTCCTTTAATTCTCAATGCTGGGTCTCATTTGTTTGAAGCAGTGCGCTATAGGCGCTCACTACACGTCCTACAATCAAAAAGTTTCTTACCCAGTGTTAACTGTTTACTGTTCAAATGTATACCTGAAGCTCTTACTTGTATTTGTATGTTTTATGATGTATTTTTTATTAATTTGTATAATTTCTTTTTTTTAACCAGCTAGGCCTGTTGCGTTTTGTGTCAAAAAAAAACTGAAAAATGAAAAAATTCTACTATCGAGCAAGCAAGAGTTCAGCAATAGGACGACAAAGGAGTAAGAGCTATTGTTGAAGCCATGTGCAATGTGGATGGGGTAAAGAATGTGTTTTCAGAAAGTTTGCTGTGACATGAAGGGACTGCCAAGAGTGCTTATTTTATGTTCCCAACTATGTTAAATGCTTTATTAGGTGAAGCTGTGCCACATGTTTTAGGCAGGAGCTTGGTTGAGAAATTGGGGCAACGTGGGAGAGAACACCCCCCGCTGGCCGTCTGGTGCCCTGGATGAGTGAGAGCAGCGCGTTTGAAGTGGGTTTTTCTAGGATCTTCTTTGATTCTGTGGAAAGGAGATGACCAAGGTTGTTTTTTTGTGGGGTTGCTTACTGTTCTAGAAAAAGCAGAATACAGTTTGACTTAACCTATGCATTCAGAGTCTGATATTTTTATATACAGTACGTCCTGTGTACTTGTAGAAATAATCTTAGGCACTGTTAAAAGTTGTGAGTTTTCGTTCTGGAGACCTGTATCTGTTCTTTGATAAAGCATGGTGAATTACTTGATCTCTTCCTCTTTTCTGTTTTGTAATGTGACCCTCACACTTTGAATGAAGGCAGCAGTTTCATGTATGTTGCTGCAGCGAACTCCCCAACAGTAAATCTACATGTATGTTTCAGTTGAGATAAAAAAAAAAAAAAAAAAGCTCACGCACATCCAAAATGCAGTAGGTGCTGAGTCCAAGAGAGTTAAACAAGGCAAAAAAGAGAACTCGCAACAGTCTTCTCCCGAAATAGAAAATATATTTATTCAAGGGTTACATATTAAAAGAGACAACGTTTCGAGCAACTGGCTCTTCGTCAGGTCAGTGATTTGAACAATTACATTCAGGTGCTTCTCATATAGTTTTTTTGGGGGGTCCCGGTCTACCCATGGGGTGGTTAGAAATAAACACAAATGAGTAACACATAAGATGATCATGAAAACAAGAAATCCACATTCAATACAATATAGCATCATAAGTATCAGAATAGTCACATAAATAGACATATTTAATAAGTATAGAACTGCTGCAAATAAGTATAGCCACGAGAGAAAAAATACATATCTATTCTTGTCAAAAGACCAATGTAGGTCCAATGTAGACAAACATTTCCATCAGAAAAAAGAGGGATAACGTACAACCATCGCGAGCTTGACCAAGTTAACAACTAAAATGTATACAGACAGGCAAATCATTACCCTGACGAAGAGCCAGTCGCTCGAAACGTTGTCTCTTTTATAATATGTAGCCCTGAATAAATGTATTTTCTATTTCGAGAGAAGACAGTGTTGCAAATTCTCTTTTTTTCCATGTTTCAGTTGAGAGCCACTAGAGGGAGCAAAACAGCAAAAATTGGCATTTGGAGAGCCACACAATGTGAAATCAGAGCTACATGCCACTTACAGCAATGATAACAGAACTGATTTTTTTTCTGTTTCTTTTTCTTTCTTTCTTTCTTTCTTTCTTTCTTTCTTTCTTTCTTTCTTTCTTTCTTTCTTTCTTTCTTTTTTGCTAGGAAGATTCAATTGGATCCATAAAAGTGATTTTAAAATGCTGCTTTTATTTTACCTTTATATCCCAGTGCAGGAGTGTCTGGCTGCTTTTGGATGTTACTGTACTGAAGATGCTCCTTCAATTCTTATAGATTTTCATATTTGGCCATTCTGTGTAAATTAATGAAAGTTAATGAAAGACGCAAAACTCTTCATGATTAAATTATTTGACATTTCTCCAGTGATGTTGCATATAATGTGTGGGAAGAATGGTTTTCGTCTGATGAAATTGAATTTCCCATGTCTTTGCATTAATGTTATATTTTTTTAATTACTGAACACTAAAAACTAATAATAATGAAATTTAAAACTGGAGCATGCTTCAAAGGCAAATCATTAGATCCTACCTACACAATGATTGTAATACACCACTGAATGCTTTTTTATCTATTTATTTGCCTTGACTAAATCTTCTGACCCACCAGCCAAGAAATCAAATGTATGAATTAATTATTTTCCTTATGTAGTTTTACATCTAAGTACACATACTATCATCAGGACATCAGGATCTAGGACATTTTATCCATGAAAAATCAAATGGAAAATTGCAAAATAGCCTTGAGGACATGTTGGCCTAGAAAACAAACCAACCAACAAGAAAAGGTTACATCCTGAGATTTATACAAATGAAAAGTGCATTATAAATTAATTATATTATCATTATTATTATAAACATTGGTGCACAGTAGCCCCTCTCACTATTGTCTACATTTTTACACAATACACAATCATTACATGAGAGAACATGAGTCAAACATTGGAGATTCATATTGACTACATGACTACATTACAGGACATTTTACAGTAGATTTACTATAAAAGTAAAATAAATAATATGCTATATTTATATATAACTGCAAGAAGACCCATCTGTTCTGCTTACTGCAGCTGTTCACTGAGTGGTTAAAACTCACATTCAACTCTTAGACATGTCACTTTATTACCACTTAATAACAACAAAACAAACAAAAATTCCTGGAAATGTTTTACAGTTCAAGGCTCAGTATTGTTGTACCGTCCAGCTGTAGTTTTGTCTCTGGCCAGTCCATTCACTTTTGACCTGCGATTGCACAGCAAGCCAGTATTGTACATTCTGTCATGAACTTAACTAGCGCGAGACATTTTGTTATGTTCCCCCTCTGATTTAAAGAACATAAACAACACCTAAGTTATGGTCATACTGACACATCCGTGTATCCGTGAGATCCTCATCCTCTTTGGCCAAATGAATACAATAGTGTTCATGTGGTGAGCAGATGTTCTGACGCTGCAATCTGGAGAGCACAAATATTGCATAATCAGAGTGGGACAGAGCTGAGAAAAGTTAAATGTGTGCGGATGTGTAAGCTAAATATAGGGCCAAAGAAATGTATGGCAATCGTATACATTTCACCGAAAGCCTGCGAATCTGTGCATGTATGCCTGCATGTCTGTCCATCGGCATGTTGTGTTGTGTGTCTAGACTGGGGCTGAGGGATCAGCTTAGGGCCCTGCTGTGGCTGGACGTGTCTCTCTCCTTTGTTCTGGAGTGAGACACTCATAATAAGCTTAGTATGAACAGTCATAACACTTCCATTGTTTTGAACCAACTCCGCCAGCTTCCCAGGCCTTGGTCATGGGCAAGGGAAGCCGTGGACCTGTGAAGTCAAGAACCCCCCCACCCCCTAAGAGCATTTTAGAAATGGAGGCAGAGGGCGACGTTACTTGCAGGTACGTGCCGTGGTCGTTGTGCTTGGACTATGGCCGGTGGTGCCATTTGTGCCCTTCTCTAACAGGGATAATGCACTTATTTACAGCACAAATGCATGCATGACACTGTAAAGCCATAGCGATTAATGGTTAAACTGTTAAAGCAAGATGTACAGTGGCTTAAACATATAAATCCCAACATAACGTGATTGATTTACGCAGTGCCGTTGATCCTGAATATGAATATGAGTGACATTCAGTAGAGTACATAGCTTTGCCAGCGCAAAATATTGAGGAATATACAGGGAAATGCCCTTTCCCGACATGTTGTGATAAGAAATAATTTCAAACCACTTCAAATAGATGCACACTTAAGTTTTATATTGGCCCATTACATTACCCTAGTTGGTTACCAGGAGACTCAGTACTTTTGGCAGACATGGATGAAAAACCTTCTTGGCATATGTAATGAATTTATAACAAGCAATACAGAAATGATGTAGTAGAGTTGTTTTATTAACTAATACTTGAAGATATTCGAAAGAAAAAATAAATACATGATCCATACAACAAATGTGTGGCCAACATACAGCATCTAGGGTGACTGAAGGGGGTGCATCCAAACCCCATTTCAGTATAAAGAGTTTCTGATGCAATTGTCTTTTTATTGGAAATTCACTTAATCATTACACCTCACTAGTCATACACCAAAATCTCTATGTTTCTAGTTAACTGAAAATACGCATTAAATGAGACATCACATGAGTCGCAAAGTTGTTTTGACTCAGAAAGATTGCAAAGGTTGGACACAGAAGGTCAAAGTCATGGTCTGTTTTCAGACAATACATGTGCAGAAGGCAGATAGACCGTCAGAGGGCCCTGCATGGGGTCCTCTGTATGGCTTTATTCAATATGTGACATGCCCCAGTGTCGGCTATGCTGGGAATGCAGGGTCTTGAGGGGTGAAGGTTAGGGGTGGAGGGCCAGAGGGGGTGAGTGGGTGAGCAGACACTGAAAACACAGCTTGACTGTGTTTGTGCATTTGCATGTGTTTGAAATTATGCAGTGTGTGTGTGTATGTGTGTGTAAAAAGATGTATTAAATTGTTTTTTTTATGTCATGCAGGTATGAACCTTACCTGTGTGTGTGTCTGAGTGTGTGTGCATATGCGTGTTTCCAGAGAGGGCTGACAGACAGCAGACCAGACTGAGACTGCAGGGTCCGGCCTGGAGAGCACTGGGCCTCTTTGGACTCAGCAGGGACTCAGCTTGGGAAGCACAGACTTCATATCAACACACACACACACACACACACACACACACACACACACACACACACACACACACACACACACACACACACACACACACACACACACACACATACATGGTAAAGCTATTCAAATGTAGATTTTTCTTGTTCTCCTAAAGATGTATTAACCTATAACTTATTATGCTGTGTCACTGTTTGGTCCGAGCTTCAACAAAACTGACAGTGCTTCAAATATGAAAGATTTTAGTTTTAGTTGAATCTAAAGCGTTTCAGTTAGTGTGGTATTTCCATTTGATACATTTGGCCTATACTAATAATGTTGTGCATAATGCTTCTAAATAACACCCTTCACTGGTTCCCAAAGATTTGCAGTAGCTGATTCATAAAAATAGTAGTGTGAACTCTGGCTCCTAATTAGAGTTGCTCTCTCATCTGAATCTGTTTATTTGGAGTAGAATATTACATGATATCAGAATTTGGACAACAGTTGCAGTTTAGTGAATCTGTTAGTCTGTGTGCCTCACTGGCTGCACTCACTGTTATTCTGCAATATGACAAATTGTGCTTCCAGGAACAAGATATATCAGAAATATAAAAATATTAAGGTTTTTAGAAGTAATCTGAGGGAAATTCTTTGGGTTTCCACAACAGTAAGATCAGATCAGATATTACCAGAGGCATGTGCATATGATTGTTACCACCTGTGTGCCGAATTTGACCACCACTGGTCTTGGAGTTTTTGAGGTGAAACTTTGAGAAAGGTAAGAAAAAGAGGAAAAGGGGAAGAGTAAGATAAACAAGTGGTACCAGGGAGACAGAAGATTTCACCCATTTTGCAAATAGGTTCGATAAGAACCTTAGTAAAACAATAGGCAATGCATAATGGGAGAATATGTTTTATTGATATAAAATAAAGCAATGTTGACCAACCTTGCATCTTGTGATACACGTTCAGAGAGACTCCAATCAGACAGTAGATAACAGAGACAGGAGGAACTACACTGAGTTTGGTGCCATCTTCTGGAGGCTGACATTTTGCTCTGTTGGAGAAAAGAGATCTTACACTAACCACAACAGCAAACTGCACAATGTTGTCTCCAAATGCTGTTAAGACAAAATTGTCTCACACGCATAAAAAGCCTCATTAGAAATACAACACAACACAAGTAGAAATTTTTTTTCATAGATTTTCTTCCGTAAAGTCTATCTTTGCACATGTTTATGTTTGAAGACATCATTATGAAAATGTTAATTCCGTGCACAAACTCTATTCAACTCTACTTAAACTAATATCTGTTTTTTTTTGTTTGTTTTACTATCGTTATTATGGCCAAATGTCTCCATCTGCTTTGCAGCAACTTTGCAAGCTAAGGGTTAAGGCAGCCAGCGCCTTACGCACAGGTGTCTCGTCAGTCCTCTATGCAACAGCGCCTGCAAACTGTTGGACAACTTTTTTTCTTTTTTTTTTCTTCTTTAATTAAGTTGATCATAACTGTAACTCAGCTGGGATTTGCTGTCCGACTACACAGGCCACTGTAATTCATGTAGTTAGATCTTAAGTGGGTTTGCACACTGCAGCCTTAATCTCTCGCTACTATTAAACGTGGAGCGACAAACCTGGAGAGCTCTCCGCTCCGCATCGAGACCGGTCCCGCATCACGCTCTGATTCTCGCTGCTGTCTTCGCTGCATCTGATTCCGGTGTTTAGGAAAGTTCCTCTCGCAAAGGCGTTAAGACTTTTTAAAACAAAACTTTAAGCTGGTGTTAAACCCAGTTGTCTCTCGTTGGACTTTCTTCAAGGTTTGTAAGTGTCCGTACTGTTACGCGCCGGATATGTGGTGGATGCTGTTTCCCCGATGGATTTGGTTTCTTCTGGGACATTATTCTACTTTTCTCCTTTATATGGACAGCTGCCGTGTAGTGAGAGCGATGCCTATGCCCATGTCTGTGGCCAAAGTGGTGTACTCTCACGCGGGTCTTTGCCCGAATGACCTGAACCCCAACCTGTGGGTGGATGCTATGAGCACCTGTATGCGCGAGTGTGAATCTGACCAGGTGAGTTCTCCTGCCGGTGACGGTGGTGAAGGTGATGCTGGCGCGTGAAATGTGAAGACTGCAGTTCGTCTGTATAGTCGAAGCTGTTGGGAGAATTATAGAGAAACAGGCGATGGGGGTAATATGTTATAAATGGCAGAATATACTTTTTTTTTTTTTAAAGTCGTATTTAAGAAAAATGTCAGATCTAGCCCATAGCCTAAATCTCCCTACATTTAGCTGTCTAAAAAAAAAAAAAAAAAAAATCATAATTTTGTCATTCTTGTGATTTGTGTTTTTATTCCAGTGTGCATTCATTGCATCAAAGATCAGCTTTTGTTTTAGGGTATTAAACAGATGTTACAGTAACTGTCCTATATAAAGATGAGCTGCACTGAGTGTATGTTCTTTTTAGGTCCATCACCCTCTAAGTTTAATACTTATGATACACAGTACAGTCCCTCTACCATTCGATTAAAGCTGAGGCATTCACTGTACTCGACAGAACTGGAAAATAACAGGCTTTTCTGTTCTTCTTAAACCAGGATCTGGTGTCAGACAAAACCCCCTCAATGTTCAATAGCAAAACCACCAAATAACATGCAGTTCCCGGCAATTCCTGTTGTTCTTTCACCCTTAACTCATCTGCACTGAAAACATGCATTTAAAGAACCATCTGATATATTCATGAGATGAATTTAACCAAGATCAATACAATTGTCTTTGTTTTTGCAGTATTTTATTTGACACTGAATCTCAACAGTGAAAAGAAAAGTGCCGGTTTGTGGTACAAAAGTTTTGTCTTTTTTCCCCCAACTTTAGGACTGTGAGACTTTTGAGAAGTGCTGCCCTAATGTATGTGGCAACAAGAGCTGTGTGGCAGCGCGCTATATAGACATCAAGGGCAGCAAGGGCCCCATTGGAATGCCGAAGGGTGCCACCTGCGACAAGTTCATGTGCTCTCAGCAAGGGTCCGAGTGTGACATCTGGGACGGCCAGCCTGTTTGTAAGTGCCGGGACCGCTGTGAGAGGGAACCCCACTTCACGTGCGCATCTGACGGCATGACATATTATAACAAGTGCTACATGGATGCAGAGGCCTGTTCCAAGGGTATCTCTATCTCTGAGGTCACCTGCAGGTAACATGTTAAGTATTTTAGATCTCTACTTTTTGTTTTTGGTGTAATGAGGTAAAGTTGTCTTTTTTTTTCAGTAGTTTTAATTCAGATACTTATGTGCAATGTCAGTATATTAAAGAAGAGCCGTTGACACATCCAGGCACTGATTAATTCCTTTCTTATTCACGCTACCTACAGGTACCACCTGACCTGGCCAAACACCAGCCCAATCCCTGCAGAGACCACCCTACATCCCACCACTGCCCTCCAGACCACCCTCCCAGCTGACATCCAGCTGCCCACCATAAACAGCGGCCCCAGTCAACTGGCCGTCTTTGTTGGAGAGACGGCGAGCTTCCTGTGCGAGGTATCAGGGAAGCCACGTCCGGAAATCACCTGGGAGAAACAACTGAAGGGCAAAGAGAACACCATAATGAGACCCAATCACGTCAGAGGGAACGTTGTGGTCACCAACATCGGCCAGCTGGTCATATACAACGCACAACTTCAGGATGCCGGCATCTACACATGCACAGCCAAAAATGTAGGGGGAAGTGTGTCGGCACACTTTCCCTTGGTAGTGATCAGGAGAGAAGTTAAAGGTAAGAATGCAGAAGGGAATAGTACCAACCTGCCTTTTCCGGCTGAAGAGTGCCTTAAGAGTCCGGACACAGATGACTGTGGAGAAGAAAGCATGAATTGGTACTATGAACCAAAGAGGAACAACTGTTTCACCTTCACCTACAGTCAGTGCAATAAAAACCGCAACCATTTCGACACCTACGAATCCTGCATGCTGTCATGTGGAGGAGAGCTAGCGGCTCCCTGTAGCCTACCGAGCCTCCAAGGGCCTTGCAAGGCTTACGAGCCTCGCTGGGCCTATAGCAGCAGCCTCAAGAAGTGTCAGTCTTTCGTCTACGGAGGCTGCGGCGGCAATGAGAACAACTTTGAGTCCAAAGAGGCCTGTGAAGAGATGTGCCCCTTTCCGAAGAACCACAACTGCAAGATGTGTAAACCTCGATGCAAGATGGTCACCAGCTTCTGCAAGAGTGACTTTGTGATCCTGGGGCGTGTGACGGAGCTGACAGAGGAACAAGAGTCAGGCCACGCTTTGGTGACAGTGGAGGAGATCTTGAAGGATGAGAAGATGGGTCTGAGGTTCTTTGGTAAAGAACCACTGGAGGTGACTCTTCTGAACATGGACTGGAATTGCCCCTGCCCCAATATCACTGTGGCCGACGGGCAGCTCATCATCATGGGAGATGTTCACAACGGGATGGCCACGCTTCAGCCTGACAGCTTTGTAGGCTCCTCCAGCACTCGTCGAATCAGGAAGCTTCGTGAGGTCATCCACAAGAAAACCTGTGATTTCCTCAAGGATTTCTCTGCCGTCCAGTAAAACATTTTCAGATCTCACAGTCTCTGACTCTCAGTTATGTTTTCAGATTATTCCAAGCTCCAGTGACCTCACCAGTCAAATGACTGCAAGCAAACCCAAAACAAACTTATCTGCAACACTGGAGGTTGTGTTGCCTGTTTCAGATGTCTTTCTTTCCTTCTTTTGCTTCTTATTGCTCAATAGACCTCCAAAAAAAAAGATCTTATAATCACATGTCATAGTCTCAAGTGATCATCACAGATGATGTGTCAAAACTGTCCTTTTTTTTATTAGTTAAACTTTGGCAGTTTTGCCCTCACCACCTGTGGCACACTGTCTGAAATAGAAATAGTCACACACATTTACCCTGTACAAAGTATTTAATCTTGTAACTGTTTATTAAAAAGACATGATAGATAACCTCTACACTAATATGATTCTTTTAGCAGTATGTTTTGACATAATTGGCTTGTTTGCTTAATGCTTTGTGTTTATGTGGGACCTTGCAAAACTGACATTATACATCACCTGTCCTGAGCTTTTGAGCTCACAATAATGCAATGTGAAGCCTCAGTTTATCTACCAGAATCAAATAAGCTCTTTGGTTCCATTTTTTGTGGAATCTATTTTGATAAGTTTTAATTTACAATGCAGAATATGTATGTGGACTTCTATACTTCATATTTATTTTTCTTGATCTGTTTCTTATAGGGCTATGGCCAGTGGACATACGGATATGTAAACACAACACATGTGTACAGGATATATACATATATGTACGTGTGTATGTTTCTCTGTGAATCTAATTACATAGAGAACAGTGAACATATTTTTGTTATCTATGATATTTTAGTGCTCATTAAAACTTTTATGGAATACGAAGGCAAAATAAATAAAGATGATTTTGGAAAACATTACTGTCTCCTTGCTTCTTGAAGCTGTTTTTTGTTTCGTTTTGTTTACCACTGCTACAGACAAAATAGCCAACATGCTCACAGTTTATCAAAAGACTCATGTGGGCAGTGCATGTGCTGGTCTGTAGCTGACATCCCTCTATCCATGTCCTCCTCCTTCCACTTGTGTTTCACACACACACAGGGCCTAGTCTGGCATTAAAATCTGAAGCAGGTCACATTCCAGCCCAGCTGTGGTGGCCTGCAGAGCGGTGTGTTGTGTTGTGTCTGGGTCTGGGGCCCTCGCATAGCACACACCCCACCGGCCATCCATTGGCCTTGTGCGGCCCCTTTCATGTGCAAGAGGCCGGGGTGAAGGGGATGTTGTCTGATTCTCTCTCTTTCCCTCTCTCAGTTGGCCACATCTGTGTTAAAGGGGCATAATAGAGAACAGAGAGAGGAATGAAAGGAGTGTAAAAGGTCAAGTAGAAATAGGGGAGTTTTGCACACAACTGAAACAAGGATAGAGCGTTAAAATTAAATTGTCTCAATTGAAACACGGTCATTCTGTAGAATTTATTTATTTACCAATGCCAAATCCTGATGTGAAAGACATTAGGACCTTGGAAAAATAAAATATGCATGAGTACAAAAGTGCACAGTTGTGATGTCAGGTGAGAACCAACTCAGGGTTATAGAAGTGTGAGACACCTTGAGAAGAAAATTAGTCAGCAGGACATACAGGAAACAATACATAAGGAGCAAATAGCCACTGAATATCCCCCTTCCCCCCCTGTGTCCCTTATATCCCCTTCTCTAACCCCCTTCCTAAGCCCACTTCCCCAACTGTCTGCCCACGTAGACCGACAGACAGCCATCCCTGGGCGGCGACCTCTGACCCTGCTAATGAAAAAGAGGCCACCAAGGAAAAGGCAATTTTCATTAGAACTGTTGACAAGTGTTAAGTGACTGGCCGAGCTCCAGGCCAGCTCCACACGGATCCCTTGATGTCCTACACATCACAGCCGGCTGCTGATTTCAGTATCAAGTTCACTGAGAGACCACCAGCCAGGCAGCCTGCCAGACAGACCATAATAATAAGCCAGACAGCCACAGGTACAAAGAGTGGGGTGGAGGGCTGGGGGGTGGCCAATGCCCTCAGTGACACAGAATTGGGGAAGAACTTGGTCTTTAGAGGGGTGGTCAACTTTGATTTTAGGAAAACAAAAACACAAAAATTTACATTAATTGTTGCATTTTTAACCTAAAAAAAATAATCTCAGTGAAACTTCATCTTATTCCACATATTTATGGAGGAACCAGTCTGCTGTGGTATGTAACAGAAAGATATACATGTACGTACACCTACGAATAGCATAAAGATGTTCACACAAGGTCATAGAGCTAAGGAATATACATTTCCAATTCAAACTAGATGTCCCTACACTGTAACAAATGATTAGATAGATAGATAGACTTTATTATTAGACTCAAGGTCCATTAAAAAAACAAACACATATACAATTTAAAAGAGACAGTCATACCAGTGTTTCCACATGGCTGACTGGTATCTCACAGCACTGAGTCCAGGATTGATCAACAGCATTAAGACAGAATTTTGTGTGTCATTCAGTCGACAGATGAATTTATACATCAATTTCCGCAACAGAGCATGAGAAGTTTTTAAGATTACATTAAAGATTACATTAAAACAGTTCATTTTTTAAATGACTACATTAGTGTTATTAGATCAGTTTGTCAATTTCAGACCTCATGCTGACTTGAACTAATCACTTTACCTTTTCGCTGAGTTTGCTTTTCAAAAAACAGCATTAGCTTATTAACATTTATATTGTATTATTTTTCCTATTAAAAGACAGTAAGTATACATCATAGAGTATACTGTGTTGAAAACACAAGCAATTATTGTCAAAGTTCATCTGTGTGTGAAGGCATTGATCAACATGCATGATGAAAAAGAAAGAGACAAAGAAAACACAGAAAGGAGATAGATCAAGAGAAAAAAAATGGGGACTGAGAATGGAGCAGGGGAACATGACCCACTTTACATGCAGGTGGTTCATCCGAGTGAGCTGATGTGTGCACACAGGGAGTAAACTACTGTATAAACACACATTCATTCACGTAACAAGCATGTGATAGGCCTATATCCACTTTATGCAATGACCATAATCGCAGTTTACGTTATCTTTTTGCTTTGGATGACTGAACATTTTCTACCCATAATTTGTCTGATTTCAATTCCAATTTACCATGATAAATGGACTAATGTGCTAAAATCTTGTAAACAGGATCACGCATCAAGAAATTATATTTGAATTTAATTTTGCCAACTATGAACATGCTTTTTGTATATGATTTCTATAGGATTTGCGCTGTGGTCGTTTTGGCATTACGTTGCATGCCTGTGTAGGAGTTTTAACAGAGACAGAAAGACATTGGAAAAATAAACATTCATCTTTTTGTGCAACAAACGATGGTGTCCACTAGGGGGCAGCCCAATCTTTGACAAAGCTGGATTCCCCGGGTGGTAAAATACACTAAATAAAGTCTTCATTTGGAGAAATCAGTACAGCAAACACATGAGCATCAAGAATTTATGTCTTTATTTAAAAAACCTAATTCTGCACATGAACTGGACATGATGATTAGCCTACTTGTGATCATTAAAGTTTTCAGGAAGCTTCTGAAAAAAACAAACACTCAAAATCTTATACAAATCGGTGAAAATAGCGCTTTATGTTCTTAAGTTTGGGGCCTAAAAACTATAAAATTATTTAAATTATAATTATAAAATTTAAGTTAAAAAACTGTGCTCACTGGGCTGATGTTCTTTTACGTTCTTCTGTACATCCCTACTTCAAAGCAGATTTAAATGTAATTTCCTGTCTTTTGTATATGCGAACACACACACACACACACACACACACACACACACACACACACACACACACACACACACACACACACACACACAAAGCCACTTGCCCTATGAATGCCTCCACAAGCAGTCATCCAGATGGTCTGGTAGAATGTACCCTGCACACACACACACACACACACACACACACACACATGCACACAGTGTCAATGGCAGCTCTCTGGATCACAGCTGGTTTGTGTGTTGAGTCAGAATAAAAATAAATAAATAAATAAATAATAAAAAGCCAGATGGGAGGAGATGGACAGAGGGACAGAAAGACAGAGAGTCATTAATTACCAAGATAAAACATGGAGTACCGCAGACAACATTCACAAATGTCCATGTATGAATGTGCACTCACCAACGTGCAGTAGTGGATTAACGCTGCTGGCACCCGATGGAGAGTATGAGTAGGAATTTTTATAGTCACACAGAGGACGTTTCAAGATGAAGTTTTTGAGAGTACATGCTATGTGGCTCCTTTAAATCTAATATACAACTACCTTGGCAACACTGCAGTCCTCCCCCTGTTTATTATTTAAGACAGGTGAAGGAGGATGTTGAAGATAAGGTCCTGCACGTTTGCAGACGTCTGACCGGTTAATAACATGGCAGTGTCTGCTGACAGTGAAGGAAATATTTTTGGAGACATATCAGACGTACAGTAAAGAGCGGAGACTGGAAGCAGGAGAGAAGAAAACACATGAAAGGGCTGGAGGGGGGGAAGAGGAAAAGGGGGGCTCGAGAGAGGTAGGTAAGAGTGGAGAAGAGGACAGGGGGAGGACAGGGGGTGGGGGGGTGGGGTAGGGGGGTTGGGTTTTGAGCGATGAAGGGAGAAAGGTCATTGTAGCATAAGGAGGGTGTAACTGTCCAGAACATAAAACTGCTGCTGTCGACTCCAGG
Source organism: Trachurus japonicus (assembly GCF_045865225.1). Lineage (NCBI taxonomy): Eukaryota > Metazoa > Chordata > Actinopteri > Carangiformes > Carangidae > Trachurus > Trachurus japonicus. The sequence continues at coordinate 19,272,599 of NC_140914.1, read as the reverse complement.
GGATTCTTTTACCCCCCTTATCTTTATGCTTTCTAAAAATAGTACCTGCTCAATGTAGGGGGAAACTAGGACACTGTTACCTCACATCTCTCCGCTGTTTCCTGTATCTATACCCACATTTTTACACCAAGATAGATAGATAGATAGATAGATAGATAGATAGATAGATAGATAGATAGATAGATAGATAGATAGATAGATAGATAGATAGATAGATAGATAGATAGATAGATAGATACACTTGGCATTCTCCAGACCCCCTTTAGCGTGAATAATAATCATGTAATGGGTAAGGATAGCAATTTTCTCCTGTGCCCTTTAATTATCCAATATGGAAGGGCTAATTATAAATACCACTTGGAATATAAACATGTAATCGCACATACCATGACATGCAACCAAGCATGTAACACAGTCTGCTAGCATGTAGGATGGATTCACACCACTGACAACCAGTAAGAGTAATAGCCTAATTGTAAAAAGACACTGTCATACTGTTTCCATAAAAGTAACACATCAGTATAAAAACTGACTGCAGCACAAGCTGCAAACACATTTTGCTTCTACCACATGTTTTTGTTAGTGATTGTAAAATGTTTCACAAGTGATCAGACACTGTCTTCATCCATCATAACACACGTGCACATATTCACACACTCTTGCCACAGGAATCTAAATAAACAAACAGACACAATGCCTGAGGCTTTCAGTTAGTGAACTTCAGATGTGCTGCCACTTTTTGATAAGATGTGAAATAAACCTGATTTTGATTCAGGTCATGCATCATACTAAAGTATTATGCACACATAGAGTTCCCCTGTCTATTAATTAGAATTTGGAATAAATTCAGATGATGAGATAATGTTGATAGAAATAGAAAAGTGTTTGTAGCCTGCATGTGAACTGAATGCGAACCCCCCAAAAAGTTAAAATCAGCTTTAGTTTCAATTACGCTCAAGGCCTCTTTAAATGAGAACGATAGAAAGAGAATAACGGAAAAAACTAAAAACTAAAAACCCAAACAGAGAGACTGAGAAAGCAAGGGCGGGGAGTGGCCAAAAAAAGAGACAGAGGGAGGGGGTTGAGGATAAGGGGATGCTCGGGACAAAATGTTCTAATCCTAAACCAGCATCCCAGAGTTACTCAGGGATTTCACATTGTTTCTGTTTTGGGACGAGGACCATTGTCCTCGTGTGACCCAGCAGAACAGCAGCATAGTTCGGCTCTTCTCCCAGGACAGAGGCAAAGAATATCAGTTACTGTAGATGTGACTGATGTGAATTATCTTTAACTGCACGTGAAAAGGAAAGAAGAGAATCCTCTGGGAGAGAGGACGGGAAGCACACGGGGGCTCTCAGTGATACTGGCACTCTCTACGAGTGTGTCTGAGATGAAAGGGATGATGCTATCAGATGAAGGACAGAGAGAGACAACGAGAGAAAGAGACTGAAAGAGAGAGAGAGAGAGAGAGAGAGGGATGACCTTCTTACATCAACCGCTTATAACGATCATTACTAGGCTTGTGATGTACACACACACACACACACACACACTACGATCACAGTTTAGAGTACAGAGTTTAGTCGATTTTTGCTTGTTAAATTATGGCAAAACAGATGCAACACTGCCATCTATTGACATAGTGGGTGGCGTGGGAACTGCACAGAGAAGATGTCCTCTGGGACAATTAATGATTTTTCGTAAGGTTTTTTATTTTGGCTTTTTTGCTGTGTAGCCTCAGTTCCTGTTGTGATTTACTATTCTGTAACGTTTAGAGACTTGTTAATGCAGCTAACCTAGCTTAAATATTTACGCTTTTTTCATGTTCAGATTATCCATTGCTGTGATGTAGCCTAGGCTGTGTTAAAGGAGGGAGCTGTGTAAGAAAAACCCCATAATCCACCTGGCCATTGTCTGTGGTCTGTAGAAGCAACAGTAGGCTATGTGGACGAAGACGGTTTAGAAACAAGACGCCCCACAACAAGTCCGTTTCCTGTTTCTGTGTCACGTCACGTGTCACAGAAACACCCAGAAGTGAACGTAATGGACAGATTATGGTCAATTTAATCTAATCGTTGATTGTTCACCAAAGTAAATATTGGACTCATTTTGTTCAGAACGTTTTGACACAAAAATGGCAAATTTCAGACGTAGGCCTACAAATCAGGAGAAAATGAACTTTGTTCAAAACACGGTCTCAACTCACTCTCATGAGATCTGACAAAGATCTCCTTGGAAACATCAAGTGACGTTCGCAAACTTATTTTTGTAGCCTAATGCAAAATATAAGTGTTGTATTCAATGTTATCATAAAGAAATATGAATAGCTCACGTTGCCCTACTGACAACTTTTATCCATTCACACACACCTTCACGACATGAAGTTGGGGTACAGGCGACCACACCCACTTAGGGTGTGACCCGTCACCCTACACAACATTTACAAATTATAGATTTTTTTAACACCATCATCATCATACCATGCTGGTATACCTGTAGTTTAATGGAGAATTGATATCAGTTTGGTCTTTGAGCTTTCAATAGACTGATAGATAGCTTAGCACAAGGGCTGGAGGTGTGAGGAAGCAGTTAGCCACCAGTAGATAAGAAACATAAATGCTAGTCGGCTAATGACACACAGGAATGATCAGATTGAATGCACAGTTGGAGGATGTTCAGCCTCATGTGAGGATGGAGTGTCCTGAGGCTAATGTTTAAACCACCTACAGTAGAATGTCAGTGATAGTAATAGCCTATAATCAAGTAGGCAAATATACGTGAAATGACAACCTGCTTGCCAGCTAACATTAGGCCTATTACATTATAATTATATTGTTATACTGATGAATTACTGGATTAGCAGCATTTTACTGGTACAGCAGGTGGAGCTAGTGATGCTAAGAACTGTCTGTTAGCTAGTGGAGCTTGAGCTGCAAAATCAAGGGGAAAAGGAGGACTGCCACATTGGTAGGCCTCTAGTGAATACAAATATGTTATGTTGGATTCAAAAAATATAATGTATTATTTCTAAAGATAACTCTGTTTAAGTCTTTGATGTGTATGTATAGCTTTTATTTAAATTTAATACAGATGTTTTATGCCAATAACCCATTAACACCATTATAAATACCTCTTTGTTTTGGAGGAGTGGTCAATAAGGCCAAACCGTTGCCCTTTAATTGTGACCTCACATGCTGTTTTCATGGACACAAACCTCATGGCGTCATATTACAATTTTTTACACTCCAATATACAGTAGGCCTAGATGAAAGTAAAAATATCATTCATTAATTTTGAAAGCACATGTGAGCAAGAGTAGGCTAATTCAAACCAGACGCCAGCCTGGTTTTGTTCATGTTGAAAATATACCAGGCCTTTCCTCATTGACACAGACCTCCTGTCTATACAGGCTCTGTAAATAGCACTCTTTCTGCTTACGGCTACAATGACTTCACAGCCCCCGTTGCTGTGGCACCAGAGGGGCCAATGGATGTAAGTCTCTGCTGAAATGCTGTAAAGCTCTGCAGACACTGGAGGGAGTGCTAGACTACTAACAGGGAAATGTAGTTTACAGTTTGTTTGACATTTGAGTTGCTACTCTTAGGTCACTTTTTGTGTTGCTCTTTACAAAGGTGAGGATCACAGGGTAGGTATACAATACACCTGATTGGTTTTGTTTGTTTGTTTTTTTAATTTATTGATTCATTTATCCACTAACTATGCTGTTTGGTTCAGTTTGGTAATGCACAGTGGATTTTTAAGCTTATCCACTGAAAACAGCTGCAGTCCAAAGACTACATTATGAGGTTGGTGAGAGTGAACCAAAACAGTAAAGCTGTGGACCAAAGAGCCAAACTATGAGTGACTGTAAAACCACGGATAGCTTCAGATTCAGGTGATAATTCTCTGCAGGTTCATCACTTTCACATTGGTCACACATTGTCCTTGGTTACATTGTTAGGATTAAAGAAAAGGTTATCGCTGCCTTAGGTTCCTTATGGTATTACACCTTATAAACCCCTTTTCAACATGCCGCTGTCCATCTATGAAACACGTACTTTCATTTTTTTATTTTTTTTATTTTTTTAAGTTGACCAACAAAGTTATGATAAACATATGTAGCAAATTCTATCAGCCCTTATCAGTTTAACCAACAAGGAACCATCCTGATAATGATGATGATGATGTTAACTGCATTATTCCAACAAAACAAAATACTAAAAACCTCCTATTGAGCATATGCATTGCTTTTTCCATTTTTTTCTGTTTCTGTTTTTCGTGCTTCCAAAATGCTCCTTGATTTCATTAGAGTAATCTCTGGAAGGGGGAGATGAGGGAGCATTATCCTGCACCTTTCCCTGTTTGTTACATCTTTGCATTCGTAGCATCTGACTAATGTTGGCCCTTACATAATAAGTCATTCACAGAGACCCTAGTTTAGCGCAGGGTGGCCACAGGGTATTTGAGAAATATGCACGTCAGATAGTTTCCTTAGTGAGTCATCCTCTGCTGAGGACTATTCCATGAAGAGATACAGTTTCTTAAGACTGAGTTCAGAATATAATCCATATGAATTAATGATTTTTAACTAACATGAAATTCAATTGTGAGTCGGAGAAACATGGTCCACAGTGAAGATGCAGGGTTTTCACATAGTCTACAGTTTACAGACATTGAGCTTCAGGGAGAACAGGGTTTCTCCTTTTTATACCCATTAATGTACATTCTAAAGCTTGGGTGTCTGACCTTATTTCAAGTGAAGCATTACATAAGTGTTCACTACTTGAAATTGAAGGAAATGTCTGGGACTGTCAGAGAGAGAGAGAGAGAGAGAGGGAATGAGAGAGAAGTTGCAGTCTATTTTTGGATTGCAGTCAGGTTCCTTTCTCCACAGTTTCTCAACTGCTGGAGAGTGTATGAATATTAATCAATGCTTTTATCATTTGTTATGGAAAGGCTCCCTCTGTGCGTTTGAATGGCAGGGAAGCCATAAACCTATTTTTCTCTCTGCTGTATTACCATATGAGTCGAAAACATTTCTCACAGAAAGAGAGCAGGGAACTTGTTTGAACATTTAAGCTGCAGTATGGAGGAAGAGCAGGGCTGCCTGGGGGGGTGGGGGTGGGGGGTATTCTTCCTTTCAGATTTGTTTAGAGAGGGGATGATTAGTAATCAACAGGTGAAAAGCAAGATAAATAACGTTTTCCACAGATGGGCCTTTGTCATGCAGAGGTGACAGTGAGTGTGTGTGTATCCTGCATGTGTGTTGGATGCAAGGAAAACACCTCTAAGCTGGCTACAGCTATAATCCTCACGTGCAGCTCACATCTAATCAAAGCTTGTGTGTGTGTGTGTGTGCACGCACGTGTGCGGCACATCCCATGACGTCATGCTTTCGTCCCGTGCAGCTTAGGCAGCATGTCAGTGTGAATTAAACATCCAGATCACATGACACTTGACCTCTGACCTCTGCTGTGTCCTGTGCCAGTGACAAAAAAAACAACACAAGTTTAAATACCAGCGAGTGTGTGTGAGCCTTTGTATGTGTGTGTGTGTGTGTGTGTGTGTGTGCTGGCTCAAAGAAACTGAAACACTGTGCAAATCTTGACCAAAACAACAGACGGAAAGAGGGAAAGCGAGAAAGACAGATAGAGAGAGAGGGGGGGAAGAGGAATAAAATGATAAGGTAAGACAAACAGAAAGTGAAGTTCTGTAACACTGAGGGATGGAGGGAGCCTGACAGTTGTTAATAATGTCCCATAGGGGCCGTCACCTGCCAAACCAACATTAATAGGCAGCTTGAAAAGGCCGCAGCAGGTCAGTGGGGGATCACAATCGAAAGTTTGCCCACGGATGTGGCTATACCTGAACTGTTGCTATGACAACTGGAGCTTCAGCTGAAGTAAGGTGAAAAAGTTTGTGGACACATTTACAAAGAAACAGAAAATCTTGCACATACAAAGTCTGGACATATGCGGCCGGTCTATCACAGGGGTGACATATACTAAGACCTCTAACTCCAGTCAGAAAGGCCCCAGGCCCAAGGATCAAACCCAGAACCTGGTTGGTAACAGTGAACCACTGAACCACCAAGCCACCTACTTTTGTTTCTTGTTTTTGTCTATTGTGAGGACCATGCTGTTGCACTGTTGGAGTGCCTTTCATTAAATCACAACACCCTGATGGTTTGAATAATTTTGAATATTAAATAGACTTTCTTGGCTTACATGAATTCACCTGATAAATACAGTTTTCAAGACAAATTACTACAAAACATTTTATTGCATCACCATTTGTGCTCAACAAACTGCTTTTATTCCTTTTATGGTCAGATACTGACTCACATAATGAGGCTGACTCCCATGGTTTGAAAATGGGCTGCATTTATCTGTGCACTGTGATGTGTACAGTTGCCAGGTGATATGATTTTGTCCTTCCTTGAGACATTCTCCCATATGCTGGACGTCAGCTCTAATATCTTTTCTAATGTCTGTTCAGAGCCTTCCTGAGCAGCCAGTATTTGGGGTCGAGGGCTATGGGTGGAATATTACAGGTTACAGGTGTTTATTTAGACATAGCCATATATTTTCTCTTAGGTGTGTGTGTGTGTGTGTGTGTGTGTGTGTGTGTGTGTGTGTGTGTAAGTTGTGTTTGTCCATAGCACTTATGAGGTGCACAGCAGCAGATGGCATGTGCCGTCATCTTCCACAGCTTGAACTTCTCAGTGTCACACACACACACACACACACGCACATTTGCTCCTATGCACATGCCTCTGCGTAATTTCAACACAACATAAAACTATGCAGCATTCTATTTTGTAGTGCATGACTAAATCATGGTAGGAATATTATTTTACTTCTAGTTTCCAGTCATTTGTGTGTGAGGCCCACAGTGACAGGTGCAGAGTTTATTATTGGGTTGGTGACTCAGTCTGTCTGTCAGTCTTTATAACTGAAATACAGAGGGGTGGTTAACCCTTATCAGCACTACACATTCATGTTGTTACGTAACACACACATATACACACAGGGATGCATGAGGATAGATGGAAAAAAAACACAAAATGACACTAACACAAATGCACAACCTCTGACATTAGCCCACAGCCCCCACCCTCATCTGCCCCTCACATGTTACAAACACACACACACACTATCTAATGACACTAACGCAACACAAGTCCTTCAAAGCAGAGGCAATATTTTTGTGCTTGCAGCACCTTGACTCACCCCCCACCCCCTCCAGCGCACTTTCACCAGGGCTTATTGTGATACACACCACAAGCCCTGCTGCTGTACCTATTTGCATTCACATGGTCGCTGTACGTCTGATGTATGGGCTGTTTATAGCTTTACCCTATCAATAGATGATGACAAGTCCCCCTTACTATGCAGGCCAGGTTATACCATAACATGCTTGTGTGTTTGTATGTGTGTGTGTGTGTGTGTGTGTGTGTGTGTGTGTTTGTATGTGTGTGTGCGATTGGAACAGCTGTGAGCAAAGCCCTGACGGTCCTCTCTGCTGGTCACTGCTGCTCTGCGTTAGCTTGATGTTTCCTCTCCTGCGGCGGGGTGAAAACAGACGAGATGAGGCAGCCGCAGACAGTCTGGTTAGTCTGTTCACATGCTCTCAGACACGCACGCATAAAAACAGAAATGATAATAACAAGATTATCAAAACGCATGTAACGTCAAAATCAAACAAACACATTAGGTGAGCAGAAAGAGAAAGTGCCACCACAGGGCAACGCAGCAGTGAAAGCCATGTCACATTATGCAGAGTCAATAGGAAAAAGAACTATTTTTCAAAAGACAGCAAAGGAAGATATCTTTCAGGCACCATTGTTTTCCTGTTGGCAGCAGTAACAGCGTATGGGGCATTAGGTAGAACTCTTTCCTGCTAATCAATACAAGTTGTAAGAGTCCCCCTCTCTCTCTGTCTCTTCCTTTCTATTTCTCTCTCTCTCTCACAGATCCATTGTAATGCAGCACAGAGCACTCCACACATGGCCTTCACAAAGGCTGCTTGTACTCTAGTAGACCTTGAGCTGGGAGCCTTTGTAGCAAAAGTCCGTGACCTCACTCATTCCTTTTATTACACAGACACATACACATAAACGCACAGTCCAGAGGAAGAACACATAGAGGTGGATGTTTTCTTTTTCTTCTCTTTTTTTTTTATTTAAAAAAAAGGCACCCGTTGAGATGTAATATAGTTCTATTTACAAACATGAGCCCATGCCCTCAGCACATATATGTGCACGTGCTGATGCACCACCATACCAAGACATATTCTCATAAACACACACACGAGCTCACCGTGCCCCAATCCAGCTTTTCACAGTGCTAATGGCCTTGGTGCTATGAAAGCTCAGAGCAATAAACACAATGCCGGCCCACGCAGCATGTGAGTGAGTAGGCTGTGAGTTGTGTGCTGAATGCATCTGCGTGCGTGTGTGTGTTTGCGAAGGAGCCAGGCTTTGTCACGGCCCCTCACACACTGAGCTTCCAGAAAAGGCCATGTTTCAATATGGTTTTGTAAGGACCATGCCTCCGGGGGCTCAAAGCAGACAACCTGTTCACTATAGCTCAGTGTTTTATCACTCATTGACTATACCAGGAGATTTTTCATATATTGAACATGCTCAACTATCGGGCTGTGTTTCACTCTCTTTAGCCTTGTTTGCAAAGTGTGTGAATGGGCAGTGCATCAGTCTGTTGGCCCTTTGGTCCGAGGTGAAATATCTCAGCAGCTATTGAATGGGTTGCCACAAATGTTTGTACATTCATTCATGGTCCCCAGAGGATGATGACCCTGTGCCTTTTCCTCTAGCACTCATAATGGGCTATAGTTGGATGAATTGCAAATTCATTTGGTACAGATATTCTTGTGACTTAAAGGGATAGTTCAACAGTTTGGCAAATTCACCTATTGCTATAATCCCTATATATTCATAGGGGTAGGTTCATTACTTTGTCGGTGCAAGTTGTTTTGAGATTCGCAGGGCAGAGACGTGAGCTGCTCGGAGAACACAATTGAGGTAACGGTACATTGTGGAGAAGTTGTGACCTGCAAGTTGTTGGATTGTGTATTTGATGAGTTTTGAGGGACAGGGGATCATACCGTGTTAGCTGAGCAGCTCACATCTCTGCCCTGTGGATCTAAAAAAAAACACGCACCAACAATTAAAGGTAATGAACCTATAGGATTATGGCAGTGGGTGGATTTGCCAAAATGTTGAACTATCCCTTTAACCTCTGTTTTCAGTCACATACTGTATTTAATTTCACAGTTAAGTAATTTAGCATCACTGCCACACTGCAACACTGATTGTGGGTTCTGTGATTGTTCTGTATACTTGATTTGCTTATTTACTCCTATCATTTTTATTTGACCCTATATTTTTTTTTCTATACCTGGACTTTAGGTTGTGGCAACAATCACAATAGTGTTAAAAAAAAATCTACCACTACTACTATTACTACTAATATCTTCAGTCTAAGATAGGCTACTGTGTTTAGTGCTAGTTAAAAGGTAAGTGAAAAGGTTTGTAACAACCAATTTATGACCTAAACAGTGCAGATGGATTGTGATTGGATCTCAGTTCATATTTAAAGCAGAAGTAAGCGGAATGTTTGTGTTAATATAAGTCTTAAATAGTTATATCTTCCGACAGCAATCACTTATATAGAGTGTTTGGTCTGAAACACGGGTCTGTCAGTCACTCTGCTCTGCTGTAAGCCGAGGAGAAAACTTTCCTTGTATCCTACAACCTTTATCCAATGAGGAGAGAGAACGGCATAAAGGTGTGTGCAGCCAAGGGATGCGCGTGAATGTGGTGACGTATAGGGACGAGGGCGAGGACTGCTAACTCCATCGGCTGACAAGAAGTTAGCCAAAACGACCGGATCGCTTACTTCTGCTTTAAGGCTTACAAATCAAACAGATCTCTATTCACAGTAGCACTTCCACTTGAACACTTAAAATGATCTGTTATTCAACTTTTTGTCTCCATTGTGGTTGTAAATAGAAAGATGGTGCTTCACTACCATCATTTGTGGAGTGCAGCAGACAAGCTAATGCCAGTCATGCATTCGAGGGTTCCTCCTGTTTCCCTAAAATGAACAAATGGCTGCCTGAACTTTTACGTAAGAGGTTTTTACTGGTGGAAAATGCTGTCGATTTGGGACAAAAACAGATATGTTTTCTTAATTTACTCACACTGGTGTGGACATGGCCTTGGCTCAAAGTGAAAGATTCTCACATATGAAAAAGACAACCACACATGGTTTGAGTCCATCTCCCATGGCCATATACTGACGTGTAAAGCAGCTGTGCTGGCAGTTGTCAGTGTGGTAACCAGAGAGAGGAACAGAACAGAACAGAACAGGACTTCAGCAATAATGCCACAGTGGGTCTGTGTGTGTATGTGTGTGCATGAGAGAGAGAGAGGGAGAGAGAGAGAGAGGGAGAGAGAAAGAGAGGCAGAGCCTGCTGAGCCAGGCCTCTCATTATGTGGGATGTAATCTGAGCTTTCGGGGCCCGGACCAGCCCTCCGACTGTGCTGAATGGGGGTCGAGCACCGGCCCCCACTGTCTTTCCTGTGCTTTCACTCTGCTTAGCTCGGCAACTCTGATTATAAACCGAGAGGGTGGGGTGGGCGTTTGGGGCAGGGGAGTGGTGGAGGTTTGGGTGGATCAGGGGTGGTGAAGTTTAGCGCTGGTGTGGGTGTGATGGTAAGCTCCAGTTTGTGGGTTTTCCGAGTCTGTCTTGCCAAGCTGTGCTGGGAGTTGCAGCAATTTGTGGTCTTATCTGCATATACAGTACCAAAACACCGAAAAATATGAGGATGAAACTATGTTCCACTTTGACTCCAACTTCACTACTGCCGTTGGACCTGATACTCAGACTTTTTGTTATTGTATGTTATATTGATAGTTAGATTTGATTGTAGTTGAATATACACCTGTTGCTTCTGCTTCTTGACACATCTTCATTGCTGCTCATCGAATCATCAAGTGTTTTGGGTCTTTCAACACCCTCCTCCTGTTGGACTTTATGGATGGCTTGTCCCTTCCTTACTACTTTAATATCCAATGAACTTAAGGCTCTGGGCAGGGATAAGGCTGCAAAAGCCACAATTCCAACCTCTTCTGGGAGACAAGTTGCCCTCTAGCCGACTAGCTGATACTCAGTGATGAGTCACTCAAACTTGAAAAGCTAATTCTCAAAGGGCTCTTCCATGTGGTCCTCCCAGTAAACCACTTTGGTTTGGTGGACTCCAGACAAAAGAGTGATGTGTGGAGAACTTAGGTTGCTGCTCATGGTCCACCATTAGCTGCCAGTCCCTTGCCTGAGGTGCTGCCTCCAGTGCCACTGCCCATCAACTGCACAATCCAAAAATATGTTCCTCCTCTCTTTACTGGTTGTATTGGTGTTTTGGGGTCTTCATCTCCCTCCTGGTGTTTTGAAACATCACCACTTTTTGGTTCTTCAAATATGGTAATTTGGCATCTTTCTTTTCAGATGTAATGATAATAATGACCAATGTCATTGAATGTCTCCAGAATGTGGTTCACGTTGATGTGAAATCAGTTCCATGCTGACGTAACGTTTGCTGCTGGCCACCTGACCCACGCTTCTTGGATTCAATGCCGCAGCAACAAGAGGTTGAGGGTTGGAGGTGACTCCAGGCCTAGCTCCTCCTGCGTCCAGGTTGGATACCTGTGTCTTGTTGCTCCTGAACCACTGAATGTACAAGTGTGACAATGGTTTTTCTAATATTTGAAGGGGACAACAAAGATCATGAAACTCTGGTTTATAATATGTATGATGTGCATACTGTAATATGGCCCCTTGCTGATATCATCTATACATTAAAAACTCAATTACAGTGAATCCAGTTTTCACACGTTGTTACAATGGGACAGGATTATGATATGACTGTGTATGTGTGCAAATGCACATGCGTATTAAGCCGTGATGCTGAAGTCAGCCCCACCACAGAGCAAAGATAACCTTGGATCACCTCAGACTAAATGACCGCTCCTGCACAATAGAGATGATTAATGCCCACCTTTAGTGTCTCTTTCACACACATCCACATCCACATCCACATCCACACAAGAACAAGAATCAAGTCACGTGTACTGCATGTGCGTTGTTAGGGTGACAACCTTGTCCCTTAGAGCTAATGAGGCCTGGCGACCAGAGTCTCATGGTGCGATCTGTACTTGATACTAGGGCATTAGCTAAATGCAGCAGGCACACCATTCATTTCCCTTGGTACGTATTCATCAAAGGACTATATATTATACATCTCACTACAGCCATTATCGCCACTATTTACATGCAGAGAAAGACCCATCTCAGCCAATGAAATGCACATCACCTATCATGCTAAAAAGTTTTGCCTGGTAAAACAGCCTTAATTGCTGTAAAGAAAAGATAGCATTGTGAGCTGACCCTGTTTCTGGATGGCAGAAGTGGGTCTCACTAATGTCTAATGAGTGCAGCTGTAAAGGTTGTGTGCTCTGCTCTGTGATATGGCATGTATATGGGTGTCTTTGTGTAAAAAGGGGGCGGTGGTTTACCCCAGGGGAGCTCTGTGCCTACCTTTATGTGCTCCTGTGTTTACTTTCTACCAGTTGTAATTGGAGGAGTGACTCAGTCTGCTGCTCTCATGGGAGCAAATTATTAATTTGTAGCCATTCCTGCTAGACTGCAGTTTCAACAGTACAACAGATGCAGAGGAAAGGGGAAGATTTTAGGGCAAGTCCTCCATTGTATTGTATATTATACAGTAATATAAAATCTTTGACGTGTCTCATGCGGAGAGATTGCAGGAATTCATATGTAGTCTAAGAGGAGTATTTTTCTTCCATCCTTCCATCTCTCTTTTTCCATCAGTCTCTGTCTGTGCCTCATTCTGCATTCTACCTCTGTATTTGAGTGTGTGTGTGTGTGTGTGTGTGTGTGTGTGTGTGTGTGTGTGTGTGTGTGTGTGTGTGTGTGTGTGTGTTAGAAGTGAGCAGGGTGGTAGTTGGCATCCCACACTGCTTGTGAGTCAGCTGAATCACTTACACTTGGCACAGCGTGTCATTTGAGAGAGAGCGAGAGAGAGAGAGAAGGAGAGGAAAACAGAGAAAGAAAGACAGACAGCAAGAAGCGGCAAGAAAGAGGCGAGACTCATGACAGAGGGCACAGAGTGGTAAATAGTAGCCGAGTGGGGGAGGTGGTGAAATATGTGTTTCCAAAATCTGATGGGTGTAGCTGGTGAAAATATTGATGTGGCAGGTGCTAGGTTACTCAGTCACTGACCACACTAAGTGGAGAAACTGGGTTATTGGGAGGAATTAAGACTGAGGCAACGAGAGACTGCTCACATGGAAGTGCAGCTGGTCAGCAATTTCAATTTCAATTTCCAAGCATTTTTATAGTTTATCAATTTATCATAACACTCTTTTTAGGGCAGTTGCAGTGCCAACACATTGAGAGATTACGAAATGAAATGGTTAAATTATTTATGGCCAATTTCAGTTTTAGTCTGTTTTTCATATCTGTGATTCATATCTGCAAGCAAGGATTATGTCTCATGCTGTGCAACAAACTATAAACATTTTTCAAGTCCTCCAAATTGAATGTCAAATCACGTCCCTCCAGAGCGACACATAAAAGCATTGTCTGAACTGACATCCCTGTCAACAGGACAGAGTTGCTGTCAGAAATACTAAGATCTTAGACTGCTGTGGATAAAGGTTTGATGAGTTAAAGTTAATCCATCCATTGTCTATGCCGCATATCTGCCAGGGTGGCAAGGGGCTGGAGGCAATCCCTGCTGACATGGGGCAAGGGCGGTTATACACCCTGGGCCGGTCTATCACAGGGACGATATTAAGGCCTTTTGAGTTTTGCCCCCCTCCCTTAAAGAAAAGGCAATAAAAAAGCTATACATTTCATGCCGCACCAGCAGGCACCGATAAAACGCATTGGCCAATCATAGCACGGTATAGAAGTGTGCTTCCGGTCTGATCTTTGTTTACTTTATCCATGACTACCTTCATACTTTGTGTTGTAAGGGGCCATTCAGATGCACAAATCCATTATGTGCATCAACAACACGCATGCAGCAAGTTGCACATCACGTGATAAGAATTAACCTATGAGTTCATGCCAACCTGCTTCTCCAGCAGCAACGTGCTATCCCTTGGCAAGCAGCAGCCCACCCACTCCCCCGGTCCAACCCCCCTGTGCAACCAAAAACTCAGTTTTCATCTCTACACGTAAATGCGAAAACGTTTTGAAAGGTCTACCGCCCAGAAGGAGTTTCTGAAAATATCGATTTTTAAGGACCAAAAACGCTGTTTAGGTGTGGATGATAGGCACAAACGCATAGAAAAGTATCCAGTTTGGGCCATATGCATTACATTTATGCGTGAACATGGTGTTCCAGACAAACAACACACACACACTCACATTTACATCTACAGGCAAGTTAGAGTCACCAATCCACCTATTGTACATGGCTTTGGACTGTGGGAGGAAGCCAGAGTACGCGGAGAGACACATGCAAAAACCACTTCATTATCATAATAACCATTTCCTTATGGTTAACAGAATAATTGTGGCTAAAAGCAATCAGCATTGGCGGGTGTGAAAAAGAAAATGAACAGCATTAAAGCAAAGACTTTGTGGCTGAGGTCCTATCCAAGGTGAACTTTATCTATACAGACTTGATGCTGCAGTAACTCTACTCTTCACTCTGGTACTTCTGGTACTTGTTTTGCATTGCACATGCTATAGATAACTGAAACCTGGAAGCTGAGGCCTACTTTCATGCCACACAGCTGTTCACCAGCAGTGGCAGCCATGGACGGTAGACAGATTGACAGTGAGATCATGCATGAGCGCTGACTCACACAACAACAGGGCACAGATTTTCACATGCATGCACAGGGACCTGCGCATGTCCCTTTTTTTATGTTTAAATCTTCACAGTGAATGTGTGTTACTGTGTTTGAGGCTGATTGTGTCCAACAGGCCACATCCAACCTCGGAGGAGACGCTGTCTGCTCACCAAACCAAAACTTATCCTGACCACAGAGGAGAAAAGACAGAAAAAAAGAGGAACGTGAGACACACACATAGCAAAGGGGAATGTGTGTGTGTGTGTAAGAGGGAGAGAGAGAAAGAGGTTGAGTGGCTGAACAGAGGAGAGAGAGACAGAAACTGTTGTTTATGATCGTTTGTATGTCTGCATGTTCATTGGGGGGTTGTGTAAGCACCTTTGTCTGCCTGTTTATTGTGCATTTGTAAAACGGGAGCAAGCCAAACCATGTCCCATATCTTTTTATACCGCGGCCCAGTGTTTTACCCTCTCTGACAATAAGATGGCTGGTGATTTGTGAGTTGCTATCTTTAAGCCCTGCTGACCTATGGGCAGCTGGAAAAGGAGACCTGAACTGGGGAGCAAGAAGGTGGGTGTGGCGACTGGCAGGGCTCCTGTGTGCGTCTCTGTGTACTGATCTGGTCTCGGATGAGGTTGACCTGCTTTTTGCTGAGAATGTTGGGCATTGCCTCGTGAAATCTGCTCCATGACACAGAGGTTGCTTTCCCAAAGATCAGCAGTAAACCTATCTCAGCCTTTCAAGAGGGCTTTGGAAAAAAGATCGGGTGACAACTCATGTTACACACTTGAACAAATAAGGTGACACAAACAGATGCCTCCTTCTTGTTAGATTTGTGAACGACTTCAAAAGCCCTCCTGCCAGGAAAGTTGTTTTCATGACAAGAACCAAACCAACTGAACAAATCTTTATCAGCCCTCATGGATCTGGTCATGTTGAGCCATCGGAATTGAAACCATCTGACACGCTAAATACAACCAATCATACACCCCCCAAAAAAACAATACCATGATGAGAGGACAAATAGTGCTTGACCAACTGTTATCTTTTTTTTCTCCCTTGTCCCTGCACATTAGGAACAGTGCTGTTGACTCATGTCCTTATTCTTAGCTTGTTGCATCACATGTCCTTTTAGTACAGTTTGGCTGGTACAGCATCTATTTCAGTCCATCTCTATGGACAAACATACTGTTAGGGGGAAGGAGGTGAGGGGTGATGGAGAAGCAAAAGACGGCAAGAGAGTAAGGCTAGAGCCACATCGGGATGTAGAGTTGTCAGAGTGGATGAGTGCTCCCACTGTCATTACGTTTACATGCAGAGCTTAATCGAGCTATGCTCAAAATTCGATTTTGGCATCAAGTCGGACTTCTGTCCTTGTCTCAATATACATGCAACTGAGAAAACCGAATAACTGATGGGGTCCGCCCCCTCATGCGGCGTCACCCGTTGCTTCAGCAGGTTAATACGCCGCCTGTCCTGTTGACTTTTCTGTCACCTCGTAAAAAACTGAATATAAACAACTTATACGGTAAGCTTAATAATAAATTCTCAACTGCAGTTCCCAACCAGACGCGCCAGCCTGGGCTGGATGCGCGCTGAGAATAGGATACAGGCTTCCTTTCTCTCTCTCTCTCTTTTTTTAAAAATAAAACCCTCTTGCTGGTTGTGCTGTGTGAAATGCATTGAATCGGCGCTGATGTTGGGTTTTTTTCTTTACTTTGCCGGGTTTGGGCAGCTTCTCTGCTCCACTTTGTGCCGTCTCTGTGGAGCATGCGCACATGCATTGTCCAGTTATACTCCGACTAAGGTGTATACATGACGGAGAAAATCGAATTCCAATCGCATTATCTGGGTGTCTTAATCGGAGTTCTCCAACTCCGATTTCAGTCGGACTAAGGTGTTTACATGCACTTCAGTTGTCCAGTTATAGTCGGATTAAGGCAATAATTCGTTTTTTTTCAAGTGTGGGGAGAGGGAGAAGATAGCACAAAATGGATTGAAGTCGTAATCAAAAGTTACTCATTATAGTATAAGCATGTCAGCAGTCAAAAAGAAATGAATGAATGAAAGTTCCGCACCAGTCTTTCTTTTAATCACCAGCCCTGTTTACATGGATCCAAAAACCCTATTTATAATCAGATTAATAGGTAAATCAGATTCAAAATGTCTCATGTAATCACCTTAGCAGATCCGACTCACCTGGATCTGATTAAATTTCCGATTGAAAAGAGGGTGTCTACGCTGATTGATAACCAGCTTGATGCCGCATATAAACGGCTGAATACAGTGGATTATTCATTCTGCGCATGTGCGCCCTACTACGTAGGAGTCACATATTGACATTTGCGGGAAATAGGAAACTGTTTCAGGCTTTGGGGCCATATACCTCCCCATGAATGTGGACAACTTCACAAATGACCGGCGTGTCATTCTGAAATTTGCCTGCCATTCCTGATCTTTGAACTCGGTAAGGACTAACGGTCTCCCACCAGTGCTTGCTGCGTATTTTCATCCACTGGCTCTGAGTTTTTTACAGAGGAAGGGGCAAGCTGATCATTCCAGGTAAAAAATAGTACTGTCTTCTTCTCCTGGCCAAATATCTCTGGAGGGTAATAAACTGCTGAGACCGTAGAGCCGCAAACAAATGCTAAGAAAACACTAGCGTCCCCAACAAAACAACGTGGATTCTCCAGATGAAAACACGGAAGTGCACCTCTTCTTCTTTGGCATCTTTGCAGGTAGTGGGAGTGAGACCTTTTGCGCATGTCAATAAAACTATATAATCGGCTTCAGCTGGGACCATGTATACGCAGATTGAATGTGGATCGCTTTATTTAGTGTTCATGTATACAGATCGAATAAGATTCATTTAATCCGATTGTTTTCAATCAGACTGAGGAAAACACTGCATGTAGACGTGACTACACCAAGGGCTATTTCCAGTGTTGGAACAAAACCTTCAACAACCTGTTTTGCTTTTATTTCTATCACTTTTTTCTTAGACTCAACTTAGTATGCTAACCTGTTTGCCCAAGCCTGCTCTGAGGCTCCTGCCAAGACTGGCAAGCTGTTGCTAATTTTAGCTATGTAGTAATAGCAAAACTTTGTAAGCAAAACAAATAGCTCCTTTAAAGGTTTAGGTAAACATTTGGGGAACTTGCTTAGAGAGTAAGATGAGTAGACTGGTAGACTATAGCTAGCCACACACACACTTAGTTTAATCTCTCCAAATCCCACATATTGTTGTTAATAGTAAATAATTACTTTCATTCTTGGCTGGGTTTTCACTGAGTCTTTAGGTGGTCAGATAACTTCTTTTCTAATAATGACTCTGAAGTAAAGCTAACAACACTGGGCACACTGGAGTCCACCCTCATTTATATCCTAAAAAGTCAGACTTACTATTTCTAGAGCAATATTCAACAAGTCCTCTTTAAAAAACAAACAAACAAACAAACAAACAAAATGCAGAAGTCAAACCTGCCCCAATTTAGGCCTAAAACTTGTGCAAATATTTTTAACATGGCCACCATGGATGTTGAAACACTACAGTGATATTAAAGGCACATAATCTTAAATATCTAAAACACAACCTGTCTTTGTTGGCAGGGTCACAACCAGGAGAGCACACAGCTGCAAACGTTGGTGCAAGTCTAAAACCTTAGGACTTGGCCACATCTATTATCAAGATTTATTTCCTCAAGTCAAACTCTCTGATTCCATATTGGCTTAAATCAATATCTCTTTGTGAGTGATAGCCGGGGGCTCTCAAACCTCATTACACAAAATAGATCTGTATTGTATCAGGGAGCCTCACATAGATAACATTTGGCTGGTGACTGCCATCTGACAGGAGTTTGCTTTTGGGGCTAACTAGCAGCTGACGTAATGGTGAAATCACATTTTGCTGAAGAGCCTTGAGGACACCCACTGGTATTACATCCTCTGACTGTATTCAGTGTCTCTATTCTTCAGCACTATTACAGAGATCAGACAAAAAATATATATATAAATATTACCTGCACAGTGATGTGTCTGTTTTCCCTGTGATTACTGTAAAGTCTCAACAGCAAAAGCTATGAAAGCTACAACCCCCTGTTGTGCTACAGCAAAGCCGAATGTGTCAACAGCTTCATCAGATGTCAACTTTAAATATCTGCCCGTCACTGAGATATCCTGTACTGATGGAAATAAACAGTTCAAGCATGTGACAGCACTCTGTGCAGTTTCTATTAGCGGTTCTGGAGCTGGATATCAGAAGTTGATGCCGACATTTGTCACATGTATTCATTTTAATACATGCAGTTCTACTAACTCAGTTCTCACAGATTCCTATTTCCGTGATGTAGATAAATAATCTTTGACAATATATTTATGAATAATGCTATTCATTACTATAACAGGGAATCAAATAATCGATTGACTCAGTCACTCCTGAAGATCCACATTTAGGAGTGATATCATTTTAAAGAGCTAACACATACATTTAGAAGAACAAATTTGTCGACCAAAACAAGGTTAGTATTGTTTTTACATAGGGGCTTTTGTTCCACTAATGATCAGAATAACTTACCAGTGTGTAAACGTTCAACACATCAGTCTGAGGTGGATCAAACATAATACATATTCATTCAGCAAAGCTTGTCACATCAACAGTCATTATTATTAAGATTTCATAAAAGCACACTTAACCATAAGTGTTTTTCAAGCATATGATTTCAAAATTGAATTAAGTGAAGATGCTCTTCCGGGAAGACTCACCACTCGTAATTTATGATCACTCGCTACCTTTTTCAAAGCGGTGTATGTTTCTCATGAGAGCCATCTTGGATGATGTTATCATTTTAGAGAAAATAAACAGAAGACTCATCCCCTGCTCAATAATTTTGTTATTGTTCTCATAAAACTGCTGCTTCAGTACAGGAGCACTAAGAACAAATTAATGAACATTAATGCGTTCTCCTGCAAGTGAAGAGTACTTAAAATGTAAACAAGACTGCTTGTGAAACCATTTCATTTTATAGCAAGTTATCGATCAAAGTGATTACAATTTGAGATAAAAACCATGTAAATATATTACACTATATTACAAATATATACACTTACTGTATATATTTTGTTTTTTTGTGATGTGGGAATTGATGTGGAAGGGGTCCCAAAATGTGTTAAATTTCATCTATAAATTCTTCTCTCTCTCAAATGCACGCACACACACACACACACATAAACAGACACACACAAACAAATAGCATATAATCAGTGTCTGCAGTTTCCTGTGGAGGAGAAAGCAACGGTCTAAATGATGATCTTTATGTTGCGGTTCAGTGAAAGCCTGTGGTCTCACTGCAACTCTGTATACGTTTCTATTTTGTGAGTGCGTGTGTGTGTGTGTCAGTGTGTACCCAACCATTACCGTGTCTATTGTGTGTGGCTGTCAAGCCACCATGAATACGACTGGAGTTTCAATTGCAGGGTGGGAGGAAGGATCCAACAGCTTATGGCTTAGGCACAACATAATATTTTCATCTCTGGCTTGACAACAGCATTTACATTCTCAAAGTCCAGTCCGAGAAAGAGATGACAGAGGAGGTGCCACACACAGTGTCTCAAATGGTTTAATATAACAGATTCTTCTATGACGCACACTCTTGAATACTGTCATTCAAAGGTCATTGCTGTTGACATCACTACTGCTGCTTAAAATGCATTTAGCATTATCATACTTATTAGCGCTAAGTAACGTCATCGTAGATACCCAGACAATCACTGTGATCATGGACCCATCACCATTATCACTGTCGCTATTGCTGTCGTCATCGGTATCATTGTAACAACCAGTTGTTCTGCATCTGCTCTTTCAATTTTCAACTCTGCGTTCTCTCCTTCCTCCCTTCTCTCTCTTCCTCTTTCCTCTTTTCCCTTGAGGTACCTGTAGCACAGACCCCTGCAGGGCTATGCTAATAACAGCTTTTCTCCAGAGACAGCTCCAACTATTGGCTTCAATAAAGACTGCCTTCCTGCTGGCTCATTGCAGGCTTTGACTCTGCAACCTGTCACATGGGGTTACAGTGCTGCGCTGTCAACCGTCAGCCCACACATACCTGTTTGCCTGTGGAAGACACATATAGCACTGCTTCATTTTAGATGACTGAGGGAGGATGTGTGAATTTGGCACAGGTCACTGGCGACTAGGCTGGGCGACTATGGAGGCAATAAGTGTTGGTTGTCCATTCAGAAAGTGAGGTGCTGGACAGAACTGACTGTTTGTAGTTTGTGTAATAGCAGACAGCTTTAACTTCTTCTGTTGCCACATAGCCAACGTTAGCATTAACAGCCAATTACTGAACAGCCCAGAAGAAATCTTGCTCCAAGTTTGTTCAACATCCAAACTTCATACTTAGGCCACATGGAAATGGAGCTTCACCCAAAACAATCTTTTTCTTGTTCGTTTTGAAAAAAAAAAAAATCCATAAATATGGCAATTTTTCAAAAGATCTGTAAACGGATCCACTGAAAACGACTCAAAGCGCTGCAGTACATATGCCAGGCCTGTGTGGAGCATGTGTGGAAAGAGCTGCAACATAAGGAAAACATAAGAAAACACACACAAATACACAGACTTGCTGCAAATTCAGAAAACATCCTTGTCAATATGACACCAGATGGAAATACAGACAACAAGGAGACACTAAAAAGTGTTGAACTTGGCTGTGACTTTTGAAGTTATTTGAAGTTGTGTTGTGCTTTGGAAAATAAATTAAAAATGAAGAACTCCTATGAAACTTAAAAAGGATAATTTGTCCACAAAAGCCTTCCTGAAACCATGTAACCTTTACATAAATAGTTTGACATAGGATTCACTACCTTGTACATGAAGACTGATGCCACCCTCATGTCTTTAGTCTGTGCTGGTTGCCTGGCAACTGGTCCAAGACAAGAAGAGGTCCAGCATGTAAGCCCACATAAAGCTATAACTTTTACACATACTTTTTTTTGGCACAGATTAACTTTCAGCACAGAGCTAGGCTGCTGTTGCCGCTCTTTCAAGACTTTAAAGTAAGTCGACCTCTGGTTTCAGAGACACATCTACTGCACTGCACATGTCAGAGCGGTATTGATCTTCTCATGTAACTCTCAGCAAGAGAGCAGATGAGCTTATGACTACAATCAAAAAGAAAAAAAGGCTGCCAAATAAAAAATTATTTGAACCTTTAGTTATAAAAAAGTATATTCTATGAGGTCATATTTGTTCAATCCAACATCATTTGTGTGATATGTTCAGGTTGAATGATGATGACACAACATATTCTGCAGTCACAGTGAATGCTGTCGTCAGAGGAATGTGTTGACTCTTAATCCGTTATCGGAGTTCCATATAATATTTTTGAGACAGAGCCTCTGCAGCAAGCCAAAGACTCTTGGTCCTGGTTTAACTGGTGGTGCATATTTTCTTTATTGCCCTCTGTCTATATTTGATATATGATTACCGTCATTTTTCTGGCAAAGCTGTAATTTCTTCCCTCTATTCATACTCTCTCTCTCTCTCTAGCTTCCTGCAGCTCTACCCATCACTCTTCACTATTTCAGTCCCTCCTCCTACATCCCTCCCTCTCCCTCTCATTTCTCCATCCATCCATGTCTCTGCTAACCTCTCCATCATGTCACCAGTCCATTCTTTCTTTCCTACCTCTAACTTTTCACCGCTCTGTACTTCCATCTGCTCTCTTCACGAACAACCCCTCCTCCCCCTCCCACCCTCCCATCCCCCCATCCCCTCCATCCCATCCCATCCTTCTCATCTAGATGGCCAGGCTGTTGACGTCTGCAGTAGCGGTGGAGCGCAGCCAAGAGCTGCCATTAAATCAAACCGATTCCTAATGAAATACACACACACACACATACAGTACACACACACATGTGCAGGGCGAGATGTGTACGCCCTCACACATGCTCACATTACTGTAATAGCACGTACGTCTACATGTATTTACAAATACACACACAAACTCGGCACTTGTGTTTTGTCACCTAATTCTCTACGTCATAGAAAAAGTCACACTGCATGTCTGACAATTCAGAGCTTCATATTTGGTGAAGGCTCCTGGTGAGAAGCAGCAACAGTCGCACGGTGAAATGTGCCCTATTTTAACTCTACTTCTGTAGCAGTGGCACAACAACTGCTAAAGCCTTTTATTATCTCAGCCAAACTTATTTTCTTGTGCAACACTGAGGGGTTTTTATATCGGGAACATCAGATGACACAAACTACCTTTTTTTCTAAATCGAAGGGAAAAAATCTAACACTGGATAAATATCTGTCTCTGAATATAGACATCATTTCAGAATGTTGTTTACCAAAATAGACTTATTGGGAAGGGTTCAAACTCACCTACTGCTTTTTCATAAAATCTGGAAACTGTCCAGTTGGTTGGCTCAGGCTTCAATACTCTACACAGAAGATAGCCCGTCTGTTCCATATTATATTTTTTACTCACACATCCCCTCCTCTGAGTGCAAAAATCTGTGTTATCTGACCCATATTTTATAATGTGACTCAGGGGGGAAAATTTGCTGCACATTTTTAGCTTAATCACAATGATTTATCCTGACCAGCATGAGCAGTGACACTCTACTTTTATGTCTTTTGGTCAGTATAGGCACCTTATCACCTTATTTCATTTTCATCTGGTTCATACGTTACAGGACACACTCGGCCGCTTTAAAAGTCGGTTTAATCAGGGCTGTGCTCCTTCAAGTGAGACCTACAGATCACATTTCAGTGACATGGTGTGACGTGACCTGGCAGAAGCCCTCTGCAGCTTCTCCACTTCCATTTCCTCCTCCTCCTCCTCCTGCTTCTCCTCGTTTTGGCTGCTGCCGGCTACCAGAAAACTCACAACTCTGCCAGTAATCCTCTGCGATGGCTGACAGCACAGCAGGCACTATATCACACGATGGGATTGACGTTTTATAGGCCTACTGTGGACTGCTATCAGCCTGAGGGGAGGGGGTGACGCATGACCGAGGGACAATGTATAAATCATTGAAATGTGGCTACTGTAAAACTCCATTACTCCACGTAGAGGGGATTATGCCTCTAGGCTTTGGTTTTGCCAAACAAAAGAGTACTTGGGTTTACTGTTAAATTGTTCTGTTGAGGCTGCTAACACTGCGCCACCACACCGTATCATGCAACAGTGCTGTTGAGTTAAACTCATTTGAACCAAACTCAGGATTTAGTACAAATCACCAGATAAGTGCACTTGTTTCCCTTTACCTCTTTTCCCTCCCTAATCATTTAATCCTCCTTAAGATAACACAGTCTTTCTTTCCTCCCTCCTTCCAGGCAAACTGCTGGCATGGTGCAGTTCACTACCACACCGCGGAGCGTAGAGAGAAAGGGAGAGAGACACACAGACACTGCATGAGTCTCCAATTATTCCAGAGGAGCTCTGTTTCTACCTCTCTCAGCACAGACACAGCACGATAGCGAGTTCTCACTTTAGGGCGTACTAAAAATATCTGGAAAAAGGTTGGGGGGCAGACACAGCAAGGACACGGTCATTGTGACGGATAAATAAAGTAACGTAATTTGCGGTAGACAGGATTATATTCTGCACCTCTGTGCAAGTGTGAACGTGCCTAAATAGTTGGCAATGAAGACTTTGACATTAACCTGAGGGCAAATTGTTGACTCATAAACCAAAAGATAGTTAAATGACATCGCTGTTACAAGAAATGTTCCTGCACTTTAGCTGTTTTTATAGTAGTAGTTAGTTACTGTATTTAACTTGAAATCATTAATTCAAAAACAAGGAAGTCAAATCTGATAATGACGAACAACCAAATACCCACAATGCACTTAGAGGACGGTATATGTCAAACTGGACAGGTCGCAGAATGATTTTTTTAAAAAGAGAGAAGTAGAAGCAAAATAATGTTCATCCCTACCAGCCCCTGTAAATTCATTTCTCATGACCATTCATAAAGACCTGGCAGGCGCGTGCTGCCTGGTGTAAACAGGAAGCAGATTTTCTAGCCGTCTCTACGTTTTGCTGAAAATTCCACAAATGACTCTGAGGAACAACAAGGGAAACTGTAGTGTAATAATGCAGAATTTAAGTGCTCTAACAGCTGCTAGCATAGGCAATAAGGTCAATAATGCTTATAACTTTAATATCCACGCTACGTTCACCAGTGGTGGTCAAGGCTGATACAACCCAGTCAGAAGGGGTCTCTGTGACACCTGGGTGTCTACGTCATTGTTTCTAAAGATCTTCATATTTTCCAGTGCAGACAACAACACAACAACAGAGTTTTTAAAACTAAAACTGTGCTGGCACTGTTTCCAATCTTTATTCAAGGCCTACAGTCTCAGGAGTAAGGACCCTATGTAAACATAGCACTCACTCACCATTAAACATTTCAGAATCAAGTTTGCATGCCATTACATATTAAAGGCCTTTTTGTTTTTGTCAAGAGTAGAGGGTGGGGGCAGCTTCTACCACCAGGATGCAAATGGCTCTGTTGTTATGATAATGCCAAAGCCAAACAGTCGGTCTCATTTTAAATGGGTTCCTCTGTTTCTCACCTATAGTGGCAAGAAAAGGTGAAACCACTGGATATATATCGACATGTAGCCTATGTATGTTTAATCTCTTTAATAATAAGCAAATTATCTTCAAGTTAAAAATATAAAAAAAGAAGACCTATTTTTTAACTAACAAATAAATCATTCATAAGTTTGGTTCATATTTAACACAACGAACATCTGGGTCAGGGGTTGGGGTCAAATCAATGAAACCAGGCTGGAGGTGTGATCCATTGCTATTCACAAGAGGCATATAATGATAGGAAATATCAAATCTTCACGGAAATATGATCTGAAGAGACTTAGGATCAATAATTGTTCATTAGTCCGAAGCTGAAAGGGTCACAGAGTCATCTCAGAGAGTTTAAAAAATAATCAGTCCATAGAGAAACTCCAGAAATACACACAAAATGGTCAGTCACATGACAAATTGCTTAGAGTGACAGCTTAAAGGAATCGCTGGGGGGCTTAACATAGTGGGTTATCATGTGCAGATCATGCTGTAGGGGGTGGGGGTGGGGAAACATCACCTTTCGCCACTGCCACTCCACCAGAAGATGTACTGAAACAGGGGGTGAATCGGTGAACTGTGGCGTCCAGCTGTCGACCCTGCAGCTGATCTAGAGGTACTGGCGGAGGTGCGACTGGCAGAAATGTTGAAGCAGGTTAACACCACCTCACCTGTTCTCTAACCTTCATGGTTGCATAGAGAAAAGAGTCCGTGGCAGATGTCACTGCTCATCACTGCACCCCTGAAGTTCTCCAAAGGGGGGCTTGACACTCTACAAAGCTTCTGGGAAAAATGTTTTGTGAGCAGCGGTGTAAAAATGGAACTACGTACCAACATGAAAACATCATCCCAAAGGCGAAGATGGAGCATTTTCATTTAGGGGTTTGTTGCCTCTGGGTCTGGACTCAGAGGCTCAGTAGACACTGGTGATGCAACAGGATAATGACTCTTAAATATTAAAGTAAATTTGCTTCACAAACCAGTTGGAGTGACCTGGTCAGAGCCCAGGCTTTATTCCTGAGGAGATGCTGTGGGATGACTTGAAGAGAGCCGCTCACACCAGAGAGGTCACATACTTTCACTTACCACTCCACCACTCAACATAGTTCTGAGAGTGGGAATCCTTTTTCTTTGTTTTTGTCACTGCCTCCCTCCCTCTCTCTCTCTCTCTCTCGCTGTCTCTCTATCCGAGTTGTAGCGTCGGTCCAGTGCAGTCTTGTGTTTACACACTGCCGTTGCTCAGTGGGATTTTTTTTCTGCAAATCACGGTCCACGTAGTTGACTCAGACACCACAGTGTGCTGCTGGGCTCAGTCCATGTGCGCTGTGCCGTATGAGACAGAGGGAGAGAGAACGGAGAGTAGGCGAGAAAGAGAAAGACAGACACTTAATGACAGAGAAACCCCCCCCCCCCTTAATTCTCTAATGCTTCTTCATATCTAAAGTTCTTATGCAACGCCACCCACTGAGGGCCCATTGGCACATCCCACACACAGGCGCATACACACAACCAGCCTACACACAAGGAGTAGCCTTGAGCATCTTTGTTCTGTGTGGGAGAGGAGTGACATCATTTGGTCCACCTGTGCTGCGTGTGCAAAACAAACACTGCAACATAAACACGGCAAAATGCTCAATCAGGGACGGCCATTTACTCAACAAGCCCTCCTACCTAAACGGCCAAAAGGGTCATTCATCTCTATCCTCCTCACCTATGACCGATATCACCTCACCTTGGTAACAATAATGCACACGTGATTAAGGTTTTGGAAGAGGGCACAGGCAACAAAGCAAATGAACATGTTCTCCAGAGTGTATTGTTAGTGCAATGTCACTTAGTTTATGTCTCCTTTTATGACACACACAAGTCTAAGCATAGCCAACAGCTAGTTAGCTTAGCTTAGTAGAGATTTACATTTACATGGGGTCATTCCTATGTTCCCACAGCCCTATGTTCCCTCATTTCTAACTTTTGTTGTCACTGAAAATTAGGCCCTATGTTCCCACAGCCCTTTGGTCCCACCATTGGTTGGGTTTAGGAGTTGGTTAAGTTTAGTAAAAAGACCAGGTAGAGGCTAGACAGGCCAGATAGATTAGAGTCCAGATAGGTAGAGAGAGTCCAGAGGGAACATAGGGCTGAGGGAACATAGGGCTGTGGGAACATAGGCACGCTCCCAGATACATTTAGCCTGGCTCTGTCCAAAGGTGATAAAACCTGCTTAGCACCTCAACAACAACAGTTAACGCGGTGGATTGGGATATTTCTTGAGAATGCCAGCTAACTGATAAGATACAACAGTGAACAAATACAGAAAAAATAATATAATAGGAATGATTAGTTATGTACAGAATATACTTTGGTAACTGTATGTATGTGAAACAAGTATGAACAGCCCAGTGACAATATTCTGTACAGAAATAAATATCAAGATTGTGTATGTACATGTGCATTGAATTCTGTTGTAGATTATCCAGATTATGTCGTGGACTGAGAGCAGTGGAGTTTAATTGGCAACTCGCTGTACCTTTGATATTGATGTAAACATGATTGAAATTCATATGTCAACAACAACAACAACATGTGAATAAGTAATATCAAAGTGTAATATCAAAAACCTAACAGCAGAATGGGGGAATAAAACAGACCACACAGAGAGACATGTACACATTCAAGCTGTGTCTCAGTTCAATGGCTGCAGCATCCTTCAAAGGCTAAATTTGAGAATAGATTGCATCAGGCGGAGTGACAGGGCTGTCCCATTTCAAAGGCTCCTTGAAATATGGCTGAGAATCACATCCTTCATTTACAGGTAACAAAGGATGCAACAGGTGGATGAAAACAGAATAATCCGAATTCTGTGAACCAAACAGCAACTCAGGACAAATTGAAATCTTTCATAGACCAGACCATCTCATTTCAGATTGGCCTTTATAATCAATGCAGTCTACAGCAGTCATGTTTGTGTAGGTGTAGACCATGAATGCACACATCTATATCACACAGGTTGTGTCTATCTGGGTACAGTAAAGTTACATCACTGTAATGCTCTCTTAATCACAGTTCAATGCACACAAAGGGGAACAAAAAGATTTCAGATACAAAGGACACTAATCATAACACTGTGTATGTTGCAAAGCCTAAGGTTTAATATGCTTCTGGTGGGAAGTACAGAAAATAATCTTTAAGAATCCATTGGAATTTTGCGCTGTGTAATAAATTGCACAAAGTCCTCCCGGGCATACAAGGACAACCTATAATACTGAAACATAGGACAACAAACAAAGCACACATTCACACAAGTACAGAGTATTAGGACATGACTGTATTTGTATTGGTATTATGCATCAGAATCAACAACCGCTCTGTAATGTAATGTGTTACTGTGCCTTTTTTTGTCACAGTGGAGCCATTGCTTTGAGAGTATTATGTTAATCGGATCACAATGATTGGTGAAAGCGGTGACGTTGTGAGTGCGCGTGTGTGTGTGGGAAGAGAGAGCCTGCAGAACAATGCACAACGCAATCTACGTGGACGTGGATGTGACAACTTATGGCAGCACAATTTGCTCGTTTCCTAAACTGATCCGTGCATCAGCAACATGCTCATTAACTTGATGACATAAGCCATGCGCGTCTTTAGGTAACAAGTGTTTGACAAAGTGCCAGTGGTATTTCCACTTGGCGATGAGGTGAGAGGTGATTGGTTCCTCTGGAGCCCCCTGTTCTCGTATGTGTCAGTGGTTATTGCCGAGAGCATAAGAATTTGCATCAGCAGTCACCCACACAGTGATCGTTTCAGCTATTGTTTTTCCATTTGCGTCCTCTCCCTAAACTGGATTCAACAGCAAGTTAACAGGCCCAGACGACGACTCCCTCTCTCTATTTATTAACGTCACACAATATTTTAGCATGTGTCAAATGATGAGTCCCTCGCAAACAGCCCTGGAAGATACCTGACAGTTCATGTTAGTTTCACAAGGTAGAATGTCTCACACAACAACCCAACAATACACAATGCAATTAATTTGATGTTGTTAGTGAACTGATAAAGGACCGTGAAGAGGAGCTGGAAATAAAAACATTCTAACAATTTGTTAGAAGCAATTAAATAACCTGTCTTCGCTTGATTTTCTTTTTTAAATATCATTTACCCCTATATTCTACAAGATTACAAGAAGTCTTCATCGCAAAGAGTTGACTTTTCCTCTCAAAGAATCATTATAATGATACTCTTACAGTGCAGAAACAAATGTACTTTTCTTTTGAGGGTGAGGAGACAGTTGGATGGAGGAATCTCTATCATAACCACAAAGTCTGGCTTCATTAGAGACTCTCTGTGCGGTGCTGTTGGTTGACAGGTGTGTGCTACATTCCCCAAATCATTGCACAAACTGGGTGAGGACACTCGGGCGGAGGCTGAGTGGATACAGTCAATTCTTGCGCTCATGCCGGTGGAGGAGAGCAGACACATATTTTCACCTGACACACAGATCAAGGTCTGTTCATTCCATCACCACCAAGCGTCTGACACAAAGGGGAAAAAGTGACGAAATCTCAGTTTTTAAAGAAATAGGAAGGAAGACGGATTCTTTTTTTCCAGCGGAGGGCAGCCAAAACATCTGCTTGACAGCGGTGATGGACGTTGTGACCAGCTGCAGATGTTGAAAAGTGAAACTGTTATGAGTCCAACAGAAAAAATAAATAAAAAGAAGGTCACATTCATACTATTCATACCATTTAGTGCATTTTTTCCTCCATATGGTGATAACCTACCCTGATCTCCCTGCATCTCACTTTAAGGATGTGTTGAGCAGTGCAAACATCGGTAACTCTCTACGGGAAAATGAAAATGCAAATGAACTAAACATGGAGGGTAAACTGTTAATGGAACATGTTTTACATTTACCAATGCAAATAACTAACACAATCTAATTGTGCTATAAATGCATGCAAATAAGGAACAGTTTCATTTGCATGGAAGTGCACACCCACCCCATCAGGCTATGTGTCAAGTTAATATGGTCAACAGCACCAATTATACTGGTCCAACAGTTCTCTTTATCCTAAAGTTACACTGTGTCACCTCTGAAATTAAGAACTAACACGTTCATCCTTTTAGAAACGGAGGGTTGATTTCACAAGAATTAAAATAGTTTTGGTGACACAGCTTTACTTGGTCTGGTGGTATGATGTTTAAACTTGAGATGTTGAATAGCTGAAATACAGGATTTGGTGAAAATATCTCACACTCTTCTTTTACTTTGCTATTTTAAGCAGTAATGTAGTTATATGTTGGAGAAAGTGATACGGGGAAGTGTGTGTTGAGGCCTGCACGTGAGAGTCCCAGGCAGTCTTATTAGTGGGATGGTTGAAATTCCAGACTCTTTAGTCAGTCGGTGCTGTTCCAGCTGTGAAGACATTTCCTGGTGATGTCCAAACAGGTTCACTTAGACAACTCTCAACTGCTGTCAAATGAAAGCACTTCTCCTCAGAGGCTGTTACATTCTTGAGTTATTACTTGCAATCACATGTTCCATTTACCACTCTAATAATCATAACTTACTTTGCCTTTTTTTTTGTCACTGTAACGACACACTCTTCTTTTTTTCAGCTCCGGAGTGCACCTCATCCTAAAACTGACATAGAAGCGTTCATTCAGGACTTGCTGCCCTGCGCTGCTGCCTGTGAACGATACAGAGATGGCTTTATTGCTGTGTGTTTGCATGTTTTCACTTCCTGTCCCTGTTCCTGTCCTTTGAGAGTTGAAGGATACACGAACCCTGTGAAAAACTGTTTTAGCTCTGCACTTGCAGTTATGGAAAGTAATGGATATGGAAGCTGCATGGCCAGTCAGCACAAGGGTTTCCTCCCTTTAATCTGTGTTAAAATGTTATGAATTAAAGTGTTAAAAGTTGTGAGGTAAATCCAGAGAGAAAATGTGTTAAGAAAGCAATAGCTATGTTTTCTTTGATACAGAGAAGACTTTGCAGTGGCATGTAGGGTGATGCCCATGTTTGTTTTTCTCAATTCGGAGCAAAAGGCTTCTTATATGGACAAAACATGTGTGTGTGCACTTTGCTTTTCCTCCCCATGCATGCCCTGACATCTCTCCCCCCTCTCCTGGTTACAAAGCAGCCTCTTCTGGACACAAACTCTGCCAGAGACACCATAAGATTCCTTTGTTGCTATAGCGTCCTTCATGTCTATCTTTCTCACTCGGACACACACACACCAGGAGGTGATATATAGCAGGTGTCCACTGTCCAATACCTTCCTCCTATTCTTGACTCCCCCACCATCACCACCAGCGCCAAAGATCTGCAGATTGCACAGCACTGATTAATCTCCACTTGACAAGATGAGCCTGATTCATGTGGCTTGGACACTGTTGAAAGTGACTGAATTCCTCACAACTACAGAGGAAAGCTAGTCCCTTACCTCCAGAAATAGAGGTACAGTTTCACCCTAACAAGAGAAATAATGAGATGCAGCAGCAGGGTTTTTTATTTTTTTATTTTTTTTATACGCAAGCCACGACTCCTATTTCTAAATGCAGCACATTTCGAAAGGTGACATGCTGTAACAGAACTCTGACCTGAACTATCTTGTCAACTCATGCAGCAGTAAATAGAAGAACTAAATACAGACAAAACAACAACATATCAGATGCGAGATAAATCTTTATCTCTACTTGATAAGGCGGACAGAACACGTAGACACCGAGGGCCTAAAAACAAAGCTCCTAAACAGCGGAGCCGGAGCTGATTTACTCGCGGGTGAGGATTAAACTTTGGTAGTTAGTTTTCTGTTCCCACCCGTCTGCTGTAAAGTATCACAGGGGGCCCGGTAGCAGGTCCAGGAGTGGCATGATAGACTACACTGGTAACCAAAGTGCATCACCCTGAGAGGTG
This sequence comes from Trachurus japonicus, assembly GCF_045865225.1. Classification (NCBI taxonomy): domain Eukaryota; kingdom Metazoa; phylum Chordata; class Actinopteri; order Carangiformes; family Carangidae; genus Trachurus; species Trachurus japonicus. Next base: position 19,240,179 of record NC_140914.1, on the reverse strand, counting down.
TGGGGAGGGGGAGGGGGAGGGGGAGGGGGAGGGAGGTGGTTGGGGAGGCCCATGCAGAACCCTGTGTTTGTTTTTAGTTTCCTTGTGCAGATAAGAGCAGCTGCAGTTTAAAGGGCTGGGCGCGTGAGTGTCTGCTGAGGATATCGGTGTACAAAGCAAACCGGACAACTCCCACCATGCATCAGAAACTCTAAATACACTTTACAATGTGCGTTTCTGTGTGGATGTGGGTGTGAGTGTGTGTACACAGGAAGACACGAAAGTGTTATGACAAGAGTCACCAGGCATGCGATGCATCCAGCACAAACAGCTCATTTATAAGAGTCATATAAACACATACATCCTCATACTACACATATTAAAACTTTGTAAAAACAAACAAAAAAAAGTTCTGAGCTCCGGCTCTGTTTGAATTAGCACAAGTCAGGCTTCAGCTTCAGGGTGTAGCTACTAGCACGGCACACAAATCTATTTGAATGAATGTAAACTGTTTCATGTCTGCCTACCAGCAACAGCCTGTGTGTTCCAAATGGGTGTGTGAGCAACTGTTTAAAGCAACTGTGTCAATACCCTTGGTAGTCATTTAAGCTTCAACTGTGAGATCAGTCAACAAATGTTCTCCTTAATGTGCGCTAGACGCAAGATGTTTAATCTCACATATTTGTAGCACACCCTTAAAACATAACATTTCTGGGTTTGTTTTTTGTGTGGCTGCTCCAAAAGAAGCATCAGGGACAGGGGTAGATCTTCTACATTGGGCTGTTATCCTCTACTCCCCCCCACCACCCACCGCTCTTGTGAGATCCAGATAAGGTGTTGGTAAAGTAATGTTCAGAGGAAAGCACAATTCCCTCCAGCTTATCATTGCTCAATCGGCTCCAGCATGCTTCCAGAAATAGATGGGACGAGGGGTTGGACCAAGGCGAGGGACTGAAAAGCCATTAACTGCTTTTTTGCTGAGGAGGGTGACATTACCATACGGCCTTGTCGGCTGGCCGGGACCACAAGCTGAGCTGAGCACCACCTGTTTTTATGACAGGCAAAGAGAGGTACTGGCAGAGAGCGGTGGGGGCTGAGGGCTGCATTTGGCACATATTAGTATCAATAACGGCGCCGGCAGTGTTTCACTCTCACTCTTCCTCTCTCCCAGTTACATTACTTCATGCTCGTCCCATTCCCTCTTCTTCTCACCAAGCCTGTGTGTTTCTTTTTCCTATACCCTCAGCAGCCTCCTGCTGCACTTGTATACTTAGTATTATATTTTCATGGCATTCACGTACTCTGCATCGCACTCCCCTCGCTCTTGTTGTTATCTCCCTAAGTTCTTCCACTGCCCTTCAGTCGACCCTGGGGATGCAGGCAGAGAAGGAAAGTAACGAATACAGGATTTTACGAACAAAACAAATATATTTTAAATTTCAAAATAAGAAAAGGATAATATTAGTATCATGTTTGCATGTTGTAAGGGCCAAAGAGAGTGTGTATGGTTAAGTTGGTGGTGATGCAAAACATGAAATATACTCACTGATCATTTACAGACTTTATATCAGAATCTTGAAGGGTTTGCATGATGTAAAGTTTACCCACAATTTAAGCATAGCTGTCAACAAAACATGTAGGCTACTATAACCATCCAATTTTTAAAAAAAATAAACGGAAACAAACTAGAGGACAAATAGTGGTGATAGTGATCGCTAGAGTTCACAGTACACACAAATACAGGACATAGATGGTCACAACCTTATATGTCCTATTGATTTTCACCCTGCATAGAAAAACACAACCTGGATAAAAAGAGAGCAGATGTCCATGACTGCTCTGCCTCTCCTGCACTAGCTTGGATAGTCACCGCGCTGAGTTGTTATCTACAGACGACCATCAATAAAACGACTGTGCTGGGCAGAACAGTTGCGCGAAAAAGAAATCATAATCCATCAAAGGTGTTCCCAGAATGCCCTGTTCCTCACAAACATCCGGCTCTATCATACATGCACACGGGCACCGTGTCACAGACCAAGATAAACAAACACACTCCCACCAGACTGTGTAACACTCACAGTATCAGCAGCTGAGATAAACCCCCCCACTTACACACAAACACCCACACATACACACACATACTCTGAACTTTACACAGCCCATCAAGCCCCAAGTGTATCAGGGGACACACAGACAGACAGGCGATGATGACCCAGCCCCAGAGGGACCGTGATACGCCGGCAGGGTCAGGGTGATTTTAGTCAGTCAGCGCTGCCATGATACACTCCAACAACCTCTCATCAGGAGCAACAGCAGTAACAGCACAGAGGTCTCAACTTCAATACTGGTCATCAAAAAAAATGTGGTTTTGCTCTGATGCAGCAGAATGAGGTTTCTGCTGAAATTACACATTCTGTATGAAAAAAAGCTCTAAATTACCTTCAGTGCATATGACCCCAACGCTTATCTGCTACCAAAAGCCTTCTCGACATCTTGGATTCATCGCGTTGCTCTAAAATAATGCCTCTATTTATCATAATCATTGCTGTAGAAATGTGCAAACTAGTGTATCAAGCAACAATGTAAACATCTGAATATTAAAAATGCTACCATTTATGAAAGATAATGGTTATCTGAAATAAGTAAATGCTCAGCCATTCTGTTATTTTTCAACTCCAGTGGTCTCTTAGGATGTACTTATTTGCACCTCACTACTCTACCCTGCTTTAAATCTACAGCCTGTTATCCATTAACAGGCCAAATCCTTGAGGACACTGGGTGAAATGTAACTGACCAGCTTGGCATTTGGCTACACACTCCTGAACATGTTTCAACACAGTTTTGTTTTTTTCCCCAGCACGGCATGATATGTTTTATTATTACAATTAATAATGGCTCTGCTGAGTCCCTTGTAACAGGGGGTTGAGGTGTGTTTTCTGGCCTCCTCTCTGCGGGGAGGTCGACAGAAGAGAGGAACAGCCCCCTGGAGCTGGTCAGGATTCAGTATTTTGCAAACAAGCACTTTAGGCAACCTGAGAAGATGTCTACCTATAACCTGTCGCCCACACACTCCTATGGGCTGATGATGCAGAGAGAGTTACTGAAAACAATTTTGCTGTTTTTATATGCTTCATTAAAAATAGTGGCACTTTGTAGATATGCTATCTGTTTGCATCAGATAGGGGCTTTCTCTTAATGCTTTTACCTGCACTACAAGGTCTGTGTATAAGCCTCTGGATGTGTCTTTGCTTTTGTCATACATATAAGGCCAGGCTTAGGTTCAAGAGGTTATCAGGCTTGACACTATCACACACCCTGTATCCATATGTGTAATGACACTTAGCCCAAGGGCAACTGTTAAACAACACAGTCTGTGTGGTGTGAACAAATGCTGCTGAGAGCCTGTGATGACGCCTGCGCACTAATATATCTGGGCCACTGGCAGAGGATATAAAATGTGTTGCAGTATGTGATATATAATCTACTGTAGCATTAGTTCCTGATGCGATTCGCTAATGTAACAAGCTTACCCTGCAATCTGTCAGCTGTAAGCAAGCTGTCAAACCGTTTCGCTAAAGACCCACAAATGTAGCAAATAGGTTCATTAAAATTGGATGTGGCATACGTATTTAGGAAAAACCTGACTGATCTGACTTCAGGACAGACTTTAGGATTTGCCCCTACATGTTCAGAAGATTCAAATACCCTGGGTAAGACCAGCTCAACCACAAAAACCAATGACAAACTGAACAAGAGTAATTATTTTCAAGCTTTTTAATACAAACTTAATAAACTATCAGTCCCTCTTAACATGTAAGACACTGACTCCGAATACTTTGTTATACCGTTTGTTTTATCAAGTATTGCACAATGTAGGTACAAAATTAATATACGATTACATTTTGTCCATAATATAGCAAAAATCTTTAAACTCTTAACAGAAAATACAACTCTTATGTTTTTCAAAAAAGCAAATATTCTTAAATCCCACCACTACGGAATATTCTGTACACAATCTTTAGAATAGTCAATGTTTTTTTAAGATGGATTCATTTTATAATTTCAATAAAAAAGAAAACATAAAGTTGCTGCAGCCATCACAGATCACTGGAGTAGTAAAAAGATATAAATGCAATACCATGTCGTAGAAACAATAGATACTCTGATATTTTACAAACTCTGTACTAAATTAAATTATACAATTAGAAAAAAGACCAGGAAATCCCACTTATTTTTGCCAATTTCTTGAAAAATTGGCGGTGTCCAGTTATGTTTAAATACTGAAAGAGGCCATGACTTGTGGTGGTTTTTTTTTTTTTTTTTTTTGTCTTTTTTTATATCTTAAAACAGTCACATAAAAAAAATATTTTGTGCTTGGTTGGCAAAAGAAATAACAATGATGCATGTTGAAGTTTAGGTAACCAAGCTTGGACATCTTGTACTACAAGCTTCATCATTAAAGAAAAAAAAAAAAGGTATAACTCAAGGGGGCAAAGTAATTCACCCTCGGGCTCATGCTCTTAGACTCGTAACACAGATCTTACAGTTGACAAGTCACTTTTTCCTTTTATCCTTGACATTCTGTTCTTGTTTACACTTTTTTTTTTTTTTTTCTCAAAATGTGCATTTTGTGTTTGTTTCCCCCCATCACATTATCTCTGGTCATTTCTGTGTGAAGTAGTAGCTTAGGTAGTACCTTTACATGTACTAGTTGGCCATAACTGGCTGGAATTGCTGGTTAGAATACTGCATGTTGTTCAAGCTGAAATTCAAGCCATCCATAAGGGACTTGTCGTTAAGGCCACCATAGGCCGCAAACATGTCGAAGGCATTGCTGTACTGCAGCGGGCTGAGGCTGAGCGAGCTGTCCCCGGGAAAGAGAGCACTCTGGCTGCCCTGGCCCTGCAGGCTGGGGAACACAAACTCCTTTGCATTGGGAGACAGGGCTGAGGGCTTCTGGTGCTGCTGCTGCTGCTGCGCTCCGAGGCCCAACCCGTACAGAGAGTGCATGGAGGTGGAGATGGCTTTCTGTTTCAGGAGACTGTTCACATTCAGGCCCAGGTTGGTGGGAGAGGTGCGCGCGACCTTGTTCGCGGCACCGCTTCCGCCGTTGTTGTTGCGTCCGCTGCTCTTCATCTTAGTGGAGCCAAACTTGGTGGCAGCGAAGGTGGCTGTTGTGAAGGTTAAAGGCTGCGTGGAGCGGGGCATAAAGGTGGGGCTGACGGCTGCCGAGTGGCCGAAAGGAGGAGAGGGTGAGCTGGAGCCCGGAGAGGCGCCGTTCACAGGCTCGGTGATGGGCATGAAGACCTGTGCGTCTGGGTTGAAACTGTTCTTGATCTCCTTGTCCAGATCAAGCCCCCCACTGTTAGCTCCACTTTCATTGCTGTCATCAACGTACAATACTTTGACAGGCCCTTTCTCCCCGATCTGATAGGACACCTCAAAGGGGTCAATCCACACACTGAGGTCCTGGGGCAGGTTGTTGCGGACATCCTCAATGTCCAGCCCGCTCTCTTTGGCTGCCTTCTCCACCACAGGGTCCACCTTCTCCCCCACGTGAATGCATCTGAATCCCGAGCCCTTGTATGGCTTGTCAGGGTACCAGTGTCCCTCGTACTTCTGCTTCAGCTGGCGCTCCAGCTCCTCGCCGAAAATGTTGACCCTTCGCCTCGGCAGCTTGTTGTACAGGTACGAGATGATGAAGTTGAGAGCTACTTGGATTTCAAGCTGCATAGCTAACTGCTGACGTTTACCCGGTGCGTGAAGAATAGGTGTGTCTGACCTTGAATGTGTCCACTGGGTCTGCTTTGTTTATCCGTGGTTGGCAACACAGATGCTCTCCAGGCAGGATGACAAAAGCAATCACAACTTGGATAAAACAGGTTCAAAAGCAAAAGTGCTGGTTTTGTAGAAGTGGTGTCCTTCCACAGGGTGTGATATTTTTCCTGCAACAATTGGTAGAGGGAGAAAAAAAAAACCTTAATCATTCATTTTGAAATGTTGACATCATTATATAAATATTTCTAAGAGGCTCACATCAGATATTCACAACAGGTCATCCCATCTTTTCGGTTATTTGACACAAATATTCAAATCTTTTTTTAAGGCCAGTTTAAGCGGCTTTTAATTATTGTGTCTGTCTGAAATACAAGTGGATGTTGCAGTTTTTGCCTGCTGTGAGCTCAGATAGCCAAACTGTGTCACAGCAGCAACCAGATAGGGAAAAATGTGCAGCTACTGGAGACATATTAAACAGAGTCTACTTTATTTCTCGCTTGTCTGGCACTGAGCTGTGTGCATATATTGTTTATCTGTCAAAAACTAGGCATTGGACACATTGACCTCGCACTAGGACTCTGCAATCCTGTTACATAATAGGCTACTGGATAACATTCATACAGCAGGACACGGGGAAACGAACGGCGAAGTTGCATTTAATTCACCATAAAGGGTAAATCAAACAGAAGAAGTGCCTCGTCGGTAAAGCCTGGTGGCAGAAGCAAATGATTTTGGGTGGGTTTCAAAGCTGACAATCGCGTCACTGTGACTGTGGTCATAGGCGTACAGCAACCACCGATTAGTTGGATCGCTTCCTAGATTAACAACAATGTCGAAATAGGACTTAAACCACTATGGCTACACCCATACGTTTAGCAATTATAGCAAAGAGAAGAGGGGGATACTTCAATGTTGAAACACGACGGTAGATCATGGAAATGTCATACACTATAAAGACCAAATTCAAGGAAATAGGCTGCGCCCTTTAGAGAAGCTGGACTGACGGATACAGAGAGAGGGCTCAACTTGTCGATGCCTTATGAATACCTTAAAGTAGATGTGTGTGTGTTTTTTTCCCCTCTCTACCTCGACGGGGAGTGGGAAAAAAAGCTGCACAGGAAAACAACTGCAACATTTATCGCCTCCCTCATGAAACTGCCCCTCGAAGACAGTAGAAGGTTCCTGTCGGCTGCCCGAATGGCTACAGGTCTGAATTCAACGTATCGGGTTTCGTGAGTTGAGACGAATATTGTTACATTTTCTCTGACTGTAACAGCGATGACAACCCTTTGACATCGCAGGATACAATTAAAGCTACAATTGAAAGTGCGACACTGCAGGCTACAGTGTAATTTCCACGAGCACGACAGGCGTACTTGGAGCTTCTGTGTGAAAAAATGATTGTCATTTTTTTTAAAACCGAGACGAGAAAATAATTGACATAGCTACTCCCCACTTTTATCGCACGCAAGCGCCTGCATACACATTCACTCTCTATCACACACACACAGGCACACACACCCCTCCCTAACTTAGTGGACTGACGCAGCAAATCAGCTTAGTAAGTACGAATAGAGACACAGTGCGACAGCGAGCGAATTTAACATAAGGACATTACATATATCACAAGAAACAGTGTGGAGTCGGGTGAATATACTTACTTTTCTTGTAAAAAATAAAGATTCTCAGTAGTTCTGAAGTACCGTTAGTTAGTGCAAATAGAAAAAAAGTATAAATACTTTCTTCACATAGAATATATTATCAACAATACAAAAAAGTATTCCAGTACATGTAGATTTCGGAGGATTGGCGTTTACGGTTTGCTTCGGTTTGTGTTCTTTTAAGGTTATTTAGCGTTTCTTTTCCTCTTTCAGCAGGCTTGCAGAGTAGCTCCCTCCTACTCGGGAGTTTCGCAACTTCGTCCCCCTTCTGATACAGTGTTGCCTTTATTTATAGCTTTCCTCCGCCATGGGCACGAGGTAGGCGGTGATGCGGTTTCAGAGGTCAAAACAATACGAGCGGCCGCGATTGGTCCGGATTGCGAGACCCGCCCTCGACGTAGAGGCCGAGTCGCGCTCTGATTGGTCGAGCGGCGGTGTCGCTCAGAGACATATGATTCTGTGAAATGGGAGAGACGCCTATGATGAGCGCTTGCGTCAGAGATAACCTAGGTCTGTGCTGACAGCAAAAGGCAAAAGTAATTAATGTTAAGACAGGAACGATATTATATATTATATAAAGATATATCCTAACTTTGTTTGAGCTGGCTTTGAACAAATATTGATATCGATGTGAGATTGTTGGTTTATATCGAGGGTTTATTAGCTGTTATTATTATTATTGACTAACCTATTATTCAGGCACACACAGGCTGGTCTAACAGTCTTTACGAGACCATATTAGAAGCGCGATGCTATTAATTGATGCACCCAGGTAATCTACACACACAGCTCGCTGGTCTTTTAATGCCTGTGCCATGTTTATACCACACAACACAGCGCTAAAAGGAGACCCTAACGCGATTGTGGTCTTATTTATATCCCCTTCGTCGCAGATTATTCACACAGAACCATTCATATCGTCACCTGTCAACGAAAAACTGCAGGAGTTCATGATGAATGTAGCTATACAGCCTGAGAGGAGATTCCCTACAGCGGAACAATACAGCTGGCAGCAGTGTGGGTGGTGCTGAATGCTATCTAGAAAACACAAGCACTGATTGGTCTAAAACGGGGCAGGAGCCCTACGGTGAATGGTGTGTCCGTATCCAAGGTGCTGATGTAGGCTGCGCACGTCATTGCTCGGCTGAACGCACGCTGTTGCCAAATTTAAAGTGCACCAACACACATCTATATTCACACACACACACACACACACACACACACACACACACACACACACACACACACACACACACACACACACACACACACACACACAACAGGTATATGTTCATGATATGAAGCCACTGCTGCAAAGAAAAGGTCGTTTCTACCATTTGTATTAAACCGTTAACCACAATAATGAATGAAGGTGTCTCTAGCTGTCTATAGACATAGCTGTAGCTGTTAATGACAGATATGTACAGTAAATATTGTCAATATTGTCCTGATAGATAGATAGATAGATAGATAGATAGATAGATAGATAGATAGATAGATAGATAGATAGATAGATAGATAGATAGATAGATAGATAGATAGATAGATAGATAGATAGATAGATGACAGACAGACGGGGATGGATAATGCCCTATGTCCTGTATCCGTCACTTCTGTCATTACAGCAGCTGGTCTTGTACTGGGAGAGGAGCTGGGGCTGTTGGTCTGTGCAGGCCTGCTGACAGGGTGGACCTTTAGACATTCTTCATGCACTTAGGTTTGCCAAGCGGAGTCATGTGCTTGTTGTGAGCTGTAAATGTGTGCGAAAGGGCTCCCATGGAAAGTGCTGTGGGGATCAAATACATGAGACAGACGACGGGATCAGGCAGAGGCAGAATAGAGGAGAGAGATTACATGTTTTGACGTCGCCCCGTGGATTCAGATTCACATCTAGCTTTCATGGAGTGGAAGTGGGTGGGAGAGTGAGTCGGCTGCCAACAACACATACGACTTCCACAGTCCTGGCAAGGCCTTGTGGCTGTTTTCACTGTAAACAGCTCAGCACACTCTAATGTCACATGTCCTCTAGGACCAAAGCCAAATAGACATTCTCTCGAAGCTGCTTTTAATGGCAATTTACTGTATATACTGCACATGGTTCCTGTGGTTTTTTTCCTACAGTATGTGGATTGTGTGTGTGTGTGTGTCTTGTTATGTTGCCCACAGTTCTAACAAACAGCCGTCACCTGACAGAGCAAGGTCAGCAGCCATAATGAGGCATGTTAAGACCGCTATATTGTCTTAGGGTGTAATCCTCTAATGTATCCTCCACTCACTGCCACTTCTGTCACTTGTGCTTATGAAGGCGTGTAACACCCTAAGATCTCTAATCCCCCCATCGGTCCTCAGCCGGAGTCTGTGCTTTGACTCCAGGAATGAGAGTGAGGATAGAGGGAGAAATTAAGTTAAATGAGTAATTTACCGAATGTTGTTGCTCATTTTCTGGTTTTATGAAAATCCACCTCATGAGGGCTTAGCCGAGCTGTTATAACGCTTGTTTACATCGAGGAAATATAACACCTTAATGCTTTCATAGAGAAGATGTGCTATATCTCGATATTTACAAACCCACTTGCATTTATTCTTGCTGTGAATTGAAGGTCACCTTTGGGGGAAAAAAAACAAAACAAAAACATTGTATTACATAAGCAGCATTTGTCATAAGACCTCAACCTAACATCCCTGTAATAAAAACAAACTCTATCTCTCTCTGACAACTGAGGATAAGCAGAGGCTGTCCTCCTTCGCTGCCGTCCTATGACATAAACATACAGACTCCTGTGATAGGACCATATACAGAGTTATGCTCAGCAGCAGCAGACGTGTGATGGAACAGAATAGACCCCTTCTGCTTTTCCCTCAGCCAGTAGGAGAGTGGCGATAAGTTGCAATAATAATTTGGGAGGAGGAACAGAAATCGCATCAGTATTCAAGGCCTGTAATTAAAGACTTATTCGCCGTGCTGTGTTAATACAGCCAGTCACACATAAACAGAAGAAGGACAAGTGACACACAAGTAGAGGAGATTTCTCACACACTACCGCCTCCATGTCTGCTTCCCCTCCTCCCCGTCCTTTTATCCCTTTTTCACCCCCTCGCCCTCCCTCCTTCCAGCTCAGGCGGAGAGCCCTCTGACGTCACTGGTTGTTATTACTTAACACAACTCTGCAGAGCGCCCTGGGCACCTCGTAATAGACAGATGCTTTGCTCTCCCTTTGAAGAGTAAATGAGGTAGCGGGTGAGACATGCAACGAAGGAGACAGAGAGAAAGTAGAGATGAATACTGTGGAGGCAACACTGGCGCTGAGTTTTTAGGACTTTCAGTGCATTTTGTTTTTGATCTGCCAAAATGATTTATTAATGCCAGAAGGAGTTATTCCAAAATGAAGACATCCACAAAAAAAGATAATCTTAAAAGAATATGTTTCCTGCAAGAAAGTAAAACTACTTACACAGAAAAATTGAATTCTCTGTAGAGCCCGCACTAGATAGTGTTCGTTTGGTGCTGTTACCCTCAGATGAAACGGTGAATTTGTTTTCCTAAAAAGAGGAAGCATGTGTTCCCGGAACAGAAGATATGAAAAGGCCAATTATCTGAGCAGGGATATAGATATTGATTTGGTGGGAAAACTGGTTGACTGCAGTTAGTTAGCATGACAACACAGCACAATGCCTGCAATTCATCAGCATCACTTAGTATTAGCATTAGCAGCTAAAAAAGCACTGAAGCTTAAACAGCAGAAGTTAGTATGCCTCAATGCTCTATAGCTTTCATTTAGTAGGCCTATACATAGTACTGAATATTCAATCTAAAAAATAAATGTAACCCCCACACCTCATTATTCCATCTCTAACACATGAAACAACCACCGTGGTAGAAAATCTTTTTAACTACATTTCACGACTGACTGAGCTTTTACACCTAAATTTTATGGTGTTATCAGGGAATGACAAATTGTACTTGTTCTTTACTCTGGTACAGTCTGTCAGCTGTGGCTGCCCATTAAATATCATGCCTCAGTGGCCTGCAGTGAGTCACACAGCATGCATACACATGGAGGATTTACATGGCAAAGTGTATGTAAATACAGAGGTTATGTTATCAGTTGTCACGACAGCAGCATGAGTACTTTTTCTTCCTGCACAGTCGCCTTCATAGCCCACTGAGGCTGTTACATAATTCATCCAATGGCAGCCCACTGGGGCAACATCAATAGATCCATTCGCCATCCACAGAGGGGAAAAAAAAACAAGGCTGAAATTCACAAGAGTATCCTAATATAACCAACTCTAAGCCATGTAAATGTCTGCTTACCAAGCTGCAGTCAATTTCAGAAACATGAAATAAGGCTGACATGTTTTTTTTCTCTGTATTTTTAATCCTATAGGGATGTGTTTTTTCAATTAGTGATGCAAAAGAGAGATCTCCTGTATATGATGTGTGATACTTTTCTGTATGGTAGGCCTGGTCTTTTATGTATGCAATGATTGCATTTTCGCCATCTGTTCTCACTTTTCTCTTCTTATGACTTTGTAGTGTTTGTGAAGGGAAACTAATGGCAGGAAGCTTGAGCTTTTAAAGAGCTTATGTTTTGCTATTGTTATTGTCAATGTTACCATTTACTTAGCCTATAGTCTCGAACAAACATTGTGAGCTCGGCATCAGACTTTTATTCCTCTACTCACCAAAGGGAGTGTCCAGTTGCTGAAAGCAGCCATTTCTATTTCTATAATGTTTTCTCTTGCCACAATGTTAACCAACTAACAAGCCAATTGGCCCATTCTGTCACTTTCTACCCAACAGTGCCAATGCTTAGATTGCCCACATTATATAAACATACTGAAGCAAGATGATGACTACAGCTGTTAATGCCAATGTTGGCAAAACTCACAGAACTCACACACCACCACCACCACGCTGTGATTTTGTGATTTTAATGGCAAAATGCAGGTCAGTGTAGTAGCTTTGTATGTTTTCTGTATGTAACCCCCTCCCACTCCAGGGTCTTTAGACATAAACTGTCTCATATGATAGAGTGACACCCCTGTGCCTCAAGGACATGGCGAATCAATTTAGTAATGAGACGTGGATGGTTGATGGAAAGATAAGAGGAAGGTGCCGAGGTATTTTTGATTCATTTGTGGCAGTGACAAGGCACATCACTTTGTGTGGTTTACTGGCTGACATTATGTTGATTACTTTACATTTTTTATTCTGCACTCTTCTCTCTACCCAATCACTCATGACTTCTTAATGCAGAGTCCTCCATTAATATGACAGAACAGTAGGCCACACTGTGCACAGGCGCTGACTGAAGGGGTGGGCGGTCCTCTGTGTGGTCTTGTGCATGTTCCACATCCTCTAAACGAGACATGAATAGCACAAACTGGTGATAGAAATAGTAAAACAAAGAAAGGTGGTAGACCTTCTGCAGCATCTTCATTTATAATAGCACAATGTGTTATTATTAATTATTGACAGTAGCCACTAACCACATCTACAGAATAAACAACCCAACTTGGCAAATGCCATAAATTATTTAAGATCTGGTACAACAAGTATTCAGCTCTATAAATACATAAAAACTAAAATTCAGTCCAGTTTATTTTCTGCATCTTCACAACTTTTTTTCCCGAACCAAGATTTAATTTATTTGCATGTTTTTTTCTTCAGTAGTTTTCTGCCGTGTACCAAAGCTGCATGGGAAATGACTGAATTTATTTCCAGCCCACTGGCAGGGTTTTTCGTATTCATCAGGTGAAGAGATTGGATTGTGGCACATTACTCTTGTGTTAGATACAAGAAACAAACTATGTGGTCATCCCTATGTTTAATTCATGTCTGATCAAGACTGATTGTGTTCTTCAGCAGTAATTCTGTTAGGGGTTGTCTCATTTTCCCTATTTAACAAATAGCTTTTTTTCCTCAACCAATATAGGCCTTGGTATTTCTTTTTGAATCCAGATGAGACAGACTGCAGTCTGTCACAGCTGGCATCAGACTGGCTGAAATGTCTCTTGAGTGCTTTCGCTGCTCTGAACAGTATGCAGATAAGAACATATATGACATCTCCAAAAACCAGGCCCTGAACTCCAACCCCCCCCCCCCCCAAAAAAAAAACAAAAAACAAAACAAAAACAGAGCAACATCTGCTCTTGGCCTCTGTTATTTTTGGCCGCTACAAAAACTTCCTGGGATGTATGCACTAACACCCTGACAGTCGTTCACTGTAGACAGGGGCACATTTGCATTCACGTTAAATAAATTTGTGGCCAAATGTGTCCTTAGACACCTCCAAATGTGACTTAAAGAATTCAGTAGGTACATTCACACCCACATATACAGCTTCTTACTTGTGATTGGATCAATTAAGACGCGTTTTAGGGCTTGGCGTGACTCTTTGAGGTGTTGGGGAAGCAATAGTCTCTGGGTTGAAAGAGTGTGGAGGTGCAAGAATGGAAAGAGTGTGGAAAGGAGAGGGAGGGGGGGTACAGAGGTATAAAAGGACAGCTGGGGTGATATGAAAAGAAATAGGAAGGGAGAGAAGACAGTTGTGCCCCGAGGCACCAGGGGTGACATCTGAGGGCTTACAGTGAGAGAGTGAGATGAAAGAGAAAAGATATGAAGGAAGAGCAGCTATAGATGGGATGAAGGCAAGGGGGAAAAAAATCAGTGGAGGGATGAAAAACAAACACTGACAATGGGCCAAAACATAACTTCAAAATAATTCTGTTCATCTGGGGAAAACTAAGTCTATTCTATTTTCCAAAAGCAAAGTCAGCAAAATGGAGGCCACCTACTGACAGCAGCAGAGCTCGTGACGAGCACACTTCAGACGTTTTTGGAGGCGGTTGCTGCAGAATCTGATGCACTTATCATAATTCTGATTAGAACTGACCCTGGAAAGACACAGCGTGCAATTAGGATTCACTGAGAGAAATTAAAAGTAAACAGCAGGGGATGTCTGCCGAGAAGTGTGCCTGATAGATGAGAGGAGAGATAGAGCGAGACAACAGAGGAGGAGGACGGAGGTTGAAAGAGAGGAAGATGGGGAATAACAATCCCACTGTTGTGTTTAATAGAGGGAGGGAGGGAGGGAGAGAGGGCCGGAGTGGGGGGGGACTATTCTGTATTCATGGCTGTGGAAAAATACTTTGTTGAATCTGTGTATTCAACTCCCCACACACAGATACACGCTCACATTCATACATCTCTCAGCAGGCCAGGTCTCACATTCCCTGAATATGTAATCACATCCATCTGTACTAACCATATGTGTGTACGTGTACTCCAGACATGTGTGTGCATGTGCGCTAAGTAATCGATGGAAATGGAGTGGTCACGCACCAGCAGAAATCTCATCTACCTTCAAATGAGATTCAGATTTTTAGATAGATTTATAAAGCCATTATATTATCCAGAAATGCTCTGGCTGTGCTATTCAACTTGTTATCGTATGTATGGTGGCCCTCAGAGCTCAATCCAGTGTGGCTTAAGGAAACACGCAAATATTACAAATGCAATGCAAATTCAGAATAGATCCTCCATCAATTTAACACACACACACACACACACACACACACACACACACACACACACACACACACACACACACACAGCAAAACATCACAACAATGGAAGTGTTTCCCGGGAACACCAAAAAGTGAAGAACCAAATGCATCCAAGGGGTCCACTTTTTAATCTTAATCCCTTTTTTTTTGCCTTATTTCTAACAGTGAGAAAGAGAGAGGCACAAAGGGCCACAGGTTGGACTTGAACCCAGGCTGCTGCGGTTAGGATTACACCACACTAACCCCGCCCCCTTATACATGTTTCCACACCGAAACACTTCTGTCATGTTGTAGGACTGAATTTGTCAGAGAATGACTTTGTGTTGTGATCAGTGGCAGAGCGCGTGTTGTCAAACTGATGAAGATGTTTCCTGAATTTGCAGAGCTCTTTGTCTATTTGCATGTTATTTTCTCAAGCTGCAGCATGATGAGCTCTCAGGGCCGCTGCACATATGACCCTGTCAAAGGCTTGTTTTTTTTCCATTTACAGTAATAAAAAAAGATGCAAGACTAAAGTGGCCTTTCATTTAGCCTGTAAGGTCACACACTTTTCTTGTTTGACACCTCTAGTCCCCCAGTGCACGCTGCCTCCGCGGCACATACATTATGACTAACACATCCCCTTGCAGAGACAGGAAGTCGGTGTATTTGTGTGTATGAATACTGCATTACATTCAGTATTTCAGTTTCTTTTGATGATGCACAACACTGAATTATTTAGCAGCTTGATGAAGAGCTGATCCAAGAATAACAGTACTTTCCATAGTATATATCAACTACATTTCAATAAACTGTATGGTGTGTGTGTGTGGCCAGAATTAGACCAGGATATGTTATTAATCACTGCTGATGAGACATAGCTGTTTTAACCCTGGCTATTTGAGGGCAATAACGCTGTGCAATAAATAGAAGTGTGTATGAGAACAAACAGCTCGAGTCTTAAGTATGACTTTTAGCAAATTATCTACACAGATAAGAGTTATTCGGCGTATTGCACAGCTGCAGTCACATCATCAGCACATTGACTGATGGCTAACCCCTGATTTCCCTGTTCTTTTGGCCCCGAGCCTGGACCTGAATTATGCAGCCATAGAGAGAGAGATAAGGCTGGGAACAGTCTGCCTTTGCTTTACCCTGATGTCATCTGAAACAGTTGCTCTCATCGACCTGAGACAGTGCATCTCCTTATTTCACCAATCTCTGCCTCCTCTTTACTGTAGTCTGGGTTTATTTATAAATCAGCACACACTTGCTTTTGAAAAAGAATCAATCTTTTGTGCTGGTGAAATAGATATTTTTTTTTACCAGTAAAAATCAGTCTTCAAAACTTCATGTGCTCTGTGAATCAAATTCTGTAAATAGCTAAAGCAAATAAATAATTTATGGCGGCTGTTCTTGGAACAGTTATACATATCGGAGATTCTATGTGTAATAGATGGATGTAGTTCTGGATATATGACTCTTTACACAAGACTTTATCTCAGGCTGGGGACTTACAAATACTTTGCCCTGCGGTGCATCTGGTTGGAGCAGACACAATGTACCACATTCATAGTCCATAAACTCTGCTGGTCTACAGCAGTGTTTCCAGACGTCCTCCTCTCTTGGCTCGGCGCAGCTGCGGTGTATGTATGTGTTTGTGCGTGAGGCGACAGGTCTATGTTAGGTCTGCTGCTGCCATATCAGTGAGTCACACACAAACATAGTAACATACGCACACACACACACACACACACACACACACACACACTGGTACCAGTGCATGACTCCCCAACAGCTAATGGTTGTACCTGTTTTGGAAACAGATACAGTATCATGCAGTAGCTGATGCATACTTAAAATGAGCACAGTACATTAACCCTTCCTTTATTCAGCCTCTGTCCCGTGGTGTCAGTGTGGTGGATATTGAATTGTGTGGAACTGAAGTCTGATGGCAAAGTGGCTGAGTGACTGGTTGTGAATGGGAATCAGCACAGGCAGGAAGATAATAGCGCTAGATAGTAAGAGACAACAGCTTGGAGGAGTCATCTGGTGTGTGTGTGTGTGTTCAGATGTTCAAATTTCAAATAATGGAGATATAATTGCAGCGCTGTTTCAAGATCAAGACAGATAGACAGATAGTAGACAGATAGATAGATAGATAGATAGATAGATAGATAGATAGATAGATAGATAGATAGATAGATAGATAGATAGATAGATAGATAGATAGATAGATAGATAGATAGATAGATAGATAGATAGATAGATAGATAGATAGATAGATAGATAGATAGATAGATAGATAGAAGCAAAAGTAAAGCATACATGTGCACATAGGCTATAGGCTCCCATTCCCACTAATTCAGATTTAAAAAGGCATCAATGGAAAACTCAAGACAGAAACCCCCCAAAAAGTTCACCAAGACCATCCTCTTCACCCTTCAAAGTCCTCACTCTCCGGTCGACTCGCAATATAACCTTCATCCATCAAAGTCTTTGTTTACTTTACTTTAGTGTTTCAAAGTTTGACCCAAAACAAAGAGCTCTCACGCAATAGCACTTCTACCACAACACTCTGCCCCCTCCCTCGTCTTCTCACCATCTACTGAAATGAAGCATCCAGCTGCTGAGCTTAACACTCACACCAAGTTTGTATCCGTTCCTCTGAAATACACCTCAGAAGCCAGAGGTGCTGCATGACTCACTGAATCAGTAACACGTGCCCTTTGATCCTGAGTGACACGAATACGGTGTCGCTAACCCGCACCCCTTCGAGTGTCATCCATGTCAGTGGGGCAGCCGCATCGTGTCTCTTGTCCTGACCTTTGCCCCGTCAAACACATACGCACACACTCATACAAATCTTATTTTGACATAATGGTGCCACAGATGATAATTTTGGACAGCAACTGGTGACTGGGTGGAGGGAGGGACGAGGTCAACACGTGAGCAAGGTCTACGTTTATGAGAAATTTAAGGAAAGTCACATGAAGTCGATTTGAGGGGCAGTGGTGAGGGTTCGAAGTTCAGTGTCTGTTTATCTCTTTTTCCAAACATGACAGAAGACAGTAGCGTTTCCCGGCACTCTGAGGGGAGAGGTGCAGGAAAACACCCAGGACAGACGATCTGTCCAATGTAAAGCAAACACAGACACAATCACCATCTATGGAGTTAACGCTTTGGTTTGAACTTCTCTCTCTGGCCCATTTCTTTTTCATTTTTTCTCCACAGCTATTTCTGTGACACTGTTCGTGCGAACGACTCGACTGGAAATATGAGCAGCTACAGAGTCAGCAAGAGTTAGTTTCATCACAGTACAATATTCAATGGACAACATTTCAGTGATTGCCAATATCACAATATGATATCACAATACAATGTTGATTGGATTGGATTCAGGGACCAGTGATCGATATTAGATCTGCTGACTTTACTGCAATAAGCAACATTTAGATGAAAAAAAACTAAAAGTGCCACTCTCTGATTTATTGAGCTTTAAAATTTCATTTTCATATTTTACAAAAGAAAACTAAAATACCATTTAGTTCCTACATGTTTACATTAACATTAACACATGTTTCTGCAAAATTATGAAATATAAAATTGCAGCAGGGATACTTATTGCTCAGATATGCCAGGGGAATTTCAAAAATAAAGGCACGTCTTAAAAATGTGTCAATGTCTGATCAGTGTTTTCATTTTGGATCAATGCAATTGACTTGATCAGTTAATTGATGTATCAATTTAGATATCATAGGTATCATTTCACCTCTACAACACAAACAGCAGTGTCTCCTATCCACCTACATGGCACTGAGAGTGAGTTAACTGTACAGTACCAGAGCACTTTCTGGAAACCCATTCAAACTCTGGGAGAACATGTGCATTTCACACACAGAGGTGCTTATGGCCTTTTCTCTAATGTATCACGTTATTTTTATTACTTAATTTCTACCAGACTTGAACAATGTCGCTCACAAATCTGTAAAGCAGCGCTTCAAGAGCTGCCTGGATAGCCAGTCACACAATTGTCAGTTCACAAAAACACAGACACTCAGGTCATCAACATAAAAGCAACTCCAAACTACCCCTGTCAGGTGAATAGGCGCCCAGCAGCGAGGAGAAAATGGCTGCAGTTACTGCCTGTGGGAAAGGGAACAAAATGAATAGACTCAAGGGGGAACATCATCACAGACAGTGTGCATGTGAACGTCTCCTATTGTGTGTTTTTGAGTCCCCAAGTGTGCCCGTGTTAACACTTATATGTGTGCAACATGTGGCAAATGCATGTGTCTGTTGCTTCCTCTTATCTCCGTGCCACGTTTTCCCTTTTTCCGGTATCCATAGTTACTAGTTTATTAAGTACATCTAGCTAAAACTAATGGAGGGTAATACAGCCCAGCAATAAAACCTGGCTTATTGTGAGTTTTAATGTTGAGTTTTTAGAGAGAAGTTCAACTTTTAGGTCATTTTAGAAGTTGTTTGTGCTGCTGTTGAATTATATTTGATCAGCAAAGAGGTGTTCCCAATTTTTTGTCCACATTTCAATGATATAATTTGAGTGGATAAAATTACAGAAGCACCTCAGTAATGCAATATAATGATGTCAGCAGTGAGTCCACCCTGTGCTGCCTCGGCCTCTCTCTGTCTGTGTCCCTCCAAGTAATAACTCAATTAAAAATGACTGAGCAGACTGGAACATGCAATTCACCTCCACACAGACCACACTGTGTTACAAGCGTGTTAACGTAACTCAGATCTGTTACAGCAGCCGCCCACGAGAGAGAGAGAGATGCAGAGGGAGGGGAGAGACAGCAGCAGAGGAGGGGGGTGGCGTTGAAAAAAAGACTCATTTTCCTGATTGTCCACAGAATCCAGCCGCTCTCAGAGACACGTTTCCGTCACTTAAATTTCACAAAGTGCCTCCCTCTGTCGTCTCGAGACCGTTGTTTGCCTTCACCTCCACACAAACAAAACTCCCATTGAGGCAGAGCGCGCCAGCCTCCGGTGATGTCATAGTCACCATGGCAACTATTCTCACGGTGCCCCCCTTCCTCCTCCCTTTCCCTTTCACCCTCTTTGATCCTTAAAATCTCCTCTGAGTGAGAGTGTTATTCCATCTGTCTGACGCACTAATGCATTCTCCTGTAAACATATAAGACACACCGTGTGACTCGGATGTTGCCAGTACATCCAGAGCGACGACACGGTTACCGGGGTGGGATGAAATAGATGAAGAGGCCTGGCTGGCCAACATCGTTCAAATGCTGAAAAACGCTTTTGGGTGCTCGCATCCTCTCCAGTCGTGCATCGGGCTCTCACAGGTAGCCACTCTTCATACTGACACCTCTTCATCTGAAATTCATTTTAGGGTCCTTTTCAAAATAAAGTGAACAGCGGCAAGAAAAAAGTGGTGGAGCAAAGGAGAAAAAAAAGGGAGACAGCTGCTGTTTGGTATGCATTTGTCTGTTGATTTATAAGGGAGAGATGTGGTGGGGGACATTGGACTCTGAGATGGATGAGATAGATGAGTAGTGGTGATTGATGAAGGACTCAACAGTGATGAACAGTGCACAAAGGCAGCAAGAGAGAGAGAGAGAAAGGGAGAAGGGAGGGGGCCTGTACAGAGATATAAAGTTAAAATCTAAAGGCTCTCATTTTTCTCATGTTCAGCATCAGAAACTTGATCCTAATCCACATCACCATTACCCACCCCTCCTGCCTGCTCTGGGAGACAGTGACAGTGCACTCTGAGAGTGGAAAAGAGCGGGCAGAGAGGACATTGTGAATGTATCAAGCTGTACTCTACCCTTTGGATGTCTGCATATATGAATTATAAATGATCACAAGGAAAGGAAAAGTCTCTCTGTGGCTAACTTTGTACAAAGCTGGAAATCATGCTCACTTGACCATGATTTTGTGGGTTTCTTTTTTTTTTTTGCACTGCAGGACCCTCACTATACTTAAAGTCCCACAATTTACACTTTTCCTGTGTTTAGTTGAAGTGTTGTTAACCATAACAAGTTATATTTGTGGTTTTTAGTATCAGAAACCATCTCAATGTGTTACATCTTCTCTCTCTATCTAGTAGCTAACAGATCAGTGAGTCAATCAGAATAGAAGCTCCGAGCCCCTCTCCTGATTGACTTTCGAAGTGATCAAATAAAATTATAGCAGATTATAATAATACGTTTATTTGAAACAGGGACAGTGCACATTAGTAACATTACTGTAAATGCGCCAGAATTAGCCAAGAGGCTATTTTTCATCTGTATTTCAGGGAAATACTGAGAAAAAACACATGGCTCGAGGCATGGATGGTGGTTATGCTATGTTGTGACATCACAAAGTGACTGAAGTCCTGAAGGCTTGTTTTAAGACTAATTTCTGAATACGGGCTGTGTGCATTCCTCTGTGGACTGAGCACTTTGATACTTTCACAGTATTAATATATACAAGTGAGATCTGTAACTAGATCTGTTTTATACAAAAAAGGATACATGGAAATCTAATTTTAAATGTAATGTGGGACCTTTAAAGGAATCGTTTAACATTTTGGGAAACATTGTCGCCTTCTGGCAAAGAGTTATATGAGAGGATCCATTAAACTTTCAGCTGCGTTTGCAAAATGAGTGGAAACATGGGGAAACAGCTAACCTGGCTTTGTCCAAAGGTAACAAAATCTGCCCTTCAGCAAGAGACTGCGTTCAACATTATGGCAAATGTCATTTTTACACTTTGGATTTTGTACATATTCAATAATCAAGTTGTAATGGTTTAATTAGAGAGCTGTGAGGTGCTGGAAGGTGGATTTTGTTGCCGTTGGACAGACACAGACCTGCTGGTTCCCTTTGTTTCCAGTCTCTGTGCCAAACTAAGTTAACTGCTGCTGGCACTAGCCGTGTATTTAATGGACAGAAATGAGGGGTGGAAGTGGAAGGGCAGCCTCAGGTTACTGTAGTCCCAGATATGGTGTAACAACAACAAATTTTGAAATCAATGTTACTTAAGCTTTGTCTGCCATGGCACTGTTCACTGTTGAAAAACAAACAAACAAACAAAAAAACAGAAGCATTTCCACATTAACAACCAAAGCATTTCACACACGTACATCTGTGTTCATAAACTTTGAGCTACAGTATCACAAAAAATATTCAGATCTTCAATGTCAGTAAAAATATAAACGTAAAAACAATGCATAGTTAATTAATATCCTGCAGCAGTCACAATCCTACTGTAGTAAAAGTTCTTAAGTGTATACTAAAGAGTATTGCAAGGGATTGAATTGATGTGATTGATTGATGTTAGGCAACATTAGATTATTGTTAATCCGGGAATAAATTAAAGCATCTTTTTACAACAACTAACAAGTAAACAGCATTGTTGAATTGTTCTATATGTGTGTATCTGTCATATTTTATAAGCTGACCATAATAATTGAATAAATATTGTGTAGTAAAAAGTTGAATGTTTTGCCTGACAGCCAGAAAATACGTCTATAGCCAGATAAAGTAGAAGCACTGGATTTAGTAGTTTCCACTGGTGATACTGACAAACACAAACATTGGCATCATGTCTATTGTGACGATCACTGTTGATTTTATATTTTCAGACAGTGCTGGAAAGTTTGAAGGTAAAAAACAAACAAACATCAAATGTATACATAATAATATTAACAGGTGAATCTGACGTTTACACTGATGTAATATAGTAATGAATACACAATCATGAACCAGCATTTTAAGAAAGATTTCATCAAGCCTTCATAAGATGGATCAGCTAAATAAATAAATTATATAGTATATATATATATATAGGGTGACATCAGGTAAATTGGGCCATCAGGTAAAATGAGCCAGTTAAGGTTTGAGCCTCCTAGCTTTTTAAGTTTTAACAGGCAATGGCTGTAAATGATTTCAAATTGTTGCTACAACTGTACTTGAAAAAAAACAATTGATTTGAGTGGTCTCTGGTTGCTGTTGTGGGTGGGACAATGCTTTATATCCAGCCTGCTGAGGAGAAGTGTGCGAAAAGTGGCCTGGCAAACAAATTTCACTTGAAACTGATAAGGTTGATAACTCCGTAAAAAAACAGATCTACAATAAAAAATGTGATTTATAATACACATTGTGATTCCCCCCATTGGATAGAATGCAAAATTCTTGCTAAGCTTACTTATTTTTAATTTAAATGCATTTTTTGTGGGTGGCTCAATTTACCTTAATGCATCATGGTAAATTGAGCCATGCATTTCAGCTAAAATGGGCCACATACAAAACACAGTCTTACACTGAAGTTACACAGAAATTGAGGGTGCAAAACATGTTCAAAGTTAGATATATATCCAAGGTTGGTCAGTGCCACTTATGGTGCCATTAGCACTGTGGGGGAAAAAATGGCATCTATAATGCCACACACACACATACACACACAGTAAAAGAGCCTATAACATGGTCAGTTAACAAAGAGCATAGCAACAACATGATCATGTAATTTTAAAATGCATTTTAAGATTAAAAAATGTCTTCAACCTCTTATGTATTTACTGTTAATGTTTAGTTTAGTGTTGTAGTTTAGTAGTAGTGTCAATTAATTATTAAAATTTAAATGATTTCTGCTAAAATTACTGTGTTGTTCTCTCTTGGCCCAATTTAACTGAACGGCTGGCCCATTTTACCTGAACCTTCATCGTACCTCGAGAGGGAATATCCCGATACTTTAACTCTCATAATTCCAAAATAATTATACTTTTTAATTTTTTTTTCACACAGAAACTTTTAAGAGACCTATGTCGATTTTTAAAAATATCAATGGATTTCATGCATAGCGTTTTTGATGGTCTTATTAATCATTTACCAAAAAGTGGCCCATTTTACCTGACTTCACCCTATATATAAGTATTTTGCAACTATATCTATATAACTATCTTTCTGAGTTTCTTTACTGTAATGTAAAGAGTCAGTTCTGGCTCTGGAGCTGCTTGTGCATGTCACGTCCCACTGTAGCTGATAGTGAGGACCTGCTGGCATTGATCCGGTTATTATGTAAGGGCACGGGTTTATTTTTAGAGAGCGCTATCAGAGGAACCGCCCACTGCTCCTCTCCCCCACCTTCCCCCCAGGCTTGGGCTCAGTTGTGCTGGTTCCATCATGAGAACATATGGATTACGTGCTGTGTTGGCTTAAGCAGCGTAAGATGTGGGACAGAGTGTGTGTTTGTGTATATATTTATACACCTACACTTTATTTAAGGTGTATCACATGATGTCCAGAAACACAGTGGTTGAGTGCCTCAAATCGGATGGATGAAATACTGTAAGTGGCTATTAGCTGTGTAAGGTGTTGAACCGCAGTTATGAAATTACAATTAAAAAATGTAATAACCAAAATTTAAACTGCTCAACATTCAACCATTTTTTGGTAGTTTTTTTTTTCTTTTGTTTGTTTTGTTTTGATCGAAGCTTGTGTCATAGTGGCTATAGAGCGGTCACTCAGAGGCCTCGTCTCCATGGCCTTGGTCAAATCCTACTGATGTGTTATGCAACGCACACTGACCTGGTTAACACTATTGTGCCACGACACACAGTCCTCCCACTGTACACACACCTTTTTGTATTAAACCAGTTACATGGAGACCAGAGACAAAGAAAAAAAAAAGATTTGATGAAGGCAGTTAGATGAGCCGTGGACAGTGTGTGTGTGCACAGCGGACAGACTGAGAGACAGACTGAAAGACAAACAGAGGAACAAATGGGGGAGATGCAGTAAAAACGCAGATGGTGAAAACAAGGCAAAGAGACAAAGCAGCGAAAGGGAACACGGGAGAAACAAGGCATGATATAAACAGAGAGAGAGGGAGGGAGGGGATCTGAACACACACAGAGGCAGAAAATTGAGGTTGTCGGTCAGCCAAGGGTCATGTGAACAGAATTCAAAATCTGCTTATGAAAACCTCTGTTGCATTTTGATAATGTTACAAAACATATACATATACATTTTTTCCCCTCTCAGCTAATCGCTTTAAAGCTGATGAGGTACGGCACTTTTGAACTAAACAAACAGCGCCCACAACACCTGAGTGGCGTTGTTGATGCTGCACCGCATCCATCAGGCTATACATTCCTAATTACAACCACGCTGGCGAGCCGGTGATGAGAACTGTTTTGCTCGCAGTCCAAAACATTCCTCATATTACACATGCCCAGTTGAGTTCAGCCATGCGCATCTCCCATTAGCCCCCCGCTCTGCAGCCAGTGTTTCAGACAGAGTCTCACAGCCTTTGATCAGCCCTCTGTCAAATGCCACACCGAATGCCAGGACAGCCCAGCTGCCCCTCCTCTCACCACGTCGCTCAATGGTCTCCTTGTTCAGAGCTAGTGCCCTAGAAGTGAGGCTTCGCAGAAGCAGCATTTAAACTCCTTTGTGCATAAAAACATGGATTGATGTGTGGATGGGCGGATGGATGGATGGATGGATGGTTGTATGTAAGGATGGATGGATGGATGGATGTAGAGGGTAGAGGGGGTGATGGAAGGTAACGAGCCAGTGGAGGAGAGGTCACTGGCGGATAGGTCCTTGTGAATAATCAGCGTGCATACAAACACTGCAGAGCACAAGCAGCAGCCACCGGAGATGGGACGAGAAACGGGAGAGGGGGGGAGCAAGTGGAAAAATCATTATCTGAGCACCAAGGGCTGTTTCAGGTCAGGTTATTATTACTGGCAAGGCAGCAAAGCGAAAGAAGGAAAGTTGAAGTGTGCAGAAAGAAAGGTTGGAGTTTTTTTTCTTTTCCCGTTTGTTTGTTTTTTTTAGGAAGCTTTGTTTTGTGTGTAACTGGACTGCCACTAAGTGATTAGCATTTTATGAGTCAGTGCTATCTCTGCCACAGCTGACGAGCAGGAGAAGGGGAAGGAGTCAGAATGGAAATGTATGAGATTTCTGTTGCTTGTCAAATTGAGGAGCAGCTTGGTATGTGAATGGGACAATGACAGGAGGGGGGAGAGGAGGAGGAGGAGGGGGGGAGGGAGAGGAGGAGGCAAACATGTGGAGGGGGGAAATTGTCTGTGATGCTGATGATGCCAGATATCTCAGCGCCTTTGGGAGTCAGTGGCGAACATTACGCCGTTTCTATTCTTGCGTATCTGCATCCTGTGTGCAAGATGCTGGATCCTATCATTATCCTGTGTGCATGTGTGTATGTGTGTGTGTGAGAGAGAGTGTGTGTGTGTGTGCGGTCATGTATCCTGATCAGCAGGCTTACCTCTCACCCAGAAACAATGAGACGATTTAATGATGCTTTATTGCAGAAATGCTGGAGAAGGATTTACATGAAGTGCACATGCCCAGGCAAACACAAATACACACTGAATCTTAACGTTATAATTAAGGGAAAGCTACATGCCATGCATCTCAGCATCACATCGTTGTTGTTGTTTTTACCTCTGACATAATGTCCAGCTCAGGCAAAGTGTGTAGTGGAGCCTTCAGGCTTGGATAGCCTCAGGCAGGGATATAAGGAGCAATACAATGACAGAGTACCCCCAAGGACAATGGAGGGACAGGGGGAAAAAAATGTGCCTTACTCCCGAGTTGCACCACAAAATAAAAAAGAAACAGATAAAATCAATACAAAATGGAAGTCGGAGCTAAAAATATGTGTGGCCAAGCAGCCGCGAGGTGAAACATGAGCTCTGGAAATTAGAAAAGGGACAACAATAAAGGCAGCATTTAGTGATCTGACAGCACAATCTCACGTTACTGATGAACCGGGGCTCGATTTACACCTTGACATGCAGTACATGGAGGAGCCCGATGCGCCACTGAAATAAGAAACTCAAATTTCCTCATCGCCCTGTGTCAGACGAACCATTATATAGACTGTGCTATTATAAATCTGCCATCATTGACGACCCAGCTGGGAAGAGTATGAAATGTATTTCTATTTGCGTAACAAACATGCAGGGAGCAAAAGAGCTGTGATTCAGAGTGGTAGATTGAAAAACATATTAAAATCTACCTATTTTAATGTAATTGGAGCAGTAAATCCATCCCAGCTTTTCCAGGATTTAATAATAAAAATAAAAAAAACGCTTCCTCATTTATGTGGCACCATCTCTTGTATTTCATGTGCTGTACGCTGTCACATTTATCACTGAAATTGTCTCACTCCTCACTGCGGGAGAAAACAGTGTTAAATATGAGCGAGCTGATAAGATTTCGATCTTTTATTACACTTTCCCAAATAATAAGATCAACTGATGTATATTGGACCAAAGATCCATATATGTTTACAGTACTTGGCCAAGGCATCTTATCAATACTGGACTGACAAGGTTCAGATTTCTACTTTTGCCATACTAACATGTTCCCTTTTGATTAAATCTATACACACAATAGTTTTAGATTAAATCAACTAATAACCCAAACACTATTGCTACAAGTTTGAGTTTGGCTTTACTCAGTTATACTGTTTCCCGTCAGTGATTCTGCTCCCCGCCTTGTTCCAGCTCTTTTATTTCTCTGGTCCCTCCGGAGAATCGCCCTCAGCCCTCACAGCTCATCCAGGATGCTGCAGCCGGCGTTGCCCTCAAGTGTGCAGGATGGAGTGGACCCTGCTGCACTTCATCCTCTGTCTGTGTGATAGAGGCTCATCCCAGATTCTGAATGCTGGCACGCAGAGCTGTTAAGAGAGTCTCATTTCCATACAGTCCCTCCTGTTCCTGCTCACAGGCACTTACATGAACCCATGTCCCCTTGTGGGGGACATGGTGAGCTGTGACCACAGTGCTCTGAATTACTGTTGTATTATTTCCACATTAAAAACAAATTACTTGATTCTTGTCTAATTGGTCTAGCCTTTTGACAAATAGGCAGATGAAAGAGCCATTATTTTGATGAGGCAGTTACAATTAGAAAGTTTGCAGAAAAAGTGGCCTTATTTTGAAATGGAAAAAAAATTACATTCATACTTGTAATTGTAAAACTATCATAAACCAATTAGACATCAATGTCACTCTATTATAAAGCATGTACAAGATTATTTACCACTAGATTCGTACAAATCACTTTCTTTTCCATATAAGCTTTTGATATTCTCTATAGGTACAAATTGTACTCTGATCACAGGCTAATAAAGGATCTGCATTTTCATTCTGGTGAAAAGAGGAGACTGTCAATAACACTTGAGGTAGCCCCGGTTACAGCGACAGGTCTTGTGTTACCTTGTGAAGGGTCACATCAAACAAACCTTTTTTTTCCATAGGGCTTTACGTGTTCGGCAGCTGAATGGTCGGGCTGAACATCACAGATGCACTCACCGCAGCAACAGGGTCAAGGAGAAATCATTCACACAGAGAGAGGAAATATCTATTCATTCCTCATGTTTTCAATGAGAGCAGCAGATCTACATGTGAATGTATTTCATGCTGTTGATTTCAGGGCTATAACAACAGATTATATAGCACCGTGTCTGAAAAACAACACCAGACTATAGTGTTTGCTGGCCAGCCCACACACCTTTCCAACAGCTGCTGTCAGCCCATTTAATTCAACTCTTTATACACATACACGCACATATTACATGGTTAATGATAAAACTGCAAGATGATGAAAGGGATGTTTGATGATGTTTAATACCAACACCCCAGAGTCCTCGGAGGGAGGATACTTGAAGTCCAAATAATCTGCCCTGTACCATAATGGCTCCGCTATGTCATTCATCCCGGAGATTATTTCATTTATCGTCTCAGCCTGGCCAGATCACTTATTACATCACAGTCCACCAAGGACACACTAACGACCCCATTAAATAAGGATGAGAAATCCTGCGGTGTGTTGCTGCTGCTTCCCCAAGTGTGTTTCATTACTCCATGTATACGTGTGCCCCTGCAAAAGCGTTTGCATGCGCCCCGAGACAGCTCCCACGGCAGCGCTAAAGACTTTACCGACATTATTACACTTTTCTATCATCCTTACAGTAGGAAAAAAAATGGATCTTCTATTTACTTTGTTCCCACAGCGAACAGCAGCAGTGTCAACAGCCTTTACACTGAGCAATGATGATCTCCTGCTGTGGCACAATGTGCTGTGACAAGGCCTGTGTCATCACTATGGCAAGTAAAACAAAAAAGACAAAAAAGACCCACAGTAATGGTGAAAATGCAAAGAGAAAGAGCTGTGCATCTCCAACTGAATGTGCTATTCGGCCCTGTCATGGGCACAGAGATGTTTCAACGTGGCCAGTAGATGTGATGTGAAAACGCTGAGTCATTGTTGTCCTCCAGAAATTCTCAACATATAATCAATACCGCGGGGCACTTGAGGCATTAGACAGCACACTTGCAATTGGAGGCCGTTTTCTTGCTTTGTTAAAGTGCCAACAAGGCACCTGAGGAGTGGCCTCAACTCTGAAGCTGCCACCGTGCCAGGGTTTCTCAAGCAGCCACTGCAATGCACTTCTTGTTTTGGTCAGTGCGAAAGAGGAAAGAGACTAAAAACTCAACAGTTGCAGCAATCTTTTAGGTCTATTCTCTTATGCCTTCTTTTACAAATCATAACCAAGATGTAAAAACTTAGGATGCACTTTATTTTTCATCAGCGCTGTGGAAAAACTGTTTATATTTTTTGCTTCTGTGCTGAAACATTCACACGTTGCATTTGTCCACCATGCCCTCATAACAAGCTGCCATTTGCTACACATTCAAAAGAAGATTTAATCAGCATGTCTGGTTACATAAACCTCAGAGATGTTCTGAGTAGTAAATGAGGCTGCGCTTGCATAAATGGCCAAAACTCCTTTCTTCTCTCCCTGTAACAAAGACGGGCATTCACCATCTTCAGTGACACTGGCTCTTTCACATAAATTCTGCTCATGCTTCCCCTCTTCTACTTTGCATTGTAAAAAGACTCAAATCAACCAGGACGGTGCATGCAAGCAGCAGTACCAGATGTCTCGAATCTAATAGATATATAACACACAAATACAATACAAATTTTTATTGAGTTTAAACCCTGAGGTGCCGTCATTGAATTTGCTTGTAATGACGTGTCATGCAGTTGAGCTTATTTTATTCTGCTCCTCCAGACATGCTGCGGCTCCTGGATCCAACATTATCCTTCAGTCATTTCTGACCTTCACTGTCAGCTGCATACACTCTTGCTATAGGGCAACACAAAGTACTGGCCTGCCTGACTACATACTATGCTAATAACAAGTCAGTGAGCATATCCAGACTTTGCCTCAGCTCCTTTGGGCAGTAGAGAGACGTTTTTCAAAGCTGGAGTTACGAGAACCCTCAGGAGAGTCTAATATTTTACCCTTGTAATCTTCAAATGATCAGTAATGACAGATAATGACGAATATGAGACATGTTCAAGAAATACTAAATTGACCTTATTCCTTATACTGCCAGATATCTGTGTGGTCTTTTCTAAGGTCACATTTATAACTTTGAACTGATGCAGGCACAAATCAAGGACACGTCTGTGTCTGGACTTGGAGGCATTTTAGGAAGTGACCCTGCACCACACATCCTGTCCACTGAAATATTCACTGTGTGGAAGATTGAGCCAGAGCTCAGGCCTATGCTGTGTTTGGATAAGGAGGTAAAAGCCGCTGGCCTCCCCGTTCACAAAATAGAGTCTTTGAAATCATGCAACACCTTGGACAGGGCGGGACCTGTTCTTATTACTGAAATGATGTAACTTTGATTTCCATTCCTCACAAGACCTGATTAGAAGAACTATGAACTTCAGAGATGTTTATATTTAGCCAGCATCGGAGAGAGTCAAAGTAACCTTTTGTCCTAAATAAATAATTGGATGGCGTAAGTGTTCTCATTTCCATAAAATCAAGGCATGAAGCTTTACAAATTTGGCAAAGACTCACCCCCACCACTCAGCCAGGCAATGTAGCATCCAATTAATGCTGAGCTGCACACAGTGCTGCTACTGGAAATGGAAAATGCTAAGGTGGCAATCTGTATGATATCTACCTCTTTATCTATCTCTCTGCTGCATCCTCTCTTATTTCTCATATACAGTCTGTCTGTCTCTGCTTCTTTTTGACCAGCCAGACTAAAGCCTGCAGCTGCTCTTCTATATTTTCACTCGAGGAGTTCTTGTAATACTCTCATCTGACAACTTGACTGATTAATCAAAGGCTGCAGTAACACATTTAACGTGGCCTAAAAGTGTTGGTGATAATGTGGCTGAATTTCTCTCCTAATTTTGCCCCTTAAATATGGAATGTGCAATTACACTGTCCATTACAGTGCTTACTCTATGTTGGCTTGAGGAGGGTGTAGCAGTAATCACGAGCCTCCGCTGTATACACAGGCAGTTGCCAGACTATGATTAGGTGGAGGTTCTCGGCCCAAAAAGAACAACAGTATCAGTGGTTTCAGCAAACACCGCAAAACGAGATATGTTTATGTACGTGACAAAGCCCTCTAGTGGCTGTAGTCATTGGTCCATAGGGTGGAACTGACAACACTGATGTTATGACGTTTTGCAGATGATGCAGGGTTTTATTCATCATTAGAATATAGCTGTTTTATGTTGAAATGAGGTTGGCATGAGACATTTTGAGGGCAATGGGCCTCATTCATCAATATCTATAAGAGTTAGTGTTGCACCGATACCATTTTTTGGCCCCCGATACCGATTCCGAATCCTGGCTGTGCAGTATCTGCCGATACCGATACCGTTCCGATACCACACAGTTTGGAAAAAAAAATATATAAGAGCTTTTTTTCTTCTAATACTATAATCCAGTAGAACTTTTTTATTGCCTACCTGGTAAAAATGTTTAAGTAACATGTTATTTAACCTTTAAATAATGTTGAGGGTCCAATGTAACGTAATTTTTACATTTAGGAACAGTAAACACACCCCAAACATTTTTCCTCTGACTTGACCAACACAATAGATTTGATACATGAAATGGTCTTTCCTGCCACTACACTAATGATTACTGTATATACATAAATAACAGTAGCATAAACTGAGTGGTTGAACGCAGCCTGATGTAAACATTAATAAACTCAGTAACCAATCACACAGGCAACTCCATGCTGTCCATGTGTGATGTTCAGGGACAGGTCTGAAGACAGAGCTCTGAGGGTGAAGTCCTATAATAATGAGATGAGATGAGAGACACCTGTGACAGTGACAGGTCTACTCTGTAGCTTCGTCTTGACCACATGTCAGCTGATCAGCTGCAGCAGAGGAAACTCCGCTGCTCTCAGCTGCACCGCAACGAGCGCTTTTTTTTTTTTTTTTAATTAAGCTCCGGTAGCGACCGCGCTGACATAACGTAGCGGGATCTCTATTTACATGTGTGCGCACCGCACACGGAGATAGGAGGTGAAAAGAGACAACACTGTTACCTGCTGTATAGGCTACTGGCCACAGACCAGTGTGTAACGAGTGAAAAAGCCGCCTCACTGCAGCCTGAACGCAGCTCAAATCGACCCGGTGCCTCAGCACGGCGAGTCGGCGAACAAGCTTTGATAAACACACCGGACCCGCGTCGGTTTGGCAGCTCAGTGACGGCGGCTTTTTGACTCGTTACACGCTGGTCTCTGTGTTTTAGCGATGGTACAGGCTGAGGCCAGTATACAGCAGGTAACAGTGTTGTTGTCTCTTCTCACCTCCTCTCTCCCCTGTGTGCTCAGTGCGCTGCTCAGTGCGCTGCGCACACATTTAAATAGAGATCCCGCTACTTTATGTCGCTTTGCTTGTTTACATTTCACAAAAAACTCCTTGAAAAGGATTAACTGCAATTAATTGAATTGTTTACATCCTTACTTGGCTTGGCATGCACTGAACACGTGTGATCACACAGCAGTGAGTGTCGGGCGAGAGAAGACACAAGGCGCAGCATTCATATCAGTAAATGGCATCGGTGCGTCATTTGTTTTACTCGTCGATACCGATGCCAGCATTTTAGTGCGGTATCGGGCCCCCTACCGATACTAGTATCGGTATCGGTGCAACACTAATAAGAGTCGTTCTTAAGAAAACTCCACGTCAGATTCATGAACGTGTTCTTAAACCGCAGAATTTGATGAATGCCATAAGTTGAGAGCACGTGAGCCCGTCAAACATAGGATTAGCATAGGTAACCGCCCCATCAATGCTCTAAAAGGGCATGAGACTGCAGGGCCGCATGCACACAGCACCCACAGGCACTGAGCAGAGAAGGTGAAATGACAAAGAAAGTTGAAATGCTCAAATGAAAATCTGGGAGGGAGCACCAGACTCCAAACGTAAAAAGAACTTTAGAAATGAAGTGGAGGTACTGCGGCAGGAATGAAACAAAGAAACAAACAAAAAGCTTACATTTAGTTTATATTTTTATATTTCTATTTAGTCAGACTATATTTAGTAGCGTCAGCAGTGGATGCAGCACATCGGGTTAATATCAGAGAGGCCGCACTCTCACGTGTGCCATCATAAATATCATCATATTATCACATATGATTCCAAGTAGTGCAACAGATCGCTGTTGATCCGTGATCCGTTCGGCATGCAAGTGGTCCGCGGGATGGTTGATGAAAAAAAAACAGTTGTGTATATAGTGTGGGAACACCTACAGTAAGCGCACTGTTATAATTTAAAATTTAAAAAAATCCTATCGGCAGCTGTATGTCACGCACAACAACAACAACAAACAACCCCCCCCCCAAAAAAAAGAGAAAAAAAGTTAATATGAATTAAGTGTCTATAATGTTTTTTAAGAGACCACAATGATTTGTAAATTATTATTATATATCATTATTAAAAACATCATAAAGGATAAGAAAATAATTCTTATTCAAATCATATAATATCCTACAACTGCAGAACAGAAGAAAACGCAATAATCATTATCATTTCAGTTGATTTTCAGGCCTACACCTGCCTAAACCTTACCTAGCATGGTTGAATCAATGCAATAAAATCTATGTTAAAAACGTAAAGTAATAACAAATATGTATAGGTACTTTGAATATAAATCTTAAATTAAATTCAATATATGCAAAACAAACTAGGGCTGTGTCTCTAAGCTGTAGTTCAGTATAGCATCAGACTGAAAATCAACATTTGCATGGCCAGCTTAATTTGGTTTCTCCTTACTTCTTGCACCACAGCCACTTTTATTATACAGGCTGGTGTTCCCCACTGAAGAGCAACACAGCTCCTCTCCTTGTCTTCCTGTTTGTATCTGCTCCATCAGAGTGTGTCTAAGTGCCATTGATTGATGTAATAGTTACAGTGTGGGGGTACTTTCTGACACAAGACTGTGAAAAAAGCTATCGTTGTTGCTACATTACGTAAAACAGATCTGAGTACTGCCTTAACTGAAATGTACAGTTTCTAAATAGAGTAATGACACTTCCTTAAAACTCAGAAAAATGTGTTGATGAAGTCTGATTGCATTGCTTCGAATTATGCAGTCTCATGAAAGGTAGAAAAAACATATTTTGTGAAAATGTATAGTGTGTAGATCGTACATTCTTAGTGTGTGCTCAGCAATCTCTGTTATTGCATGATTGGTAATGTCGCTGCTGTCACGCTCGCTCTGTGATTTACAGTTTCAGCATTAAGAGAGGTGTCAACACCAAAAACAAATGGTCCACAAGTTAATGTGCTGGCGTGCACAACATACAAGCCATATTTTCAAGGACAAAGTGTTCTGCATGCATTAAAACCACTTTTAATGTGAGAATGACTCTGAGAAAGTGAGGGTGGTGGAAAAGTTCAGAGTTCTAATTGAAACCCTAAAGCAGTGATAAGGGGCTTTGGGCTGCTGTGACTCTTAATAAGTAATTTTCCTATTTCTTTTAAAAAAGACAAATAAGTGAGGGGATGTTCTTTTACCTTTACATGTTTCGACTGTCAACCTGCACTCGTCCTGGGAAACGTCAGCTGATGTTCTCAGGCATGGCGTGGCGGGGCAGGCTGGCCACGCCCCCCGTCGTCTGATGGTCTTAGGAGTAGAGAGTCCCAGGTATGAGCTAGGTGTTGTTTCTGTTGTGTTTTATTTGACTTTGACCTAATGACTTTTGTTCTGCCCCAGTTGTTTCTCTTGCCATGATTCAATATGGCTGACTTTAATGTTTCTTGTTCTGCCTTTTCTTTTTGTGTTCTTGTGAGTCCTCCTGCTGTCTCTTTCTCACACGTTAACACTTTCTTTCTTGTGATAAATGTTCCCACCGTTTCTCCTACATACGTTTCATACATTTCTGGTTCTGTTCTATTTTGTCTTTCAGATGCACCAGGAGCTGCCTTAACTTTGTGTATGGTTTCATTGCCGTGTTTATTTTGTAAGAAAAACATCTCCTAACCTATTTGTCTGTTTAGAAGAACGAGTAAAACTAGTGATAAAAAAGAAGACAAAATGAACATTTTCAAAACTCTTGATAAGGGATGTAAGAGAAGACAACTGGCTGTGAAAGCATATAAGATGGTAATTTCTCAGTTGTGCATACATGCACAGTAGCTGGGCTGACGGAAACGGAGACACACACACACACACACACACACACACACACACACACACACACACACACACACACACACACACACACACACACTGCAAAGATCTCTCCATGTCTTGGATCCAGCTGTAGATCCTTTGGCAGAAACAAAGGTTGAGGAGTGTTAATGTTTCACTCACTCTGCTATTCTATCTGCCAAGTTCCTAAAATGCACTGTAGGGCCTCCTGGAGAGAAAAAGTGCTTGTGCAAACACAACTCACTTTCGCTCTTTCCTTCCTGACATTTTCGATAACTGACCCTCATGTATTGCAATACTGTATGTACTTTTGCTGTCTTTCTCCTTCCCCTCTTTGCTGTGTCAACACAGCGAGCACAAAACACACATCAGCTTAATTGAAACAGTTGAAGCCTAATTCAGCAACTACTTTCATGCAGTAATGCTGCTCCAGCCAAAACCCAAAAGCATATTTTACATGAGTCACAGTCACAGGGGCTTTTTTCCTTTTTTTTCTCCTTTTTTTTAAATGACCCAAGTTTTGTTTTTCCATCTCACGTCACACCATTTACCATGTACGCTGACTGATGTGGTGAAACGGGGCCAAATCGAGTTAGACCTGAGGCTGTTCTGTCAGCCCACCTGAGTCCGACCGAGCAATGGGAGACCCTCTAGGACTGTTGCTGGGTAGAAGCACATCTCCACCCCTCGCTGTGATAGGCGGATGCAGTCTTCATGGCCCCACCTCTTGGATTTGCTGGTGTCCTCTCTGAGCACAGCCGTCTGTCACAAACAGGCGGTGGAAAACAACCCTAACAACTGCTCTGGGGCCAGGTATTTGTGATCTGCTGGCTGCTAAAGTTAGAGAACAGGGGGGTTAGGTAATCCGACCCAACATCTGTCAGTGTACAACTCTACTTCACTACATGTCAGACCCGTCCAAATGTTTCAACAGCTAACTTTACTTTGGCAAACTAAACAGCCCCTCACTCTTTTATCTCTCTCCCTCACTGGGAAAGTTGACAGATCCTCTAACTATTTTCACCCATGAGGACAGACACTCGTATGTACCATCAGTGTAGCCAGCTTGATAGACAATGTGACCCTCACAATAAAAGGCACTTGACAATGAGGGAGAGAACATGGCGCTGTTAGATGAGTTAATCATCCATGGCCTCTTAAATGTCATTCAACGTGTTTGTTTTTCTGTTCTCCCTTAGGGGTTAGATGGAGAGAGGAGGCAGTGTGGATGGATGGTTAATTTTTACCCTCTACATGCTTTACACTCTCACACCCAGTTTGATATGGAATAAAATTAACAGGATTGACAAAATAATGATGGAGTGACACACACACACACAGCTGAAACACTGTAAGTGATATTGTGTGGAGTTAAAACCCACTTGCTATATCTGGTGGTTAGATAAAAACAAATCCAGCAGAGTGCATGAGAGAGAGAGAAAGAGAGAGAAATACAACAGCAGCCACAGACCAAGCTGGGTTCATGGTGGAGTTAATGCAGATATGGAGGTACAGAAACAGACAGTGAGGCTGGGGCAATGGGCATCAGGGAATTATTTGTATTTTTGCCATTGCTACATAAACAACATTAACATAACAGCTGTTTACTTACTTGCCCAGAGCTTCAGTCATCATAGCATGATGTATTACAAGAGCTTATAATACACCATCTGAGCAGCACTACTTAGGTAGTATAGTAACTCCTGACTGGGCTGGAGCATGCTAACTTAAATACAAGGAATCGAAGCGATAGGAATGGAAGTAAAACAAAACTGTTGCTTTCTGGTATTTGGAGACAGTTAGTTAGTTTCAGTTTATTTCGGACATGTTAAAAGAAATAAGAAATAATACAGTAATGGACAGACATAATAAATACATACTTTGCAAAGACAACACATCATCTTGGTAACTAAAGGAATGAAGATTGATGTTGAACACTGCGTTTCTTCTAGACCTTTTAACAGTAATGTTGGCGATAGAAAAGCTATAAAGCAGCTTTAAGTAAAAGTAACAGGAATGCAAACATCAAACAACAACAAAACAAACTCAAATACTGAGTTATAATTAAAAACACATCCTACATTCTAATTATTGCTGTGTAATATGATGTGTAATGATATGTAATATGTCAGTGTTGTGTATATCAAGTTGTTTGGCTATTTGAGAGCAGAAAAAACAAACGTTAATTAGCTTATTGGTTAAAAATGGTGAAACATAAAACTGTACTAATGTGTTCCTGCGCTGCTTTGATATGTTGATAAACCAAATCACTCGCTTTTATTACCCAGCATGCACAACAGGGCTCCAGCTGGAGAACAACTAATTGAAATGCAGTCATTATTAATGCTATTAGTTACACCACTGCTTGACAGCTCAGAAGATGTATTACTGGACCAAATCAGAGATGTGGGTGGCGATTCAGAGGCCTGGAACCAGGCTATCTGCTCGCTTTCTACCCAACTGCACTGATGTTCAGCATCAACAGTACAAGGCCGTCTGAACTGGGGTGCACCCGGGTGTGAGATTACATAATGTAATCCTCCCTCAAACTGCAGCTACTCCTGCTGTATGTACTGCACTTTCATGAGAGACTCATTTCTGTGAAAGAGGATCTGTTCCTGTTGTAAACCTTGTCCTCCTCTCACCTTACGCCATCTGCACCTCCATCACGATAACCCAGCCCGTCTCACCCCAAATACACTTTCTTTTATCCTAATCCTTCGTTCTCCATCTCTAATTAGTTGGCATGAGTATCCCGGCAATCTGTGCAGCATCACAGACGAAAATGGACGCTGCATGTTGATGTTGTGCTGCATACTAATCCCTTAAAATCAGGGCAGTGTTGATTCAAATGACTGATAATCACGTTACATCATGCGGTAAATAGATGCAACTCATTTTTTTCCCCTTTCCGAGTAAAAACCTCCTCTCACAAACAGAAATGTAATCAAATCATTGTGGGAACACTTTATTAGTTGACTAACCCCTTCTAATGCTTTTTTGCTTTTTCCCTTTTCCACTTTTCTGTTTCTATTTCCCTCTAGGATGCAAATACTTTTGTTTTTTTGGTTTTGTTTTTTTACTTTATTCTTAAACATGCTGGCTCAGGTGGACAGAGAACATGACTTTTGACTACATGTCTGGAAGCAAGAGAAAACACTGAATGAAAAGTGACAGTGCTTCTTTTGTTTGTCCTCAAGGAGCTTTCGTATCAGGAGACGCAGACACAGGCCCCACGCACACTCTGCTATACTCCTTCAAACAGGAGCGCACCTTTTCAACTTCAACAGGTACGACCTTAATTATGATATCGACGTAATACAGTTTTGACTCACGTATTAACAATTGTTACAAAGGTCTGAGAAAACAGTGACGTCGTGCATGTTTACTTCATCGGGCATAACAGCGCAACAGCTTTGCAAATAGTGAATCTGAAATTCAAACATTTGAAATGCTGGGAGGGATGAACACACAGGGAGAGGCTGTTCGGGACAAATGTCACAAAGCACGAATTAGAGGGAGAGAGAAAGAGAGAGAGAGAGAAAAAAAAAACATTTTGACATGTGCACATGTTGTTGAGGCTGGGACTGAATGGGGGACTGACAGTGCTCAGAGTCCTGGGCAGCTGATTGTGTAAGTCTGTAATCCAAATGTCAAACCGATCATACCATGCAGTTTTTAAAAAAATAAATTTCACACAGATAAACATGCTCATATTCATCCTGCCTTTAGGTGAATAAACACAAAGTGGCCCAGTTGGCAAAACAAGTCCATGTACGCGAGTGGAAGCTGCTCCCTCCCCGCTGATACATGCTCTGTCTGCTTCCAAAGGGCACTGCATTGCTCGGCCTGGCATTGGCTCGGTCTTCCCCCTAAACTAACATACACACCCATACAGACACTTGTGCACACTCTCTCTCTCTGACACCCACACACACACACCCACACAGAGAGAGGCTGCCAAAGCCTGAAGCAAGGGTTGAAAGTACAAAAGAGGGAGGAGCTGCAACGCCAGGTTGTGCACAATTGGCAGCCTCTGGAACCGTGTTATCCACCTGCCTCCTTCCTCACCTCCCTGCATGAGAACAGGGTAAATAAACTCCCCAGGAAGATGACCTTTTTATTCAGACACAGTGTATGCACTCCCAGTTATTATACTACGTTGACCAAAGCAGCCACTGTAACCTGGAAGAGAGCTTGAGCAAGAAAGGTGATGCAAACGGGAGTCGGTTTTGACAGCTATTGCGAGTTTGTATTTGTGTGCTCAAGCTGTCTGCCTGGCTATCTGATGTCCTTCCAGAGACATCCGTTGATCCCCCCCACCAAAAAAAAAAAAAAAAGAGCAGAGGAGGAGGGCAGAGGGAGGAGCAGGCAGGGGAGGTGGGCAGTGGAAAATTTTTCTCTAACACTGTCAGTAAAGACAGAGGTAGCAGTCTGGACAAAAACACTGTCATGTTTAATGTAAAAGCAATGCATTACATTGAGCAGTGTAATGCAGAGTAAAGCATTTGATCTTTGGATCACAGAGAGATAAAGCCAGCAGTCAGAATTAGCTATGACATCCCTCTCATGTTTTATTCAACATGGCGCATGCTGTTGCTTTATAGGATGAGACAAGCGAGAGTGTGGAAAACAAACTTTTATTTCATTTTAACCCCTCATAGTGAGAAATAGCTGCCTTTTTTCTTTAAACTGTAGATTATGAAAGGATACAAAAAAAATATATGTGGGACAAGCGAAGGAAAACATCAGGTGATCAACTACGAGCAAGGTCAAAGATCTGGAAAAATCCACATCATTTTCCAGGGCAGCTCAGGGAAAGGGTCAGTGCTGTCTTATCACAGGTCAGAGCAGACTGCACCGCTGTGCCGTGACCGCAGGAGCACACTTTGGCTTCTCCTCTCTCCTCTCTCTCTCTCTCCCTCCCTCCCATTCGCCCCCTCCCTACCCGCTCTGTGTCTATTGCTTGACCACCTGGCATCAGGCAGCACGCTCCCCCTCCATCTGCTCTGATTCTCAAGCTGAGGAAACACTGAGGGACAGATGGGTGGACGAAAGGGTTGGAGAAAAAAAACGGGAGAAGGAAAAGTAAACAGCC
Organism: Trachurus japonicus; assembly: GCF_045865225.1. Classification (NCBI taxonomy): domain Eukaryota; kingdom Metazoa; phylum Chordata; class Actinopteri; order Carangiformes; family Carangidae; genus Trachurus; species Trachurus japonicus. Next base: position 19,199,610 of record NC_140914.1, on the reverse strand, counting down.
AGGTCAGCAATGAAAGCAGCTGACTATCTTTTATCAGCTTTAGATTAACGAAGAAGCCAAAGCACTACGCGATAGCACGCGTGATAAAAATCAGCAATTATTAACTCCTGTTTTGTGCTGAGGGAGGGGGAAAATAATCATGTGAAGTCCTGTTTAAAAGGAAAGTCTGACATTTGTATTTCGACAGCACCGCTCTCTATGTCCAAATGAGGCTGACCTGAATACCATTTAATCATTATTATTAGAGAAGTCCTATCTGCTGCATACTTGAGAAATGTCAAGAGAACAGTCACAGCCTGCCAACATATTGACTGCCTGTGGCTTTTCTCATTGATCCAGATTAAAGCACCTTTCCTATTGGACGTCCATCTGTCATTTCTTTTTTTTTACGATTCAATCTGAGGAAGTCGCTTTTCATTTTAAAATGTCGAGGTCTTGACCAGTATGTTTGTGCCTGTGCAGCACATGGTCCTGACAGAGTGCACAGATGGGACTGCGCTGGCGTAATTGGAAATTATATAGAAATTGATCATAAAGCAAGTGATCGATGTGTATTTTTCTGTGTTTGTATTATGTTGTCAGGCATATGGTGCTTAATTGATGTTTGCTTGATGAATGGCTAATGGGTGGTGGAGTACATGGGGCTGAAGTAACAACACATTTGAAGGGCACAACATGTACTGACAAGTGTTTACCATAATCACTCAGTTAATGTCAACAGACCGTGTGTGTGTGTGTGTGTGTGTTTGTCACCACCACCAGGCAGAACGAAAATTAGAGGGTTGTTGCCTGTCTCTGATGTCAGAGACACAACCTGCCAGTTTAATATCTCAATTAATATGTGCAGCTCAAGTGATCTGTGCAGGAACACTGTGCTGGTTTGTTGCCCCTCACTTTCATATCTCCCAGTAGCCATAGAGATGCAAATCAGCTTAGGTGTAAATACGTATGCAGGCTTTGAATACACCGTCAGAGGTTCAATTTGCCACGTTTGTGGTATGATCAAAAGATAACAAGATCCGTGGAGAAAAGGGGGGCTTTCAAACTTTGTTTTTACATAATGAATTCATTTAGTGCAGCCTGTTTGGCTTCTCCTATGCGAGCCCCTGTGGTAGCATAGCACTCTAATTGAGTGCAGAGGGAAGAGACCGGGTCAGGCCATTTAAAGTGAAACATAAGCTCACTGGCGAGGACGCTCATGCACTGGCTACATTTCAGGTGATTCTCATATATTTCAATCAAAGGCTCAAAATCCGTGTTCCAGTCTTATCGATCTCTGCAGGGCTTAACACTGCAGGGCATCTTCAGTCACTTATTTTTCCTTGATAGATTTGTAGACCCAGATGTCATTGTGCAACATGAACTCAACACCTCGTGTCAGTGTCATGGTTGGTGGTGAAATAGCTGACAACTGTATGTGGAAATAATTTGCAATGTTTGAATAACTGACTCCTACTAAAAGTAACTTAAAATGTGTGTTTTTTTCTATTGCATGTAAATGTATGTCCATGTGTTTACATGTATTTTTTTGTATTGTTAACTTGTTTTTTTTGTGACACCTCTGGTGATATGTGGTCATCGCCACAGCGCTCTGGACAGCACTTCCCCACGATCACTTGGCAACAGTGTTACCACAGTGTTGTTTTGATTCACGGGAATGACAGCAGCTCCCCAAGCAAACAGCATGCACTGCTTTACTGAGACTGGAAAGAGCATAATAAATAATGGAACCAAGGGAAAGCACAACAAAAATGAAGCAACACCTGCAATGTCCAAATGCATCCTGCTAAGCAGCAGTACTACTACCTTTCTGTTAGAGTTAGTGTGTGTAGTGCCAAAAACTAAATCTTACCTCCACTGATAATAACGTTATTTTGGTCTAGTGCAGTATTTCTTAACCAGGGTTACTTATACTTCAGGGGTTGAATCAACAGCTGCAACAGGGTGGAAACTCAAAGCAGAAGCTGTACAGCTAAAACTGAGGAAAAGTTGAGATAGAGCTAAAAGAAAACAACTATACCTAAAGTAGAACAAAAACTTAACTGTTGAAATAGAGTTCACGGAAGAGCATTAGGGCCAACAATGGACTTTTTTTTTTAGATAAAAACTTATCGCCTTCTCGAGATAAAAACTTTTCTCAGAGTTTTTTTTCTCAGAAATTCAGACTTTTTATGTCAGAATCTTAAAAAAAAAAAAAAATCTCTGTTGTTGGCCCTAATGCTCTTCCGTAGGAGTTAGAGTAAAGTGAACAGTTAAAGTAATGAGCAGATGATAGTTGGCTAAAACTGATGAAAAAAAGTTGGAATAGAGAACCAAAGTGAGGCCAGGAACACAGTGAATGCGTGGCGCCTGTGGAACATCTTGGGTTTCATTTCAGCCGCCATGTTTAACGGGTTAGAGCGTACACAGTGGCGACGTGACACAGGCATAACGGATTAGGCGCCTCGCCTATTTTTCACACGAGACGCACATTGCAGCAAAAATAGACCTGTTGATTGTCATATTGACATCGTACCAGCAACATTACATCAAACTGAAACCTTCCACTAATCTGAATCTGAATAAGACATTAAAAAATATAATATATATATATATATTAATTATTTTAGTAGCTGCATGTGGTGACAGTGGCTTATTATGACGTTTTCTATCCAAAACAAAAATGCTGCATAATCTATAATGATGAAAAGAAATTCTACATTCAAGAAGCCTGCAAATCTAGGTAGAGAGGAAGACCTGGTAGTAATTGTGGTGCGAGCGCACCACTATGTTTACACAAGCCAGGGAGGGTTCACCTGTCCAGCTCCGACTAATGCAAGAAGTTTTGGAGGTGAATATCAATCAACATTGACACTGTTAAGTGAAAAAAAAAACTGCTGCAAATATTTTCATCATTAATAGTGTTAAATACAACCCAGTTCATCTTCCCTTCTTATCACAACTGCGATATACATGTAGTATGGTGCAGGGTGAAAGGTTTTACCTCAGCTCATCTGGTTGCACCTCAACTAGAAGAGCTAGGAGCCACTTCTCTAGAGTTTGACTGCTTTATTTCAGACCCCAAGAAGAGAAGTAATAACTAGCGGTCAAACAGAGTGACCGCTTCATTCAACCTGAGAACATTATCTTCTTCGGATGGATTAGGAACATCGGAGGGGAAGTCAAATGAAGTAGCCAAAAACTAGGAGGCTGTTTCTGGATCAAATAGAGTTTTCATCATCCCTCAAATCCAGCGACAGCAACAGAAGCCTGTTTTAGGTCATTTCACAGTCAGTAAGCCCCAGACAGTCAGTCTGACTGGATGCTGGACTGTTTCCTGTTCCCCCCTCTCCTGAATAACCCTCAACACGATTGATCCAGGTGGTGACTCATGATCGGTGGACACCGGAGATGTGGGGCTTCTCTGGCACAGAGCACAGCGAACGCAGCTGTCGAAGCATTTACATACAGGTGCTGGATTAGAGGGGCGTGATTTATATGAATTCACTATGACCTTTGTGGAGCGCAGAAGTGGCTGTTACCGTGATACAAAACATTTTCAACATCTAGATGAGTATCAGACACATCCACGGTTATTCATTAACAAAGATCTGGCAGATACAACTGTCTTAAAGCTATTGTTAAACTAATGTTTTACTTGTTTTGGAAGAGTAAACATTTTTAACATTACAGTCAAAGCGAAAAGCAAGCAAAGAACATGGGAAACTAACTGGTCTCGCAAGTCGTTTTTAATGCAGTAACATGCCTTCTAAATTAGATTAAGCTTGTTATTCTGTGTAATTTGCTGCATTCCTGTAGCCTATTTCAGAGAATATCCTTGGGCTGTCGAAATGCAGTGCATACATAAGGTCTCAAAGTCTGAAAATCCAATAAATGTTCATTGAACTAACTCCAAGTGGAAAAGAAGCATGGGATTCATATCATTTAAAGTGGATTTTCTTAGATTTCATTATAATTCTACGCAGTGTGAAATCATTAGGCAAAATTCACATACAACTGTATGTTTCATATTTTTAGTATTCATAACCACACACTGAAGTCTGAACAGGAAGCTGTGGTAGAGGCAGAGTGATGGGCTTGCTGGGGGTGAAGTAGTGGACACATATTACACTCCCTATGCTCTCTGCACTCCAGCTCTGATTTGTATTAGTGCCATAAAGCACAGGGCAAGGGCACTTTTTGACAGGGGTGGCATAAATCCCACAGTACAGAGCAGATGAAAAAAGAAAAAAAAAACACTGCTTACTCAAACACAATCCACTTGAACCGAAAGCAGCCTCTATTTTTTATGTCGGTTTTGCTCTTTCGTTCTTGAACTAAATACTGTAGCCAAAGATTCAGACACTATTCACTCTGAATGATATTTTCCTACGGAGGACGACTGTTTCTCAATGACACAGAGCCAACATTGACCTTCAAGGTATTAGGGCGTGTTCATCCAATCTTTCAGTCTCCCCTAAGACCACCATAAAGCACGCACCGCCCTGACACCTCAGGGTGCAATGTGTGGAGGTGAGAGTTATGGTGATCTAAACATGACGAACTGTACACTGAGCAGAGTGTGTATGTTTATGTTCTTCTTCATGCAGGCTTCACCCACTGACGTCATCCCATCAACTTTACAATCAATTGACAATCAATTACAATCATATAAGGGAGTCTATTGCAATCAAATAATTTACTCAGACCCTTTGCAAATCTACCACTTTTATTATATCTTTGCTGCACAGCCTCCATGTGCATGATTGAGTGTGCTTCCTTTTAGTGAGACACTGCTTGTGTATCTGTGGCTTTGGCCAGCAGTTAATTACAGAAACCATTTCTCTAGTCTAGCATGTTATTTAAAGGAGTGTAAGACAGGGCTGACTTCCTCTGCTGAGATATATCTTATAAAGTTTACCCAGTAAATTCGGTTAAATTTTAATCCATTTTGCTAATGTTAGCACTGTGCTCACATTGAACAACCTGTGTTTGGGATTAGGAGTGAATCCTTCTGTCAAATATTCTCTTTCACAGCAAACCCTAACCCTTTTTTTTTTGTTAAAAACCTTAACAGCTATGTTGCTGTGTATCAATAATGCACCGATGTCTCTAGGCACCAAACCATATACTCCAGTTTCACATGACATTGTTTTAAAGGAGATATTTGCAACTTCCGCTATAGCCAGAGTTAGTATCAACTTTACCTGCAGTCCTGACAGGACAATACAAGTTACAAAAAGAGGTTATAATACACCTGCTGAACAGCATAACTTCTTCAGAGCGGACTGGATGCTACAGGACAGTGACTTGGTGTTGGAAAGTGATGATGGCCTGGTTAAAGCAGAAGTAAGCGATCCGGTCGTTTTGGCTAATGCTGCGTTCCAGGCAGGCTTTTGAAACCGTAAATCACAGCTTCAAGTCACAACTTACGACTTTGTAGCGTTCCAGGCAACCCACTCGTGTTTTTCCGACCTGTTTTACCGGTGAAAGTCACTATAACGGCCACTCGTAACTTCTGACCCATGAACTCGTACCAGATCGAACTGGTACGACTTCACAGGTCGGAAAAACACGAGTTACGGGCTGCCTTGAACGCACCATAACAGTCCTCGTCCCTACGTCACCACATTCACGGTGTCCCTTGGCTGCACCTTTTTTTTTACAGTCTATGGGCTGCACACACAGCCCTGCATGCCGTTCTCTCTCCTCATTGGATAAAAACGGTAGGATACGAGAAATGTTTTCTCCTCGGCTCAGAGCAGAGCAGAGGGACTGACAGACCCGTGTTTCGGTCCAAACACTCTATGTAAGTGATTGCTGTCGGAAGATATAACTATTTAAGACTTATATTAACACAAATATATCACTTACTTCTGCTTTAACTAACTAACTTTACTATAGGAGAATGAGTGTTTGATGCTGCCAAAAAAATACATTATTGTTCATACAAAGTGTAGAATCAAAATGGGTAGCCTAGCACATTCACACCGCATTTTATTTTAATGTATTTTGTAAATCAGAATACTTGGCTGTTTACTTGATAAGCAAGAATTTCTACAGGCATATGCCTACTGGACTACCCCATGATGTACTGCACTCTTCAAACTATGACGCTCTTCACGGCAGAGGCTTGTGAAGTTCCTGCCAGTCATTGCAGTCAATTTGTGCAAAATGCATTCTGGGATACTGGCTGCATGCTACAGTGTGAACATCCAGCTCGGCCTACTTATTAGTTAATTTACTAGTATGCAGTAGTATTATGTCTACTAATGCACTGCATACTCAATAAGTGAACTTATCGAATAAGTCAATACGTAAACTTATTGAGTAGGCTATACAGCGCATTAGAAGACAGTTACGGACACTGCCCATTGAAAGAGAAGCGAAACAAAATGGCTGCTCTCAGTAGCTGGAGGCAGCTCTTGTTGAGGAAATGAGTGAAGTTTGATGCTGAACTTGCAACATGTCATCTAGACAGGCAACGTAACAGCCGTTAATGCTAATACTGGCTATGTAGCAATAGCAAATCTTACAAATACCAACCTTTTGAAAATCCCTTGTGTTTGTTCAGCTCCCATTAGGTGAGAAGTTACTCACAGGCTCAAAGGTGCAGGCTTATTTTGGATCACAGCTATTATGGACAGAATCAAGAGGGTGACTTTACTTGGTTGTGGCATTTATTGATGCAGTAACTAGCCTCCCCTCTCCTGTTTGCCTTGTCAACACTGCATGCAGCTGACTATCTGCAGCAAAGAAAATAAGCACACAGTCCAGCACAAGCAAATGTTCTTTATGGTGATTAATCAACAGGCATTTAAATGTGTACAGTACGGCTTGGATGGATGGTTATGGCTTTGCAGCATTTGTATTTCATGCTTGTATAGTGTTTTACAAATTTGCTCATGGCTGATAAAATTATCCTCACATTCCCACTTATTTTCCTGTCACCTCACAGAACTGCTGGTGGGGAAGTGAAAGATGTCCTTACAGTAGGAGAAGAGAGAAGAAGGGAGAGTGTTTCCCAGTCAAAGTGTGTCCCGTTCTGCTCTGCATTCCTCAAGTTCACTTCCATGAGGTGAGGATTTGCTTCTTTTTTTTTAGGGCAGCCTGCAGCTTTCCCTTAAAAGGTTTATAGTGTCTGAAAAGGAAATAAGAAGGGTATGGGGAGAGACACAGAGAAAAGAGGAAGCAGTAACAGAGTCTTTGACACAAAGCTGGAAATAAAATGGAGGGTATGTGAAAGAGAAATTGAGGAAGGTAAGATGCTGGGGAGAGGGGAGGAGTGAGAAAGGATTAGGAGAGGAGAGAAAGGAAGATAGAGGCCGAGCAAAGACAGAGGAGGAGAGACATAAATATGATGCAGCTGTCTGAGAGAAAGCCACCACTCCTCCCTGCTGTTGATTATTTCCCAGGCACCCTGGCACACTGCTAAACTGAGGAGCTTAGTTAGTCGTTAATAGCTCTGCTGACGCCCACGAGTGTGTAGTGACCCGGCACATTCACAGGTCAAACCTTCGGCCAACAACCGGCATCGCTAGCCTTACAAATTAACCAGCGAGTTCTTATTATGCAAGCAAAAAAAACGCTTCATTGTTTCGCAAACAGCCGTGATGTGCAATCTTCTACAGCAGAGCGGGAAGTAATTCTTATGTCCTTTTTTTTTTCATTTTTTTTTTCAGGCTGCATTGGCTGCATATGAATCAGAGAAAGCAAATGAGTTAGTGGCAGAGTGGAGAAAAACTAGCAGGAGGGCTTCTTGTTTCCACTGTAAACTTGGCTTCTTTTTCTTCTGTTTTTTTTTCCTCCTCTACTTTCTGTCATTTCAATTCAGGTCATTTCTCAGATCCATGCACAACCTCAGAAGAAGTACAACCAGTAGCCAGATTTCTCTCTCTCTCTCTCTCGCCAAGAGGTGTCTCTCATTAATACTTGAGAAATCTGCAGAACATAAATTCATGAAGCTCCAGGTTCCCCAATATTGTGTAGACCGAGTCGAATATATTTAAAACAAAACAAAATTCACCTCTGATTTGAAAGAATTTCTGCAGGCTTCATGAGACTGGTGCTTATTTCGGCTTCTCTATGACCTACTACAACCCCGTACCCTTCATGAATTTTAACAGCCCCTTTACGTATGAGAAATATTGACAGGGAGAGTCAATACAGAATGAAAAATTTATGGACAGTGACTGGGTAGAAGAGTTCAGAAGCAGCGGCTTCGTATCAGGTGCAGAATGACAGGATTCAATTAGAGCCAACATGTTTCTCAAGTTGGGAGGTGATCATTGAAGGTCAGAGACTGTTAGGATTTATTCGATCCTGAAGGAACTGAGCCCCCGCTGTGTAATGATTTTCTTACTGCGGGTATTGATATTCAGGAGTGGTTCATCAAGAGGGAGACTATTCACTTTGTGGGCCTGCAAGGATCATATTTTGTGCGGGTTTTTAGCTTGAAATGCAGCCTTTTTCATGCAACTGCCAAGTCGAGTCACATGACAACGCTTGCTGTGTCAGACACTGAAGCAATTTGAAATCTGACTTTCCATGATATTCTTTGTTCAGTTCAGTTCAGTTCAGAGTTTATTTGTCACACACATGCAATGCAGTGAAATGTTGACAGTCAGCTCCGTGCAAAAATAAACATACAAGACTGACACACATCACCAATAAATGAAACATTAACAACATAAAATACATTAGATGTTGGGGGGGTTATTGCACATAAAAGTTTATATATGTACTGTATCTTTGTAAATGAAAGGCAATGTAACCTTATGCTCATTAAAAAGAAATAATATCCTAAACACAGCATGTGCATTCTGAATTCACCGACAACAATTTCAGCATGGTCATGTTGTTGATACTAATCCAATCAATGTTTAGGTACTAGTGTGTCTCTGAGCTTTGGACTGTTTAGTCATTATATAAAGTTCTTTGTCTATAAGCTCACAAAGGGCTATTTAAACAACCTTGTCTTCATCTTTTTTTTGCCCATCTGCCTGGTACATATACTAAAATAACCTCCAATGTTCCTTATTCCTCTTATAAGCTTGAGCTAGCTTTGGAAGCAGAAAGTGTCAAGCTGACCTCAATCCCCTCCCAGTGTGGGTCACCGTCTTGCCCGGCAGAGCGGCTCGCTGGCTGTCACACGAAGCAGCAATCCGGCATATTCTTAGCCCCGCAGCTAGCTGGTTCCCATGGCCCAGGGCGATTAGCCTTGCTATTCATACCCGAGCAAAGCTACTCTCTCAAGCCCTCTGTCTCCTCAAGGAGGTGACTGGTCAAATACTCTGGACTTCAAATCTACCTTAGCTAAGCGGCTGATTAGCATGCTTCTGTCAGACAAGCGTTTGTGAGTGAGAGTGTATACCTATGCATGTGCGCAAGTCATCTAGAAATGAAAGTCAGGAGTCAGTGGCCAATAGTTGACTCTCAACCGCATCCATGTGACTGCACCTTCACAGTGAGTGAGGTGTTTCTCTCCAGTTTCTGCCACCCACAGATCTGGCATTTAAATTTTAGATGGATGACCCCCCTTCTCCCCTCTTGCCTGAAACTTCACAGCAGCCTCGTCTGAGTCTGAATAGTTGAAAACAATCTTTTACCATGGGAATTAATTAAGACGGTCTAAAACTAGAATAGAGTCCTTTTAAACATACAGAGCAGGAAGACAAAGGCTGTGAAGGAAGAAGTGTGGATGGGAACTAGAATGAAGAAGTGTGTGAGTGTACGGCAAGACTGAAAAAGAAAGAGAGATAGAATAGATGTAGATGGAAGAAGGAAGTGGAGAGAAACAAATACGATATCTGCGGGGAAAGAACAAACCTATTTTTTAACCTGATATTTGCCACTTCATTCAAACATCAGGAAATGATCAAAGACGGAAAAAAAGACGTTGAAAACCTGCGTTGACACAGTTGCATATCTCTGCATGTTATGACCCACATATACTGAGGACCATTGGTAGAACTGCACTTAGAGTAGCTACACTTATAGTGGCACTTAACGTGAGTAATTCCACACCTCTGCTCCACTTGATTTCAGAGGTAAATATTGTCCTTTTTACTCCACTACAATGAAAGTTTTGATCTGATAGTTGTAGTCACACGTTATTTTTAAGACTGTAAGTTAAATCCAGTGGTTGCCAAAAAATATGTTGCTAATCTCCTTGACATGTTTCAGTCAAACCTCTGAGTTTCATTAACTGCTCGATGCCCAAAAAGGAAAAAAAAAAAAAAAAGCTTCACAAAAACAGCAAAGAATGAAAAGAGAAATATTAAAATTCACTACAAATTCGTGCAGGAAAACTTTTTTGTTTGTTTGCTTATTTCTTAATCTCATCGCAGTGATGCCTGAGCCACAGTTTTTGAACTATACTGCACTGAACCTAAATCTATAAAATAAACTAGCTTCACCTCAACCAGCTACATCTGTGAAATGCTGCACATTGGTCCGTCAATAATAACAATCCAATAATGTACATAATGTGATAATGCATTACACATCTTAGTTTTATACAGTAGGCTACAGTACATTTTGCAGTTAACACTGCTGTACCTTTACTTTAATTTTGGACACATTGTGCTGTGCTGATGCTCATTAGTTGAATTAGATCTGAGTATTTCCACCACTATGGGGGACATTGTTCATTGTGAGGTCTGAGAAAAGAGTTGTCGGCCATTTGGATCAGGACCTAAAAAATCTACACAGGGAAGCTTTGCTCCATGACAAAACGAGTTTACACAACCAGATAGTGATAAGGCTTACAGCTGTGGGAGGACAAGCATGGTGACATAATGAGCCTCCGGCTATTGCCTAGGAACAGATCCAAGCACACACAAACACACACGTTTCGACACAGCGCACAGCCCAAATATAAAGGTCACGCCTCGTCTTTTGATTGATAATGCGATACTGGCCTTGATATCATCGCGCTGGTGCTCAGTCAAGGTGGCATTGATGGAGACAGAGCAGGATACTGAAGCACTGCCCTGCACAAACTGACTGGTTAAAAAAACAAGAGAAAAGATGGTGTCAGAAGGCTGAAATCACTGCTTCAGCACAGTGGGGAGTGGTCACATTCAAAGCTTAGGGTTAGATGTGTGGAAGTGGATAGTGCCACACATTCCTAAAAAGGTAAAATGCCCCTCAGGGTTGGGAAGTGTTCCCTACAGCTCAGTGCACAAGACGTTTCACAAACATTGCCATTTTCACACCCAACCAGCTCTCCTTCAGTAAAAGGACATTGTGCAATATGCCAGCAGGGCACAGGAGGAATGGGCAAACACTGGAGCCCCTACAGAGAGACAGGAGGGACAAACTACTGCAATGTCTCCACAGTCGTGTACAAGGAGCCTGTGCTGCCAGTGTAAGATTATTATGTTAAAAGGACATAACATCCAATATGTGAGAGTGTGAAATACAGAAGTTCACACATTTTAGGTAAGAAGTTTTAAGTACAAAGTTTTACACATTTATGCTGACGGACTATGAAACAAGAAACAGCCTATCACATGTCTAACATAATCTAATTGGAAATGAATCAGGCTACTCGCAGCTACAAATACCCTGTTCTGACACCATGCTGGACTGATTTCCAATCTATTATCGATCTTTTCTTGTGTCATACAAAAAGGGGGAGGGGAGGGGGTCACTGTACACTCGGAAATGATATTCTCGTCTTTCAGCGAAGATGCACTGGTTCTTTACCTCAACTTGTCATGGAGGAGACTGATGCTCCTGCGAGGCATCTCAGAGGTCAGACAGCCACCCAACCTTGGTAGATAAATTAAAAAAACTTAATTCCCCCCTCTCCCCTGCTTTATGTCTTTTAGTTGTGCAGGTGTGTGTATGCGTGCATGTGTGTGTGTCATGTCCAGTAAAAGCCAAAAAGCTGCTGTATTTCATTTCACACGTGTCGGAGAGAGAAAGAGGTAGAATCGGACGGAGAAAGAGAGAGCAGAGATTCATTTAGTTTGACATGTATGAAATACAGGTTCATATCCCTGAAGGGAAGGTTTTTTAAATTGGAGTTTCAGTGAGATTGTATCTCAACATTGCAACTCTGAAGATGTGCTTGGTCTTGCAGAAGTTGTGAGTAAAAGAAAAAAAAAACGTGTAATATTTTCAAGGTGTTTTATTGATACTGAAAAACATTCTGTTCCTCTATGTCACTGAAATATGTAGACAGCCAGAAAAGACTGCATGAGAGGTAAAAGACAGAGAGAAGGGGACATTGGAGAGGGGCACACACAAGGAGAAAATGACAAAAAAAAAAAACATGGGAAGCTAGGTGGTGCAGGAGTACTGACTACTTGAGGCCATGAGCTGACAGGTGCCAGAGACATGTCACAACATGATCCATTTCACAAGAAGACACAACCACGACCCGTTTAACTGACATTTTCATAATTGTTTGAACTGAAGATAATCTCCATGAGGCAGAAGGTCATGTCACCTGTGTAAAGACTTGTCGAAAATGGAAATTAGATTTACTATTTTGATTTCTAATAATGGTTTCAAGCATTCGACTACAAAAACACAAAGACATCCAGATGGCTACAGACTGTCTGCTGGGATCTCAGTCTGATACATCTGGCTCACAGGTTGTCCCAAATGCGCGCAAGTGTGCGTGTGTGTGTGTTTGCATGCAGCTTTCCATAAAGGCAAATGCATCTGTGATAAAAATTGCATAAAATGCATACGCTGAAGTTGGTTGGGGTTAATTTGGGGTAGATACACTGAACACACATTCATAAGAGTTTATATTAGCTTTCTGTAAAAAAAAAGAAAAAAAAAAAGAAAGTAAAATCTACACTGGTCATATCAGTGGTCGCCTTAAGCCCACACTATATACTTCACATTTATGTCCAAGTTTCACTTTACCTCACTTGACATTGCTTCCACCCACATCAACTGTCTATTTCTCTCTCACTCTCTCGCTTTCCCATACAAAAGCACACACTTTTTTTTCTCCTCACGCCTCATGTTGCTAATGCTGGATGGAGGTTGTCATGGGAACACATCTTTGACAGTTTTCTCGACTCACTCACAGCGGTGACACAGAAACTCACTCAGAAGGCCGAGGAAGAGCAAGCAGCGCAAACAGAAGGGCTGAGTGTAACAGGGCAGCACAGATCATCATGAGCCCACAGTGCAGGACAGGTGAGTACTTCAAGATGCTGTAGCTGGCTGCTTTATCTGATTATTGTCCACTGTGACAAATTTGAGTCTGTGGCAGCTTACAGAGTTCTGATATACCTGATTTTCATGCACATTTCAGATGAAACTTGAAGCAGGGAAACACCTCTGGCTCTGTCCAAAACTGACAAAAGATGATTGTTTTTCATATTTTTTCATTTATTTGGTAGCTGTGTTGGACCGGCTGCCTAGCAATGCTACTGATCTTTGCCAAGAAATAGTCATTGCTAGATACTGATATTTACTCTAAGTTGCTGTCTGCTACCAAACCAGGTGGTGCCAGGACCACACTACTGCTTATGTCTGCGCCAATTATAGAATACTGACAGCAGCTGACATTAGTTGGGTTTCCATCCAAGTCGTATCGAATTTAAAAGCGGATTTTGTAAAAATGCGCAAAAAGCAAAGCGAATTTATGCCCGTTTCCATTCATTATTGTTTTGCGATTAGGAGGAGTGCGCCGTGAGATTACGTCATAAGAGAGCGTGACTGTATCCAACAGTTGACACTCATCTGACACTCAACATCATGGACAATTTACGTACTTTCCGGACTATAGACGCACCTGTATAAGCCGCACCAGCTAAATTTTAAAAGAAAATACTGTACATATTATATAGGCCGCACTTGAAGACGCAGGTTTTCATGTTGTAACATGAGATATTTACACAGAAAGACAGTCGGGAACTGTGACAGTCCGCTCGCTTTTCCGCTGTTTTGGTTATGCTCCTCTCGCCCATGTGCATCTGTTTACATACGAAGCCGGTGAAAAATCAATAAATGTAGCGGTGGATAACGTTACATAACGATGTTATGGCGTGTGTTTGTGTAGTCTTAACCGTCATTAGGGCTTTGACAACGAACTTCGAAATTCGAATATAATTCGAATATTAAAAAAATAACCATATTCGAACGAATATTAGGGCAGCTCTAAATATTCGAACCTGTAATAAGCATTATTTTTGGTAAATGTGTTTGCCTGAAAACGTAGTTTTCAATCCAGATTAAAGGCTTTTTTCAGCCTGTTGAAGTTGTGAAACGCAGCTCATTAGCATTGATCACCTGGGGCTCCTGTACTTACAGTATGACGTTATCACGTCGTTAGCGCCTGATGGCTGTTCACACTTCACTGATAAACAATGGCGGAGCAAAAGGCTGCGAGTGCGACCATAGATACTCTACAAACCACGGAGGGAAAAGTTGAAATATGTGTTTCCTCTACAGTACATTCATTTAGGAGTGGCGGGCCGTTTTTTTTTAATTGTCGCAAATACACCACCGCAGCATGTCATCCGTTCATTAATCTCCGCATAGCGCTGTTTCTTATTGGCATGCGTGCGCGCGCACGCACGCACACACACACACACACACACACAGAGAAGCCCGCATGCAGCATGCATGACAGTGAAAGCGAAACTTATGCCGCCCCCCTCCCCCCCGTCGGACAATCCGGTCGCTTCGGGCGGGGGGGGGTCAAAATATTAAAAAAATATTATCCATAAATATTCGAATATATTCGAATATTAATATTAATAAACAAACGAAGTTCGAATATGATTTTTTGGACAAATGTCAAAGCCCTAACCGTCATAAACAAAAGATTATGGGTTACGGAGCGCGTTTGTGTCGCGGGGTGCAGAGACGAGAGCTGGGACACCGCGTTGTTCTCCATTTGTTTGAACGTCGCTGGGTGAAGTCCAGCAGCACTTCACCCACAAACTCTGGCTCAATTCGCATAATCTGTTTCCATCACAAAAACTCGCATTTCCTTTAATCGATACGCTGACAAATCCACCCCCTCCAAGCGTATAAACTTTTATGCGCATTTACTGCCTTTATTCGAATTTCTGGCGTTTCCATTCAAGTATTTATGCGCATTTTCACAAAATGCGCATTTTCACAAAATGCGCATAAGAAAAGGTGGATGGAAACCCAACTATTGACATTTTTGTGGTTTTAAACTGTTTTGTGAAGCTACCAAACAAAGACACCTTCCAAATGACTCAACAACATCTTGCTTCAAGCTAACGGTCATATGTTGTCCTTGGTTTTTATGCTAAGCTAAGCTAACTGTATGAGTTAGCTTCATATTCAATGGACAGATGTGAGATTGTCAGTCTTACAAATTTACTTATTTGTTGACTTGTAAGATTAAAGCAGAAGTAAGCGATATTTTTGTGTTAATATAAGTCTTAAATAGTTATATCTTCCAACAGCAATCACTTACATAGAGTGTTTGGACCTAAACACGGGTCTCTCAGTCACTCTGCTCTGCTCTGAGCCGAGGAGAAAACTTTTCTTGTATCCTACAATTTTTATCCAATGAGGAGAGAGAACGGCATGAAGGGCTGTGTGTGCAGCCAAGGGATGCCCGTAAATGTGGTGACGTAGGGACGAGGACCAATAGATCCATGACGAGGGCGGGGGCTGCTAACTCCGTCGGCTGACAAGAAGTTATGGTGCGTTCAAGGCAACCCGTAACTCGTGTTTTTTCGACCTGTGAAGTCGTACCAGTTCGATCTGGTACGAGTTCACGGGTCGGAAGTTACAAGTGGCCGTTATAGTGACTTTCACAGGTAAAACAGGTCGGAGAAACGCGAGTTGCGGGTTGCCTGGAACGCTACAAAGTCGTAAGTTGTGACTTGAAGCTGTAATTTACGGTTTCAAAAGCCTGCCTGGAACGCAGCATTAGCCAAAACGACCGGATCACTTATTTCTGCTTTAAAAGACTGACCAAAGTCCTCCAAAAGCTAATGGTGTTAAATTTCAGAAACCAAACTTAGCTTAAAAAACAAAAATCTCCAAAAAGTAAGTGCAGATTTTAATAAATAACAAAGATCACAACTAAAAACACGCATGGCATGTAGAGTATGTTGTAAACCTTACATTCAGGATGAATTTTGCTAAGTTTGCATAGCTAAGTGAAGAAGACAAATTGTCCCGCCACCACAGACATGTGGTGCTCTTACAGTAAATGAATTGCACACTCAGCCTCTCTGCTCCTATCTGTCTGGTTGTCTATCTCTCCCCCAGTCTCCCTGTCAGAGATTTATGACTGTCTCTACACATGCCTGCCACTGCACCCAAAGATGCTCAGTAATCACATCATGGTGCAAGACAGTGAAGCATTTGCATCTGCATGTTCTGGGTTTATGCATACCGTATGCCTGTGTATGTATATGTGTAAATAATGTAATACCGTATGCATATCCCAGTATACGTGCAAGGACATAGCACACCTTAATTTCCAATTCCATATGTTACTTATGCAAACCAGGAGTAGGTATAATAGAGCTACCTGTGGCAAGTTTTTTTTTCTAGTCCCATTTCATCACCTTTTTACAGTGCATGCAAAAAGAAGAGCCTGCATTGTGTCTTTTTGTACACAGCACTTGTGTGTACAGACCAATCCAACCTGTCATGGTGTAACTAAGGCGAGTATCTGTGTAGTGAAATGGCACTCGGATGCCGCCCAAGCTGAGCGAGTACTCAGATATCGGCTACAGGTTAATCAAACTGAAAGTACTCAACTATGTCGATGTCGATGTACTTAGCAGTAATTCACAGCAATTCTACTACTACAACTTATTATGTCTATTTTACTAGACTGTTATTTCTGGGCTATATCTCTCAACACTACTACACAATTGACCATTATTTCGGGGCTATGTTATTTTCTGGCTATCTTTCTCAACATTACTATGAAATTGACTGTTATTTCTAGGCTATTTCTTGACATTACTATGCAATTAAATGCTATTTCTTGGTTATTTTGTGTTATTATGACATAATTAACGGCCTGTAAATTATTTGTTATCAATTTTTCTTTTCAATAAAACATGTAGTCAGTAATGTTGAGGCAGTTTTATAGATACACAATGTAGGATACAATGAGCTGTGAATTTTTTTACGCTGTGTTTTTTCTCCTTCTTTTTATTCCATTTGGTCCCAGGGCGTCTGATGCACACGCTGTTATAATCTATTTTTCTCAGCCATCCCAGAGTTCATGCACACTAGCATCTGTAGATCAGCAAATCTGTGCCTGCGGCCTTCAGGTAAAGGCAAACCACAACATACAAGAGGATGCCAGAATGATAAATAAGTTAAGGAAAAGATAGTTGGGGAAACAGTGTAGTGTGTGTGATAGTATGGAGAGGCTGGATAAGGGTGCATTCAGAAACACAATACATTGTGCTTTACCACAGAAATAATACAGTACATCACATGATTACTATTTCTGACAGAACACCACAATAACATGCAATAGCTAATGTCACATGGCCTGTATCAATCAGGATGCGACTCAAAGCCTTTCTGACTCCAAACTCAAATTCATGTTAATAACTTTTTCCAGTGACAATGAACACTGTGACTGTCTTCTACGTCCATTAAAACAGTGTCATAGAAAGAGATCTGGTAGATTCGCTAGAAAGAGATTCTCTTTCTATGGCACAACATTAAACAAAATAAGACAAGTTGCCAGGCAACCTTGGGAGACTCCATAAAGATGTCTGCCAACAAATAGTCCCAGAACATAACCTGTTGTAAAATGGCAAATTCTTTTTTCGAAGAAGATTAAACAAACGAGCTACAAAGGGCGCTGGTGGGCGGATTGTGTTACCTTTGGACAGAGCCAGCCTAGCTGTTGCCCCGTTTCCAGTCTTACTGTAACATGCTACACTAAGTTTATTATTCTAGACACATTTCTCAATGGGAAATCTAAAAACATATCACTTAAGTTTTGTGTACACCAAAAGAAAACATCTAGCTACACAAGACAACCCATGAAAACAAAGACTCCCAGAATGTCATACCAACAAACATGGGAACAGGCAGTTTGAAATATATCTGAAACCAGTGGTTAACTGTGGTCCCAGACTGTGGACATTAAATAGGACCAGGGACCACACATGGCAATAAACAATCAAACAAAGCAATAGCCAGATGCCACATGGAAGTTCAGCATATTAAGGTTTTCAGTATTAAATTTATCCATTTTATACTGACTCATGAGCAATACCAAACATTAATCAAAAATAGGAAAAATTAAACACAAATCGAACAATGGTCAACCCAAATTCAATCACAATGCAGCTGATTAATCCACATTGTTGCTGGTGAAAGACTCGAGGAGGGCTCCAAGCAGCCCGTACCAGGTGAGGAGCAAAGCCAACAGGTAGGCTGAAGTTAGCCCAAACACAGACACCAGAAAATCAGATCCTTTTGCAGACGGAAAGGGCAGATTTAAGATTGCAAAAGTTTCAAGTTTTTCCTGAAAAGAGAATTTTGAAAAGAGAATTTGAATTGGTCCAAATACAGTCTCTTTACAAAATATGATTGGCTAAGACCCCTGTCAATGTCAAGTTCATGTCCACATTCACTTGAATTACACCACTACTGAGGGTTGTTCCTGCCAGGAGGTGTTTGATTCACCCGGATACCCTCAGAGGAACAATTGTGATTGGTCCATTCACTGTTTGTCAAGACAAATTTATTATAATCTAGAAATTTTAACTTTTATTCCCATGAGTAAAAAAAACAAACAAATAATATAAGAAAAAAAAAATTAAGTGTTTTTTCTTAGGCCTTCACTGAATACAATGATGGCCCAGAGGGTTCCCCACTGTCAGGCACTTGTTTCACAATTTATAAGCACACACTTATCTTTTTTATGCCTTTAAGTTACCTTGACATCATAGTAACAACTAACCTTGCAACATCAGTCCGCAGGTTCACTTATCTCTCTGTGGTCCAGCAAGGACATGGATACATTTTCTGGGTGCGCACATGATTTGCGGTGGGCTGAGCACAAGATGATTGACCGTTCTCCCCTTCACTCAGACATCAACATGACCCCTTTTGATTGAATAAACATACCACTGAGCAGTGAAAAGCAAAGGACAGGACATGCCTGTATAACCGGACATCAACAGAGTCTCAATTTTTTGCAGATAAAATGATACACAGAAGCTTAATGGTCGCCTCATATACATTTACATTTTGAAAATAAAACGGCAGTGACAAAAGCTACTGACATGAATGGATCCATGATAGAAATCACATCCAAGGACGGACATTATATTAGTTCTTATAAATGGACAAATTTGCATTTTAATAAGCCATTTCATAACTGACTTGCCACTAGTTCTGAGGAAGAATATGGTTATATCACGTTGCATTTGTCATGTGGCCCACATGTGAGTGGGGTGATTGTAAAAGACATTTAACAGCACTTGATTATACTCAGTAAACAACATGACATTTTCTAAACTGCATATGTTCTCTGCTGACTTGCGTCTCCATCGATATGTTTTGAATGACAAACACAATTGCAGATACTCGATCGAGAAAATGTGTGAATAATCTTTGTACAGTTTTTACACAGATTTAAATTCTGCTTGTCGGAAAACATAAAATACACTTGCTTTCTTGTTTTTGCTTGTTAATTCTTCTGTAGCAGCTGACATTTTGTGAGTTAGCAAGCTGAGGCTCATGCGGCATTAATTTATTTAGCTAATTTAGACCTTGTAGCCAGACATAGGTGAGTCATATTAATTATATGCCCTCTCAGAGAAATGATGAACCCTCCAGAATTGAGAGCCTTCTGGAGTAATCAGTATTAATCAGCCATGCATGACTTCAGAAAAGTTTGAGCTGAAATAAAATGGCAAAGGCAAACACACACACAGCACATAGAAAGATGTCAGCTTGTTGCTGTTTTTTATATATATTATATATATATTTATATTTCCACCAGCCTCTCTCCAGGGGTTTTCAGATGGATGTGACACTCATGGCGGGCCCCTGGGAAAGGTCAGCACAGCTCAGAGCCCTGGTGGGGGCACATCAGATCCAACACTGAGGGATCAAAAGCTAGGATGTTGCCCACCAGTGAGACTTCACAGCATGGCATCAAGGAGAAATGAGCCTGGAGAGCTGGAGGAGATGTGGGACAATTAGAGACAACCAGGAGAAAAAAAAGGGAGTGGAGAAATTGGAGAGGTTGAAATGGAAAAGAAGGAGATTAGATGGGTGTATGCATGTGAGCAGAAAGACATTGCAATGATAGCTGCAATGTGAGTCACCTGTAAGTCAGCACCTTCATTATCCTAGCCCAGTTTAGTATGCATCAACCCTCACGAATCTCCTCTTTCAACAAATTGTGTTTGACATAAGGTGAAGCAAAATCATAACCTATGTTCCCTATTTCCATTTCACAGCAAATTCTCTTGGTTTAATGCGTGTCGATTTTTCAGGTGAACTTTATTTGGAGTTGACAAGTGCTGATTAGATAATTGTGTGCCCAGTAAACAGAACTGATGCCGACTCAGTGAGGCTGTCTGAACTACCGCGAGTGTGAAATTAACTCTGAAGGGTGTGGACTCAACGGTCACACCGCTACATCCAAAAGCACGGACACGAGTGCCTGTGGCTAATGAAGCTGCACACGTTGTGCACAGTAAGTCACCTACAGATACAATCAAACTGTGACAAGTGGTCAGAGCCAGGAATGGAAATGGTGGGGAGGGGGTGCCAGTGGACATGCAGTCCGAGGTGACGAGGGTAAATAAGGAAATAAATTAGACAACTGGGTGTGTTTGTTTGATGTTTCCTTAGACACGGCGGTAAAAGTAAAGAAGATAAGCTGAAGATGAGATAAAAAATAGGAAGAAACAGAGCATTAGCTGCAGGTTTTAAAAAAAGATTTTACCTCAATCATTGCAGTCAGTATGTAATCTAAAGATTGTATGTCAGATTGTATGACAGTGAATTCTTAAAGGAGCTACTAAGCTAACAATGGCCACATAATGTTTTGCCTCTATCACCTATTTCTCCTGAAATCATGCTAATCAGTTAGCCCTAGCCTATTCATATTTTCCAATAAACCAATATGGTGAATCCTTAAACTATTTCTAAGTTTATGCCGCCACACTGTCACTAATGTTAGGATTTAACAGCCACTTACCAGTCAAGAAGAAACGTTGTGAGCATCAAACTTCATTCTTGTATTCACCAACAGTTCTCCAGCACTTTTAGGTTTCTCTTTAACCAGCTAGCCCTAGTCCATTCGGACAGCTTCGTCACTTTCCAATGACGTTTCTGGTTTGCTCTAAGAGGCACATTGCATATTATAACCTAATGCAACTACAGCTGAGCTCTTCCCAAAACTGGTAAGTGTGCAGCTGTTAGAGCTAATATAGGCTATATGTAGCAATAGCAAAAAAGTATAAATAGCTTCTATAACAGGACCCCCAGTTTATTACTTTGCATTTGGTTTGGGCAAATAATCCTATTATATTGGATACATGATTCACCAGCATTCACTTGTTTTGAAAATAAACACATGATGATATGATGAGATAAAGAGCCTACTAGCCTACGTAGCATTTAGGAATGAATATCTGTTATATTTTCAGTTTTTTTTACATGGTACTAGATGCAAGATTTTCTCACTAGCAGCTGCTTAGCTCTCTTGTTTACATGTGTCCGTGATTACAGAAGTTATGAAGCAGCAGAATGATTGTCAGGGAGTGTACAGAGCGCCTGAAAGCTTAAAGTGCCTCTTTAGAGAGAAAACAACTGCCAGCCACATGAATCATAAAATTCAAAAGGGAGAAAAGAGAGTGACTCATAAGACCAAAATCATCCAGTTGCTGCCTGCGTGCAACACACACAGTGGTGAAAAAAAAAAACTACAGAGAGAAACAGGAGCGAGGAGAGCAATAGCAGCAGCATGGCCTACGTCACTGATGAAAGAGTAACCAGACCCTTGGGGCAGAGGGGATAAATAAAGGAGCGAGGAGCATGGGTAATATTACCCACATCTCCCTGCTGCTTGTGGCCTTGCTGCCTGTCATGCTCTGCTGGACAGTGATGTCACTCAGACTGCAGAGAGGCGGCCTTGCCCTGCCCCTCACCAACATACACAAACACACACTGCAGATGCTTAATTATTAAATGCACCGCATATAAATTCATGCACACACACAAACACATGATTCTTCATCGATATCAATGCGGTCAATAATTCATACGCTGTCGGTGCAGAGTCTGCCACCAAACGTCTTCCACATATGATATGATATCCTAAGATAAACTCTTGCTCGGCTCTCCCTTTTCTTTTCTTTTCTTCTGTGTATAATGTCTCGTGCTTCATTTCAGCACGTGCAGGCTGAGACGGAGAACAGAAAGGTGGATAGCTACGTAGGTAAGGATTCAGGTCTCCTCCTATTCCACAAACAAGGTTAAACCACACTCTTGTGTACTTCAAAAGCTCTTCCTAAATATAGCAAGGGAGGAGGAGAGAGAGAAAGAGGATGAGGAGCTGCCTGGTTTGCACCCATATATAACCTCTGCCTCACTGCCAGCCAGCACATGGTGTCACACTAAACTGTGTCCCTGCTCTCAACCCCGGTTCAGCCCCCTCAGCACTTTAGTCATCTGCTATAAATAGGCGTATACACACAGACACAAACACCGCGGCTACTAATTCATATTGTCTAACTACTTTTATTTTCTTTACTTGAAGAGGTTTCAGCGGTTTCGAGGCTTCGCCCGCAGGCTTGTGTTTAGCTCATGGCTAACGTGCTGCCTACGAACGCTATGTTGCTTTGCTTTAATGGATCAGAAAATGCTTAGCCCAGCCCATCACGGTGAAATACTGCGTTCCTCCATGGGAGGCCAAGGGCACTCTCACCAGGAGCGAGGGAGGCTTTTAAATCACATTTGATCACAGTTGCGCACACACACACACACACACACACAAACAGACAGGCATGCACACACAGAGTGCAAGTGGACAGGGACAGGCAGAAGCACGTGTTGTATTTACACAACCCTTCAGCCAGGGGAGCGCACTAAATTTATAGATTAATACCATATGAGAGAGACTGCTTTACCCTTTGTAAATAAAATGATTTCTCTAAGGCTGACTCCCCCTTCTCCTCATTTTCTCTCTTCACACTGCACAATTTTATTGCCTCATATAAGGAGCAGAATTAAAAAAGTGTCTCTGTCGGTGGAAATGTAATGTTGACAGCGTGGTGTTCAAACTGCTGCATCTGCTATAAACAGCAGAGGGCTGCCTGCGAGTGTGAACACAGGAGAGAAAGTCACTACTCTGACTAAACAGTGGGTGTTTTGGATGTTCAGAGTACAGGTTTGAGTGGGGCTGACTCTGTGTAAACACCAATCAGCTTTTTTCATGTGTATTTTGTAGTAACATCTAATAGTTTTGTGGGTATCTTCTGTTTAGATGTTTTTAGCTATCCCATTAAATTTTGGAAGAACACAAACCCTCTGTCTTCACATCATGTTGACTGGAGATCGAGGAGTGTTCATGTTCTCCCAACCAGATGGAGGCAAAGAACTGGTTTGATGCCTGTATTATCATATTTCATTATTTTTTTTGGCAAATGATCCTGTTTTTAAGCCAGATATATGTCATGGTGGCTGTGTTGGCTTTGTGTCCTTCTGTCTAGGGCTTATTTCTTACTTTCCTCTGAGAAAAAACATGTATGAACTAGAAGGACACCCAGAGAGCACAGACCTCCACCAAGGCAAGCCAAGGAAAGAAAACTACAATTTCTTAGTAAATAAATAGCCTAATCCAGATCTGCCCTGAACTTTAACAGGTTCTTACTTCAACCTCTGCCCCGCCCCTCCGCCAAGTTCAGTGCATATTGGTTTGGTGCCGTTTAGTTTGTGTAATGCTGCCAACAAATAAACAGATTCAGTTGAAGACATAAACACCTTGGAGGAAGTCAGGAGCCTCATTTTCGCTTCTGTGCAGGAGGCTGTTGGGTTTACTGCTCTGATCCGACTATGTGAGATTACAGAAATAATTGGTTCAAAAAATGAATAAATGAAATGGACAAATGTGAAGATTATAGACTCTGACCGAGCCCAGAATGACAGCAGTTTCACCAATGATTTGAGCTGTAGACAAAAGGACAAGACGTATTAGCTAAGTGTGTAGCTACATCACATGCTGTTGCTAAACCCCATGTATCACCCAATTGGGGGACTGGCAGACATAGCCTACCCTACAGAACAACCACAGAGCCTACTGCACTAATTATGAAATAATATAGTCATATTTCACATCAAATTAAACAGCAGAAGCTGGTCTACAACGTGTAAAAACCATGTTTATATGACCAAAACACTACTCAAATAAACAACCAAATCAAACTTCATGAAGCACCTCTGTGTGGACCCAGTCCCCACATTTCTGACTCGTATACTACTGTACATTATGCAAAACACATCAGCTACCAGAGCCTGCTGCAAAGATAATACGTCCATGGATGGGAACGATACATGATAGCACCTGCGGCTACACAGAAGCTACACAGCAGCACGGCAGAGAGAGAAGCCAACAACGAGCAAAGTCCAGCAAACACAGACACTGCTTGGCCAAAACATGGTTGTAAATTTCCTCTTACCTTTGCTGTTTTGCGTGAAAAGTTTGTTTTATGGGTAAATCCCATGGATGTATGGTAAATCCACAATATTTCCAGTTGAGCGTTGACCGGTGTTACATCTAAATCGGTCCGGACGGGCTTTAGGAGGAACCTTTGTTAGCACCACACACAACAGCCTGCACGTTACACGTTTCAGGATTTGGCTGATTCTGATTGGCTGCCAGTACTGTCAATCACATCCGCTGCAGAGCTAGAGCCTGGCATAACTGCACCCAAATAAACTGCTTTCGGTGCAGATTTACACAGAGGGACACAGTTAGAAAGTAGCCTAGTTATTTAGTCCCCGATTCTTTTTCACTTAGTTTATGCAAATTGTGTGAAAATAAAGATTCCAAGCTGTGCCAAAAATGGACATTTTGGAAAGCTCGCCTGAATATTTTAGTAAAATCTCAATAATTGTGTACTGCTTCACTTTATCAGAATCAATCACTGCAGAGATAATGTTCATACATTGTACAATCATTTGATAGAGGTTTTGAGCTTTAGCAGCATCGTTTTTTTTTTTTTTTTTTTTAAGTATATTTTTTTGGCTTTTCGTGCCTTTATTTGATAGGACAGTTGAGAGTGTGACAGGAAATGGGGGGAATGACATGCAGGATAGGGCCGTCCGACGCGGGACTCGAACCGGGGCCGCCTGCAGCGAGGACTATGGCCTCAACACATGGGGCGGGTGCTCTACCAACTGAGCTAAACACCGCCCCCTTTAGCAGCATCGTTTTACACTCATCCAAAATATGATTCTTGAGGGTGGGTGAACATTACATTTATGTTTGCTGTGTGCCATCTTCATTTACTCTTCACCAGTAATACATATATACTGAATTTTTTTCCCTTTACTATGACACCAAAAGTATTCAAATAGACCTTGTGGTTGCAGAGATATAGCTAGCTCATTTTATTATGCATATGCAATTTTCGAGAAACAGCCTAGATAATAGGCTTGGTTTTCATGATCATGTGATTGTCATTCACTGCTTCTAAAAGAGAATTAAATTAACAAGCCTTCTGTTTTTCATTGTGTGCACTCTGACTTTGAAAAAGATCTGACCCTGGCATCTGAATGTGGATGTGTTGTGTTGCTGCTTGCTTGTCAAAAATGACAGGAAAGTGTCCTCTTTGCTTGGAGGCTGCCGGAAAAAAAAAAAAAAAAGCTTTAGAAACCTCAGCAGACTCAGAAATAAGTGAGCTTCTCAAATATTGACTTTACAGAGTAGGCTATAGCACTCAGAATTTGTTTTGTGCACCTCAAATCTTTTCTCGCCACTATTCTTCCATAGAGGAATATCTTTGGCACAGAGCGAATTAATTTCTGGTATGCAGCAGCATCAGGTGTTGTTTGAAAAGATGAATCATGAAATGAACCATGATGGTTTTAAAAGATATTTTAAAAAGTATGAGCAGCAGAAACAGCTCACATTGTTAGGCAAAGAAAAGAGAGTATTCACATTGTTTTGGCTTCTTAAACCAGGGGAACAGAGCCACATGCTTTGGGACTGCAAA
This sequence comes from Trachurus japonicus, assembly GCF_045865225.1. Lineage (NCBI taxonomy): Eukaryota > Metazoa > Chordata > Actinopteri > Carangiformes > Carangidae > Trachurus > Trachurus japonicus. Next base: position 19,173,442 of record NC_140914.1, on the reverse strand, counting down.
TTTGAGGAAAACACACAGACACCTCATCTTGTCTGAGTGTAACTGTTGGCATTGAGGCGGGGGGTTGGGGGTTGGAAGGGGGGTGGTCCTTTCACACCACTGTCATCTGGGAGATCCTCTTCTCTTTAGTCTCACCCCTTTGTTTTTTCTAGACTTCTTGGATTTCTCACTTTCCTCTCCTTGCTTTCATCCAGCCCTATTCAGCACTAGCTAAGAATGACTAATATGACTAATTCTGCAATGTCTCCTAAATAAATCAACACGCTGCTCCGCCGCTGTGCTGACATACCACAGGCATCCTTGAAAGTGTCGCAGCTATCACATTTATACATTTCAGCCGGTGAAAGCTTTTGTGAGGGTTTACAATGTGCGATGAAGCCGTTCTAAAAGCAGAGAGATTGCCCTTGTTATCCTTTTCTCTCCACTCTGAAGGTCCTTCACTGAAGTTCTGATGGGTATAATCTCACAGCGTGATCACATCATTGATTTTGCAGCCTGCGTCACATGTCTCAGACATGCAGAGCTGTCGACTTTTTCACGTCACTGCATCCAAATCAGAAAAAAAAAAAAAAAACCTAAGGAGGAACACAATAAGGGAGCTTCTAGCTTTAACTGAAGAATGGATTTTCTGGGATCACTGAGAACAAAGCACATCAAAATGTTTGACCTTTGAAGTGGGATTGTCTTTCACGAGGCAGGGAAGGACAGAAAGAGATGAGGAGAAGGCAACCAGGGATGTTACATAACAGATGAATCTTGCATCCACACACTGTGGCCCATTAGGTTTATTTTACCATCTTAATTGATTCAGTAAAGCTCCATAATGAACATTAAGCCCTGTAAACACAACACAGCAACCAAACCAGACTTTGAATTGCAGGTGTGTTGACAGTTTCACATACATATGCCTCTCATTTCTTTTCTCAGAAGCTGAAACTTGTGTTAAGTACTTTATGTTCCAACCGCCTCATTCAGGATAAAAGCTCTAACGCACAGGAAGTTGGAATCACTTTTCCTTTTGCAGCATCCCAGCTGTAATGCAGCACATCAGCCCTGGCATGTTACAGTCTCAGAATCCCCCGTCTGGGCTACAACACACTGTGTGACGTCAGAGCCCTCTTTGTATGTGTGTGCAGGCCTCGCTGTCTGCCCCCGCACGGCTTAAGAGGAGGAGGAGGAGGAGGGAGGGGTGGATGAGCTGGGATGGAGGAAGAGACAGAGAGAAGTGGGAGGTGGGCTTTACGCTGTGATGTAATTTCATGGAAATTGTTATGTGTGGTGATTCTGCATCCTACAGAGGCTTTGAACAGCACAGCCTACTGGCCGAGGAAAAGACCACAAGAAGCCCACTGCCTCGCAGCCAAGTTTCTGAAAATACGTACGATATAAATATATATGATGTTGACAACTCGCATTTAGCAAGTATTTCCTCAACTAGTGCATGAATATGGGTTTGTTCTTATATACTCCCACACTTGAGACACATTAACCTGAGCATATATGGATTAATTTTAATAATAATAATTATAATACATTGTTTATTCTGTGATACCTTAACATTCACCAGCTCTGTTTGTACCAGTTGTGAACAGGGCGAGGTGAAGTCATACAGATCTAAACTGCTTTGTTCACAATTAGTCTCAATGTTAAATTAAGGTGAGATGCAGTTCTTTGTATATTATGTAACAGGCTTCATGTCTCCTGAAACTACAGATACAAATCATATTTGAATGTATTGCTGTGGAACTGAAGAGGCTTCAGTTTATTTTAAAAAAATAAACATGCAGCACCATCTGGTGGTCAGTTCATTTCAAAGAGTCGGTCATTTTGTGTTTTTTACTCATGACTGAACCAACTGGAATATAATCAAATCCTAGAAGTAATTCACAGGATAAGGTGAATAAAGGAAGTGTTAACGGTGGTTCAGTGGTGATGGTTTTGGTTCTGGATGTCAGTGTTTGTATGCTGATAGTTAAAATAGTGATTTTATGTCATCAGCACATCACAGTGTTAATGGTCACTTAAAAGTATGTGTCTACAATATTTAATATAAAATGGCTGTGTCTGTGGTTTTGATCAGACTTGATTGACACCGACAACAACGTCCCAACTAATGTCAGATTTTGAGGCAAGTGTTGCTGAATCTTGATTGGTGCGCAGATGCATGTGACATCACCATTTTGTAACATAGCCCAAAAAAAAAAACAGTTAAAATTTTGTCGGACAGTACAGTGAGTTCATTTTCGAAGCCCGTTCTTCACAATGAGAAGCCGATAGAGAAAATATGTTTCCGGTACCTCTCACATAGCCACGCTTTTCAGTGTGGAAAAAGAATGACACAAATGTATTTAAATAACAATGACACACATAATGGGAACTTCTCAATGAAACTGATTTAATAGATTGTTAAAAATAAGGCTATTATGCTGTTTTATAGCAAACACTGACCAGAGGAACCACCGTCATGGCGGCACAACGGGTAAATGTGACCAGTCTCTGGGGATTACAGATGGACATACAGTGAACACACATACACCACATTTGCAAAAATCAAACACGCACTGACACACCGTGTCTAGTGTTCAAACTCCTATATGTACACGCACATGTACTGTACACACAGACACACACACCATAGACATCCATCCCACCCAAAACGGTGGCAATAAACAGATTCAGCTGATAACATAGCAGTGTGTAAAAAAACATGCATAGCTTAGTACATGAATGTGTCGATTTGAAAACCACCATGTTATTGTTTGCACATTTTGATCTGAGGGTTGGTCAAAAATCTCCAACATGATGACATTGATTTCTTTTATTTAACCATTATTAACAATCATGTAAACTCATTGGACTATTTTGTTTACAATAGCCTCCTGTTATATTTTGCTCATGTAGAAAGTTACATTCTGAACCAAGATAGGCTCCATAACAAAGGAAATAAATACTGGAATGGCAAAAACACAATATAAAGTTATTATTTTTGAAATGGACTGAGGACCAATCTTGGTCCAACTTTTCAGATATAAAAACAAATTAAAACACCTACTGGTATCCTTCATCATGTTACAGTCAAGAAAATACTCATTACGTAATAAAAGTGTCTCACGGATGAATACAAAACACGCACAGTGCCCAAAGCAACAAAATAATAATGACAATAATTGCCTTCCAGGCCTCCAAATGAATTTGTAACAACAACACAAGGAATGATGAGGCAGTCAGGAGAGACTCTCTTTAGTGCTGTGTGCATGTTCATTAGAAGGTGCCACACAAAAATGTTATTTTCAGTCAGATTCCCTTATTCAAGTTTATTCCCAATAGGACATATATGTATAACCTTCAAATTATTAGACTCATAAGACTTTTAAAGTTGGAAAAGATGAAAAAAAAAGGAAATAGTCAGTTTCACGGTGCATCTTCTTTCATCCTTTGGTTACTGGGGTGCCACCTTGCTACAAATATGTGTACATTTTGTTCCCTTCACACAATTAGCGCACACAGGAGTGTAGTGTACATTACCATGGGTGTTCTTCCAAACCTCAAGCGACTAACATCTAACATTTTTAAAGTGCCAATGAGCTGAAGCAGACAGGAAGCACCAAGCTGGTGGCACAGGCAGATTCTCCTCACGCGACAGACAAGGGTTTTTAAACCGGCCGAGTGCTCACACAAACAGACACACACACACACACACACACACACACACACACACACACACACTTGGATGAGGATTTTCCCCATGCAGGCTAATGCTAACCTACAGTACAGTAAGCTGGGTCCTCTACTCACAGGTAACCCTACAAAGTACCCAGACTTCTTACACGTTGTTCAGATCACAAAACATAACGATCCTGCGGCAATGCATGTTGTCATTGATATTAATATAACCTCTCAGATAATGTTTTATCCTACAACTCTTGTTCAGTAAAAGCACATTTAATTATGAGTAATTGTTTTTTTTTTGTGTGTGTGTGCACCACTTGTACGTGCAAGCTGCTTTTCTAATAATAAGACGGTACAGTAGAGTAATCAGCCTCAGAAAACACATTCAACCTATTGAACCTTTTGATATTCTGTTTGCATTTTGACTCGCAGGTATCGCATTACACCCAGCCTTAATGGTGAAGATAATAAAAACGCTAAACGCAGAAAATAAATCAGTGAATGCATTCACACACCAGTTGCTCGCACATGTACAGTCATGTGGTTTACAAGTGTAAAAGTCTTACGTGTGTAATATAAAATATTCTTTACCTCAAATCAAAACTTCCTGCTCCCTTTTTAATGAAATCCTTCAAGTCAACTCGTTTTCCCTTTTGCCTTTTCACATCCAAAACCTTTTTTTTTTTAACATTTGGGAGACAAACATTATACGTACGTTACTTGCCCACAGCTCTAGATGTGCTGACTTAGGGCCAATTTTTCCTGTGTGCACCTGCTTTTCCAACATGCAACCCAGCAGAGGGGAAACACTTGGACCGTGGACGTTTTCTTTTAAGTTAACATAAACCTCACCTTACCTATTTCAAATTCATAAAGAATAAACTGTACAAAAACATGGACTAAAAATAATTGTTTCTTTTTACAAAGTATTCAACTACTCAGGCATTAAGAACAATCAGTAATATCAAATTAAAAACTTAGAGGAGGACATGCAGGGGTTTGAGGGCGGCCCTGGCATCGACACAACAGTCTGTGGTGTTTTTTGTTTTTTTTCCCCTTTCAATCATGAGTAGTTGTGACCTGCCAGACGATGAGGTGGCTCCGCTCAGCCTTGGTGGGTGCTGACTGCTGGCTGGCTATCGGCTCTGATAAACCATCCAACTCACCGCCTTCATCGCCTGAGGAGGAAGATGACGAGTCAAAAAAACAAATAAACAAACAAAACATAAAAAACAGCTGACAAGCCGGGACGCAGCAGTTCAGTTTTAACAGTCACACAGTGCAGAATCTGCAACATCACTTTTCAAATACCGTAATTAAATCATCTTGTTGGTGCACTCACCCATTCTGAAGTCAATGTAGCCTTCGCCTCCACTCATAACAAGGTAGGTTTTGGGCTCAGAGGTCACTGTGTCAGAGGATTCAGACGGTGGGTCATCAGAGCCCGAGTCTGCGCTTCCTGGAGGAGGCATTGCCTGACCTGTGAGCAACCCAGAGTGGAAATACATCTTCAGTTTACGTTTACAGTCTCGAGAAACAGAGGGAAAGAAAAGCCTTTGAAAAGCTGTGATCAAGAACATGCTGCCATTTTGTACTCATTTTGTTATTCAGCTATAACAATGACCAAAAAGTTCTTGTTTATTCAGATTGTTGATGGACCATATGGATCATACCAAGAGATACAAAAAATTCAGCTGCAACTAGGAACTATTTTTCCTGACTAATAATTTCAAGAAGAATAAGAAAAGAAGCCATTCTCAGTTTCCACACTATATTGTCTTCAAAATTATATAAGACAGAGAAAGCAACAAAATGTTACATCTGCGAAGCCACATTAATGTGTGAAAAGCTACAGTAATCTTTGCTTATGAAAATTGTTGCATTTACTTTTCATTTGTCAATCAACCAAATGTCAAATATACAAATGGTGCCAGAGTCTGTCTATATCTATATATCAAAATAGTACCAATACACATGAGTGATAGTTTTCACAGATTAATAGCTGTTAATTTTGCAGCATTTGTCTGCTCCTGTTTTCTGGTCGCTCACCGGGCACAGTGACAAAAAACTTGACGGCGTCTCGATGTCCGTGGAAACACAGCTGGGCGTGGGCCATGGAGCAGTACGGTACGAAGCTGCCTGACACGGCACATTCTGAACCGTCATCCCCGTAAACCCGTACAGCACTGCCGGGCCGATTTGGCACGATTCCCGTTGTCTTGTTGGCTGCAGGATAAGACAGTGTGACATTAATGAAAGCTGCTCAAAAATATTACTGGGTAGCATGGTGTTTAATTTAAGTTTTTCCTATTGTATGGAAGCAGCCGAGGCAGAGACGTCAAAATAAGTCCTGTGCAAAAAAAGGGTGAACTAAAGACAGTGTGTATGTGGACTGGAGAGACGATCAAATCTCAGACGTCTCAAGAAAGATCGGGGCTCATTGTTGAGTGAGCCACACACACAAATGCAGATACACTCACACAGACAGATATTTACACAACAGAGTGTGGAACTGATTCCCTAGCCAGAAAATTAGACAAAGCAGGGTTATGAGCAAGCCTGGCCGGACCACAGTGTCTCTCAGATCGACAGGGGAGGGGTCTGTGGTCTGTGGTCCGTGCCAGAGTGTATGTGACAGCAGAGGAGCCCGTTTGAAGTCACTGTTTGTGAGAGCACAGACAAAGAGACGGAGGAGCAGAGCAGGAGAATCTACAGGTTACTAAGCTCTCCTCCATTTCCACAGAGAGCAGAGCTGTGCAGCATAAAGCTGCCAAACGGATTTCTGTGTGAGCTTCACAGCGACTGTGAGACCTGTATCCATGGTAACCCTGTCGTCTTTTATTCAACAAGTAGCGCCTGGGTTGCAGCCTGAAGAGAAACATGGGACGCAGACGCACAGTGAGATGAGACAGAGAGGTTGTACAGCAGCTTTCAGAGGAGGATTTAGAGAGAGGTTAAAAAGCCGGAGAGAGAAGAGGCGAGGCTGTGAGGATGAGCGCAGTCTGACGTCGAATCGTCCCTGAGGCGCTGCGGAGCGTCCTCGCTGAGGGTCTGTGGCCTCCTGAAGTCTGAAGCGGAGGTGGAACAAGAAAGAGTATGTGGAGGAGGGAGTCAAAGAGGACAGCGGAGGGGGATACGAGTTTGATGAGAGCGAGCCACACACACAACGATAATGAGCTTCACATTTCCCCAGTAGTGCATATGTGCTATATGAAGCACATAACACACATGAAACGCTCTGGACTTTACCAAGAGTGAACATCAGTCATCAAATTCAACGATCTAAACCTTTGTCTCTAGAAATGTATTCATTATTAATTTCTTTCAATCACTGCCTTCTGAAAAGTTGCAGATTCATTCATCTATTCTTGGCTTGATTATTGTAATAATGTCTTATATTTAGGTGTCAGCTGCGTCTCCATCTACCGTCTTTAGCCGTAACTCATCTTATTACTGGAGTTCACTTCCTTACATTGGCTCCTCGTTAGATTTTGGATTGATTCTAACATTTTTATTAGCAAATTTGAAGGCTTTAAATGGATTTGCCCCCAGTTACATCAAAGATTTATTAACATGGTATTTGCCCACTAAAGAATTGAGATCTGCTGAAGGAATCCTGATTGGCCAAGGTCAAGGTTTGTGACTGAGCCCCCAGACTCAGGAACCCTGTACATCATGAATGTCTTAATAAAATGTATTTCTTTGTTTTAGCCTTTGGTAATAATTTATATGCATCTTATTTTGTTTCATTCCTAATTATTGTTCATACATATTTTATGACCTCTCTTCACTTACTGTCAGAATCCTCATGTTTGATATGTTTTTGATTAATGCTGTTTGACCCTTTTTATGATGCTCAGGTTCTTTAACCCTCTCATTTATCTGGTTTTATTTGTCCTTTATTTATACAGTACTTTTCCCACAAAGTTATTACTGAGCTTTTCAGTTAATATAGATAAAGTAAAGTGAATAGTGTGAGATAGAATAAATCTGAGTCGACTGTTGATGCAGAGCAGGGTGTGTTACCTTCAGACAATGGGATGGAGATGATGACACCGTTTCCTGTCCCCACCCACAGACGGCTGCAGGACACCACCAGAGCTGTGATTCTCACGAATGAGAAACCCAGTTTACCCGTACCTGCACCACACACAGAGCAGACAGAGCACATACTTGTTAAATGTGTCAAAAGGTATAAATTCTACCAACTATGTACAGATATTGCTTTCACACCTTAATCGATTGCACTGGACTTAGACACTTTGTCTCAAACGAAGCTTTTACACAAATTTTATTTCAGATTTTAAAAATGTCTTAATTAACTTAAATAACTCAAGTCAATGGTTATTTCCCAGTAGGTCAGAGAAGTGGTGGAGCTGTGTGTTTACCGAGCATCTTGCTGACGTAGGGCTCGATGTCCACATCCTGGAGGTGCTGGTAGGTGTGGGCGTGAAACAAGCGCAGGGTTGAGTCCAGTCGGATGGACACCCAGATACCATCTCCGACCCAGGCCAGCTGCCTCACCTGGCTCTCTTTGCGTGGATGAGCGTCAAATGACTTCTGCACAGGCACGGCAGATTGAGATGATGTGATGTTAGAATGTTGTGAAATGTAGAAATTCTATTTAACATATAAATATATTTCACTATATTTTAAATAAAGGCCATATTACACAACATGTAGCTAAAAGACATGATTACTCTGTCCTTTTCCGACAATAAGGTTTTATTAGTTGAGGCCGACTGGAAAAGAAAACATGGTGTTGTTTATTGACAGGTGTACCTCTATCCTCATGGCCTTGGGCTGGATGACGTAGATCTTGTTCCTGTAGCCGCACCAGACCTTGTCATGCACAACAGTCATACAGCGGATAGAGTGGTGGGGCCGGCCCAGGTCCAGCAGGTGGTAATTGGTTAGGTCCCACTGACCGTCTGCTGGGGAGAAACAAAGAGACTTGAGAACCAAAGGTTTTTTGGCGTCGAATGTGTATTGGAGAAATGCAAAAGCTGCATTTGTGTAGGAGGAGTGCTATGCCACAGACTTACCGATGCTTCTGTGGAAAATTGCTAATGTCCCATCAGCCAACGCCACCAGCACTCTGCCTTTGACATGTCTGTAACACATGAGGAAGATGCTGTTTTAGTCATTAGTGTGACTGCTGAAGCAGTCACACTATTGTTCTTCTGTTTGGCCATTTTCTTCCGCCTTTTTACGGTCTTCTTCTAGTCCTTCATACTTTGTGCTATTTCAACAATTCATATATCAAAACGTGCAGCTTCTTTTGAACTTTATCGGCATTACTTTTCTCTTTTTAACTATTTATACTTTTTCAAATATTTAACTTTTTCTGATTTTTTTCAGCTTTATAATGTGTGTGTGTGTTGCGTCTAACGAGCAGAGCCAGAGTGGTGTCAGAGTGTAGAGAGGCAAAAAAACATTCTAGAGTTTTTCTGGCTAAACTGTCAGCACGGCCACAAATTACTCTAGACAAATTATTTTCTCCAGTTTTGTAGCCACACTTGTCTTCTGGCTAAAATTCTGGTCAAAAATGCAAAGAGACTTAGATAATAATTTTAAATATTTTTTAAATGCAGCCAGGGAGCTCTCTGCTCTCATTAAGCTCAATGCATTTTTTTTTCACATCAGCAGGAGAAGGAGCTCAACTTTGTAACTTGCTGTTAAGTGCTTTTTAATTAGTGTGACTGCTGAAGCAGTCACACTATTGTTCTTCTGTTTGGCCATTTTCTTCCGCCTTTTTACGGTCTTCTTCTAGTCCTTCATACTTTGTGCTATTTCAACAATTCATATATCAAAACGTGCAGCTTTTTTTGAACTTTATCGGCATTACTTTTCTCTTTTTAACTATTTATACTTTTTCAAATATTTAACTTTTTTCTGCAAATTAAACTCTAGACAAATTATTTTCTCCAGTTTTGTAGCCACACTTGTCTTCTGGCTAAAATTCTGGTCAAAAATGCAAAGAGACTTAGATAATAATTTTAAATATTTTTTAAATGCAGCAGGGAGCTCTCTGCTCTCATTCAGCCCAATGCTGAGAGTTTCTCCACAACTCTGTCTGTAGTCCAGTTGGTAAGGTGGCCGTTTGCCAACCCCAAGGTCACTAGTTCGAATCCAGGCTGAGCAATCTTGTTATGTGATGTTGAATTCTGCTCCCCTCCCCCACCCTCAATTGGTTACAGGTGTTCATTAAGAGACGCATTAATTGCTTCTGCCACCATTTGCAGCACATCATCACATTACAATGGCAACATGCTTATGTCTGTGCTCTCTGTGGCAAAGTGGCAGAGTAAAGGATTATTGATCATGAGATCATGGGTTCGATTCCTTACTTTTTTTTTTAAGCAGAAGCCAGTGATCCTCTTATCAAAGGTTTTCTTTACCCCTCACATACTGTCTCTGTCTGTAGCCTAGTGGTTAGCTTGCTGGTCTGGAGACCTGAAGGTTGCTGGTTCAAAATCTTGCCTCAACAACAATTATAGTGAATTATTTTCCCAGTCGTCCTCTGTTGACTTCTGATAACTTGCTTCATGTTGAAACTGCTGCTCTCAGCCTGAAATTCACAGAAATTTTCATTCTAAGCCATTCAAGCTTGACTCTCAAGCTTTCTTGATGTTGACAGTGTGCAGATCATTAACAGACAACAGTCTCTGCAACTGTGTGTGCACCGTGGCCTGGAGGCGGAGTGGAAGTCTAATGACCATGAGGTTGTGGGTTCGATTCCGACCTTGGTCAAACATTCGTATGGTGATCACTGCTTGCACTATTTGCTAATTCTGCAACAGCGTTCAGTTGCTATCAGCAGTCACACCATTTCCATTCTTGGAAATGCTTTTTCTAGTTCATTTTAATTCACCAAAAAATAGTCACAGGTCACAAAAAAGTCCTCTTCTTACTTGGTGTGGCTAATTTATATTAATTTATTTTTGTTTTAAGCATCATTGAAAAATCTCACATTCATCAAAGTCTCAACCTCTCTTCTTCACAACTCCACTGTAGTGTAGGGGGTAGGGTAACTGCCTGCCAACCCTAAGGTCACTGGTTCGAATCCAAGGGAAGAATTCTTGTTATGTTATGTTGAATTCTGCTCTCCTCCCCCGCCTTCAATTGGTTACAGGTGTTTGTTATCTCCTTGATTACTCGTACCAGTTTGCAGCACATCATCACATTACAATGAATGACAACAGTCTTGAAAGCAGTGTGTGCTCTCTGTAGCCGAGTGGCAGAGTAAAGGTTTAGTGATCATATGGTCACGGGTTCGATTCCTGCCTCAGTCATTTCACATCATTGCTTGACTTTTTGATTCCAATTATTCAGCTGTCATTGGACAGTCTTTGATTCTCATATAATAAAGCTCATTGTAACTCAGGTTCTCTGTGGCCATATGGTTAGTGTGTTAGGTGTTGTGCTATTTCAACAATTCATATATCAAAACGTGCAGCTTTTTTTGAACTTTATCGGCGTTACTTTTCTCTTTTTTAACTATTTATACTTTTTCAAATATTTAACTTTTTCTGCAAATTAAACTCTAGACAAATTATTTTCTCCAGTTTTGTAGCCACACTTGTCTTCTGGCTAAAATTCTGGTCAAAAATGCAAAGAGACTTAGATATATAATTTTAAATATTTTTTAAATGCAGCCAGGAGCTCTCTGCTCTCATTCAGCCAATGCTGAGAATTCTCCACAACTCTGTCTGAAACATGCTTATGTGTGTGCTCTCTGTGGCGAAGTGGCAGAGTAAAGGTTTATTGATCATGAGTCATGGGTTCGATTCCTTACTTTTTTTTTTTTTAAGCAGAAGCCAGTGATCCTCTTATCAAAGGTTTTCTTTACCCCTCACATACTGTCTCTGTCTGTAGCCTAGTGGTTAGCTTGCTGGTCTGGAGACCTGAAGGTTGCTGGTTCAATTCTTGCCTCAACAACAATTATAGTGAATTATTTTCCCAGTCGTCCTCTGTTGACTTCTGATAACTTGCTTCATGTTGAAACTGCTGCTCTCAGCCTGAAATTCACAGAAATGTTCATTCTAAGTCATTCAAGCTTGACTCTCAAGCTTTCTTGATGTTGACAGTGTGCAGATCATTAACAGACAACAGTCTCTGCAACTGTGTGTGCACCGTGGCCTAGAGGCAGAGTGGAAGTCTAATGACCATGAGGTTGTGGGTTCAATTCCGACCTTGGTCAAACATTTGTATGGTGATCACTGCTTGCACTATTTGCTAATTCTGCAACAGCGTTCAGTTGCTATCAGCAGTCACACCATTTCCATTCTTGGAAATGCTTTTTCTAGTACTCCCAGATGTTCCTGTTAGAGCTAAACCTTACTGTTAAGGTTTTTATTAATTAGTGTGACTGCTGAAGCAGTCACACTATTGTTCTTCTGTTTGGCCATTTTCTTCCGCCTTTTTACGGTCTTCTTCTAGTCCTTCATACTTTGTGCTATTTCAACAATTCATATATCAAAACGTGCAGCTTTTTTTGAACTTTATCGGCATTACTTTTCTCTTTTTTAACTATTTATACTTTTTAAAATATTTAACTTTTTCACAAAAAATCTCACATTCATCAAAGTCTCAACCTCTCTTCTTCACAACTCCACTGTAGTGTAGGGGTTAGGGTGCATGCTTGCTAACCCTAAGGTCACTGGTTCGAATCCAAGGGAAGAACTCTTGTTATGTTATGTTGAATTCTGCTCTCCTCCCCCGCCTTCAATTGGTTACAGGTGTTTGTTATCTCCTTGATTACTCATACCAGTTTGCAGCACATCATCACATTACAATGAATGACAACAGTTTTAAAAGCAGTGTGCTCTCTGTAGCCGAGTGGCAGAGTAAAGGTTTAGTGATCATATGGTCATGGGTTCGATTCCTGCCTCAGTCTTTTCACTTCATTGCTTGACTTTTGATTCCAACTAGAAAAAGCATTTCCAAGAATGGAAATGGTGTGACTGCTGATAGCAACTGAACGCTGTTGCAGAATTAGCAAATAGTGCAAGCAGTGATCACCATACAAATGTTTGACCAAGGTCGGAATTGAACCCACAACCTCATGGTCATTAGACTTCCACTCTGCCTCTAGGCCACAGTACACACACAGTTGCAGAGACTGTTGTCTGTTAATGATCTGCACACTGTCAACATCAAGAAAGCTTGAGAGTCAAGCTTGAATGACTTAGAATGAAAATTTCTGTGAATTTCAGGCTGAGAGCAGCAGTTTCAACATGAAGCAAGTTATCAGAAGTCAACAGAGGACAACTGGGAAATAATTCACTATAATTGTTGTTGAGGCAAGAATTGAACCAGCAACCTTCAGGTCTCCAGACCAGCAAGCTAACCACTAGGCTACAGGCAGAGACAGTATGTGAAGGGGTAAAGAAAACCTTTGATAAGAGGATCACTGGCTTCTGCTTAAAAAAAAAAGTAAGGAATCGAACCCCATGACCTCATGATCAATAAACCTTTACTCTGCCACTTCGCCACAGAGAGCACAGACATAAGCATGTTTCAGACAGAGTTGTGGAGAAACTCTCAGCATTGGGCTGAATGAGAGCAGAGAGCTCCCTGGCTGCATTTAAAAAATATTTTAAATTATTATCTAAGTCTCTTTGCATTTTTGACCAAGAATTTTAGCCAGAAGACAAGTGTGGCTACAAAACTGGAGAAAATAATTTGTCTAGAGTTTAATTTGCAGAAAAAGTTAAATATTTTTAAAAAGTATAAATAGTTAAAAAGAGAAAAAGTAATGCGATAAAGTTCAAAAAAAGCTGCACGTTTTGATATATGAATTGTTGAAATAGCACAACACCTAACACACTAACCATATGGCCACAGAGAACCTGAGTTACAATGAGCTTTATACTATGAGGAATCAAAGACTGTCCAATGACAGCTGAATAATTGGAATCAAAAGTCAAGCAATGATGTGAAATGACTGAGGCAGGAATCGAACCCGTGACCATATGATCACTAAACCTTTACTCTGCCACTCGGCTACAGAGAGCACACTGCTTTCAAGACTGTTGTCATTCATTGTAATGTGATGATGTGCTGCAAACTGGTACGAGTAATCAAGGAGATAACAAACACCTGTAACCAATTGAAGGCGGGGGAGGAGAGCAGAATTCAACATAACATAACAAGAGTTCTTCCCCTGGATTCGAACCAGTGACCTTAGGGTTGGCAGGCAGTTACCCTAACCCCTACACTACAGAGGAGTTGTCAAGAGGAGAGGTTGAGACTTTGATGAATGTGAGATTTTTCAATGATGCTTAAAACAAAAATAAATTAATATAAATTAGCCACACCAAGTAAGAAGATGACTTTTTTGTGACCTGTGACTATTTTTTGGTGAATTAAAATGATTTAAAAAGCACTTAACAGCAAGTTACAAAGTTGAGCTCCTTCTCCTGCTGATGTGAAAAAAATGCATTGAGCTGTATGAGAGCAGAGAGCTCCCTGGCTGCATTTAAAAAATATTTTAAATTATTATCTAAGTCTCTTTGCATTTTTGACCAGAATTTTAGCCAGAAGACAAGTGTGGCTACAAAACTGGAGAAAATAATTTGTGGCCGTGCTGACAGTTTAGCCAGAAAAACTCTAGAATGTTTTTTTGCCTCTCTCCACTCTGACACCACTCTGGCTCTGCTCGTTAGACGCAACACACACACATTATAAAGCTGAAAAAAATCAGAAAAAGTTAAATATTTTAAAAAGTATAAAGAGTTAAAAAGAGAAAAGTAATGCCGATAAAGTTCAAAAAAAGCTGCACGTTTTGATATATGAATTGTTTAAATAGCACAAAGTATGAAGGACTCAGAAAGAAGACCGTAAAAAGGCGGAAGAAAATGGCCAAACAGAAGAACAATAGTGTGACTGCTTCAGCAGTCACACTAATTATTCAGCTGTCATTGGACAGTCTTTGATTCCTCATAGTATAAAGCTCATTGTAACTCAGGTTCTCTGTGGCCATATGGTTAGTGCTCAGCCTGAAATTCACAGACATTTTCATTCTAAGTCATTCAAGCTTGACTCTCAAGCTTTCTTGATGTTGACAGTGTGCAGATCATTAACAGATAACAGTCTCTGCAACTGTGTGTGCACTGTGGCCTCAGCCCAATGCTGAGAGTTCTCCACAACTCTGTCTGTAGTCCAGTTGGTAAGATGGCCGTTTGCCAACCCCAAGGTCACTAGTTCGAATCCAGGCTGAGCAATCTTGTTATGTGATGTTGAATTCTGCTCCCCTCCCCCACCCTCAATTGGTTACAGGTGTTCGTTAAGAGACGCATTAATTGCTTCTGCCACCGTTTGCAGCACATCATCACATTACAATGGCAACATGCTTATGTGTGTGCTCTCTGTGGCGAAGTGGCAGAGTAAAGGTTTATTGATCATGAGGTCATGGGTTCGATTCCTTACTTTTCTTTTTAAGCAGAAGCCAGTGATCCTCTTATCAAAGGTTTTCTTTACCCCTCATATACTGTCTCTGTCTGTAGCCTAGTGGTTAGCTTGCTGGTCTGGAGACCTGAAGGTTGCTGGTTCAAATCTTGCCTCAACAACAATTATAGTGAATTATTTTCCCAGTCGTCCTCTGTTGACTTCTGATAACTTGCTTCATGTTGAAACTGCTGCTCTCAGCCTGAAATTCACAGAAATTTTCATTCTAAGTCATTCAAGCTTGACTCTCAAGCTTTCTTGATGTTGACAGTGTGCAGATCATTAACAGACAACAGTCTCTGCAACTGTGTGTGCACTGTGGCCTAGAGGCAGAGTGGAAGTCTAATGACCATGAGGTTGTGGGTTCGATTCCAACCTTGGTCAAACATTTGTATGGTGATCACTGCTTGCACTATTTGCTAATTCTGCAACAGCGTTCAGTTGCTATCAGCAGTCACACCATTTCCATTCTTGGAAATGCTTTTTCTAGTTTTAGTTTAATAACTCACAAACCACTTTATTTGTTTATATTTATCTGTAAAATTTATAAGCAATATCTATGTTTTTTCTATAGAGCCATATACATTCTAATTTTCCTATGCATGCATGTATGCATACATTTATCTTCTTGCTTTGTTATTCATCCGTTTGCCTGTTTATTTGTTTAAAGAGGACCTATTATGCTCATATCAGGGGCTTTTAATATGATACTGGACCCCAGTGGGGCACTATTGAAAGTTTTTATCAATAAAAAACTCCATAACTATCGCATACAAGCTGTCTGTGTACTCCTCCAGTCTGGCTCTTTCCTGCTTCCCTCTGAAATGCTCGGATACCTCATGATATGGCACTTCCACATCCTCTAGAACAAGTATCCAACATAACATTTATAAGTCTGAAAAGCTAGAAGCACAATAGGTCCCCTTTAATAACGGATATTTTCTGTGGTGAAGCACATTAAGTTCTATAAATCAATTGCCTTCCTCTTCTTCTTCCATACTCACACTATGCTGAGGATGGCGTCTTTCAGCTTGATGGCATGGAGACACTTCCTCCAACGCGCCACAGATGAGTGGACATACAGACTTGAAAATGAAAAGAGAGGGAGGTAAAGAAGGGCTGAGCAGGACACAGTACAATACTGGCTTATGATGGGTGGATTTCAAAATAAATGAGAAAAATAAAGGCAGAGGAAAATGTGAGTGAAAGTGTTCACAGTAATGAAAACAGGAGCCCTGATGGGTTTAAAAAAAGACTTGATTTCATAATATGTCTCTAAAGTGTGTTCATGTGTCCTATAATGAACTTTGGTGCAGTAATTGCAAACTATTTCCTCAATAAATGTACAGTTTCATCATCGCAGTGCAGACTTCACACTTTTGCTGCACTACTAGCTCCCTCTAGTGGCCGCTGTCCTGCTCACCAGCCGTTCTGAGCTCCCAGCCACATGGTGGGGAGGGCGCTGCTCATCCTCAGGACTTCCCCTTCTGATGGGTCCGAGTTTTGTGACATGGAGCCCACTCCGTCCTGCCCCAAGCCCCTGAAAAGTTTCACATTGCATCAGATACATCCTTCATAATGTTTCTTTTTTTGTGTAAGGACTACCAGGGGAAAAATACGGACAGTTTGTTAAAGTGATGATAAGCAGTTTCAAGTCATGATGCTGACAGCCAAAGGTCAGGGAAGCAGTTTGAGCAGATTATTTTTATCATGGGAGTGTTTTTACCATTCTAACATAACAACAGAGCCAACATATGGTTCATCTTATGTACTGGCCAAGTGTCTTTACAACCTTATCAGGCAGAAAAACTTGAATAATTTTTTCTACATGCTAAAAACACCCAGTAATTTCAGACATTATCATCTGGAGTCTAATTCCTCACCTCTGTGAGCTAGTAGGAGAGGAGTCAGTGGGTCCCACCCCCAGTGGGTCAGTGAACACATGTTCAGTGTAGATCCCTGGCTGGTTTTGATCAGACCCCTGGTCCTCCTCGTCTTCTTCTCCTACACCAGCGTTTGCCTCCGTTGCTTCCGTTGCCTCCTCCGCCGTGGGAACCCCATCCTCCGCTGGACTGGTCTCTCTGGAAAGCTCAACACTGGGCGCTGGGCAACAAACACAGATGGGATTCATGTAAATTTGGTTTGGGCTCAGGATTTGAAAACACACCTGGCTTCACTGAGTTGAGTGGAATATCCACCTGAGCCAGAGATGCCGCTGTGCTCAGCCGGCTGGTCTGTTGCACCTATGCTGGCCGTCTGGGGGATGGCGGTGGTCCCCTCGGCATCGCTGCCTGTAGAGCCCATACTGGCTACGCTGCCAGCCAGTGACACCCCATCACCTTGGGCAGCCTCTGCATCCTGGGGTACCTCCTCACCTGCCGGAAAATCTGTCTCCAACACACCTAAAATAAAACAAAACATCAGAAATGACCCTGTAGTCAGAATTCAGAGATCAGTTACAGACACCTGACACAACACCACAACAATCAGCCTACCCGGCACACTGGCAATGCAGACGACGTGGGTGTTGCAGGCGTAGAAGCTGTCGAGTAGGTCAGAGGGCTGGCTGGCATCCAGCACCATCACCTTGGTGGAGGAGTGGGTGCTGGTGCAGACCCACACCCTGCTGGACACCTCGCCCTGAAGTATCAGCTCCTTCTCCTGCTCCACGGCGTCCTGATCCTTGTAGAACAAGAGAGAAATCAGAGTTTCAGGAGAGCCTCCGCAGGATTTAAAGTTTGAAGAACTCATTCCACCTACCCAGTGTAACTCCTGTTCAAACACCATCATAATACAAAACCCTCCCTGGATAAAAGTGGCCTCTTAAGTACAGTACTTACTCTTACCTTACTCTCCTGCTCCAGCTGGTCCAGGCTGCTCTGAGAACCCTTCGTCTGCTTAGTGAGCTCTGATATCCTCCCCCCTAACAGGTTGACCCCTGCAGCACACCACAGCTGGGAAAGAAAGAGGGAATCCATAATAAATGTCTCACAAAATGTATCTGAAAGCAAAAAAAAAGTCACGTAGCACATTTTGTGTATTTAAGTTTTTATTTATTTTTATATTTTTATGAAGTACCTTCATAGAAGCATCTTTCTGATCCAGGGGTCTTAGGTAAACTGGTACAGGTAAATTCATTTTATGCTCCACCTGTCCACCATTTGCCACCTGTCAGGATACAGCAACACATTATTAGAACAGATTTTCAAAAGGCAACATCACTGACACAACTTAAAGCCAGAAACTTAAAAAACAGTATGAAAATGTAGTGAAGTTCCTTTGAATGTTAGATATCCATCTGAATCAGCAAATATGGAATGACACTATGGAGATTGATTTTACACTGTTTGTTTTGAAGACATGGCAGCTCTCATCCATTTGCACATTAGATTTTGCAACTGTGATGCCATACAAATGGAGCAGGGCAGCCTCAACACTGTGTCCATTTACACAGCTGAAAGTTGCAGCTCCATTCAAAAGTAAATTAAATCAAAGTTAAATATTCTTCAGTCAGTCCAAGAAAGTTAATTTTTAATTTAATAGACGTCACCTTCAAAAGAGTGTAGCAGAGTTAACTGAACCAAATGAATATCGACAGTCTTGATCAATATCATTGATCTAATTTTTTTCCTACTTAATTCATTTTCAAACTTTCACATCCCACCTTGTATTTGCTGGGGAGGCTCCAGCCGTGTGCGGTGACTCGTCCGTCCTCCTTCTGCATGTGGGCCTTCACCTGTCTGTACTGGGCTCTCTTCTGCTCTTTACGTGACGGTGAACTACACTGGTCCTTTCTACATGAAGCAAAAAAGGAGAGAACATCTCATCAGTTAACACATGTAAAATATACTGTATACAAGTCCATTATCACAGGCAATTCGGTGGATATACTCCTACTAGTAGTATTGTGGTGAGTCATGAATCGACATAAGTTTCAAATTCTGCCTTTTCCCAAGTGTGATTAAATACAACAGTCAGGTGACTCACTCTTCATTGAGGAAGTCGAAGGTCTTGGACTTCTCCGTGGGGAACTGGGAGAAGGTGCTACTCCTCTTCACCATGCCGCCAGGGGCGTTGTATTTCACGTTGGACTGGGAGTCCACCTTCTTTATGGCCGGGGAACTGGAGGAGGAGCTAAACAGTCTGCTGAAGCTGCAGGTGGTGAAGTCACAGAAAGCCAAGAAGGAAACGAGAGCCGACAGGAGTGCGGGGAAAAAGCAAGGTAGTAGGGGGTCACCAACCAACCAGACAACCAACGAACAACCACCAACATTTACTGTACAGTGACATAAAGCATGCTGGGAGTTGTGATATAGCTGAACACTTCCTATCAACCCCTATTTGTGTCTTTACCACGAAATACCAATATCTAACAGTAATCAGAATCTAACTAGATACTTTAACATTTAGTCTTCTATAGAGGTAGTCACATTTACTGTCAATGTCACTGGCATCAATGAAAAAAAAACTACATATACGATACCCAGCGCAAAGTCTCTGTGAAAAGCAGCATATATACATTTTTTTTAATATACTGTTTAGCATGTAGATACAAGTTTGGGGGAAAAAAACAGACATAAAAAATAAGAGATAAACAAAATATCTTCTAATATCTGCCCGAGTCATGATTTCAGAGTGATGGTCAGTCATGCTTTATAGTTTCCATATAGAAACTGTTACAATATGTTTACAGGATAGTTTGGGTTATATGATGCAAGGCTGTATGAGGTCGTCTCGTCATACACAGTCAGTGTATTACCTGGGGGAGAATGAGATCAGAGCACAGCATCACATAGCTCTGATAGTCTGTCAGTGTCTGCTGCTGTCTCTCCTGACTGGCACTGTGCAGATCTCAATCTACGCTGACTGTGCAGAACTGCCTCATACAATCCCACATCAAATAACCCAAACCATCCCCTTAACAAACTTCATCAAAAAAAATATCAGAATGAAAACTGATGTGTCTCTATTGATTTATATGTTGTCATTTCCCGTGTGATTTTTTTTAAAAGAGACTAAAATCTGTTTAAAATGTGTTACGTTATTATAAAATGACTGATCGGCACAGGATGTAAGACAGAACCTGAATGTGTACTTAAGCTGCTGGGGCAACTCTGTCCCTCTTTAGCGCCCTTCGAGGAAACAGAGCGGGAAAACATCAAAAAGGCACACAGCAGGCAGGAGACAGGAAAGCCCAGGGGGCACAGGGAGAGTCATGTCTGAGCAGTTTGTGATAACAACCACTGATGCACTGCACGGAGAGCAAAGATTATGGATAGAGACACATCAAAATTGGATTTGTTTGTAATGGAGGAACAGTTCTGTGTCAATGGAGGGCAAAGAGAGAGGTTTGGCAGGGGTAATGTTTATTAAACCATCTTTACCTAATGCTGCCAATTCAATTGAACATGGTGGAAGAGATAAGGAAAAAAAAAAATTGAATAATTCGGGAGAAAATATCACAAGAATTAATTTGGAAGGCTGTCAAAACTAAAGCCCTGACAAAAGGTGGATAAATATTGTAGATATGATTAATACGAGAGGACTCACAACTGCCAGATGCTGGATTTCTTCTTTTCTGCGAGTGTTGGATTTTCTCTCGACGCCCTGAAGAAGACAATTAAGATGGTGTTCACTCATTTTTAAAGACACACAAGAGCAGGCAGTGAAGTGGTGAGTATGTACATGTGCTCTGTACCTGATCATCTCTGTCCACCGCACAGCTTCCTGCAGCTCCATCAGTCTCTCTTTGTACTGGTTCCTCTCCATCAGCACCCTGGCCATTTCCACTCTGGTGAAACGCTTCCTCTGGGCTGTAGGTACATCACTCTGTAGCAGACACCACGCAGTTAAACCCACATGTGACCACACAGTAATACATTTGGTATTTTATGGATGAGCAACGGAAACAGGGCAAACACGTTTTATATGTACAGAAAACTCACATCTTCTTCATCTTTAGTTTTCGTTTTCACATCCTCTATCTCTAGTCGCACTCTGGAAAGATAAGGGTTCATTTTACACACGAGATACACAAGAGATGCTCTGTTGTTGATAATTTGCCATTCACAGTCACCATGGTAATGAATTGTTCAATTGTGACTGCTTCTTACTTCTTGAGTTCCTCCTCGAGCTCTTTGTTCCTGTCCTCCATCTTGGTCTTGGTTTGAAGGATGGCCTCCAGCTCTCCCTGTAACATCTCCTTCTCACAGGTCAACTCGTCCACCTTCAATATCAAATCTTTATTCACCACGTTCAGGGCGTTCCTGGATAGACAGGGAAGAATTTCGATAGTATTTTTTATTTATTTATTTTTCATCTGGGTTGATAGGATACATCAACTGGGCCATCACATGTAAAAGAAACATTTAGCTTTGCACTCACTTGGTCTCAAGCAGCTGTGAATTCTCCTGAATGAGATTTTCCACTTCCCGGCCCATGCCTGAACAGAAATGATGACCACGTTAGAATTTTATTACATAAAAATAAAAAAAATCTGGTGCAGTTACTACATGGGAACTACATATTAAAACGAACCACTGTATCCATACTAAGAGGATCCAACAACGCACTACACAAGATGTGAAATATATTCTAAATATTTGTTAGTGTAAGTCTCACAGCACACAAAACTATCACGACACACAGACCCACAGCACACGTCACAGCACTGACAGGAGAAGGATGGATAGAGTGGGTGAGGTCTTACCAATCAAACTAAGGTCTGAGAAAACCATGCAATCCAAGTCAGGCGGAAAGAGGAAGGAAGAGAGAGAAAGAAAGAGAGAGAAATGCGGATATAGTTTGAGCCAGTGGAATGACCAAAAATGATGGAGGAGTCAGAGCTGAACGTGCTGACTCCACAAGCAAAACGGAGGAGACGCTGCCGAAATCTCTAAGGATAGTTACATACGACAATCACAACAGTAGAAAGAAGGGAAAGAGGAAAGTACAAGGGCAACAAAAAATATTTTTCAAGCTGTAAAAAGAGCAGTTAGGCCAAAAAAGAAAGCATCAAACTCCTTCATCCATGCACCAAACTTTGTCAAAAGTAGTCAAAGGTCAAAGGTAGGCAGCTGAAATGAGGCCAAGTGTGCATTAGTGAACCTACTGAAACAGTTACCAAACATAATGAGGAAGAAGCTGTGAGTTGTAACAATGGCGGATATGGCAGAAAGTGACTTATGAGTATGGGTCAAAGGGACATTACAGAGGAAATGTTAAAGCTAAGGAAAGGCTTGAGGTCATACACACCAGAGTACTCCACTGGGATTATGGGTAAAAGCCAGAGGATGAGATACGGGGAGAGAGAGAGGTGATGTTAGCATGGGCAGATGGCTAACACTGGGTAATATAACAGCAAGTGGCGTAGCATTGGCGCAAACAGCGGGAGCTGGAGTAACAGTGAGCTTGACGCTAGTGCTATCAGTAAGACAACAGCTATTAGCCAAATCGTGGAGCAGAGCTTCAGTAAAGACAGACAGAAATTATCTGAGGGTCACAAATGCTTTGCAATAAAACAACAAAACCTGAATTATCGTCATGTTTGCTCTGCAGAGTCTGAGGCTTTCTGTATGAGGACACCTCCAAGTGGAATATTATTATCCCATGGCCACTCACAAAATAAGAAAAAAGGCGGGCTTCATTAAAACTGTCACCCATTTTTAAAAATAACCCTTCAGTTTAATCAGAGTCAAATTGTTAAAAAGTATTGCATCTCTTCGCAAAATAATTTACTTTAAAATGTGTTTCTAGGTTTAGATGAATCTTCCCAACAAAACTACACTTTGTATTGGAAAATGAAATGACTCTTTGCTGTGTCTTACTCTATCAGGATCTTACTTGGGCAAGTTACCAGGTTAAAATTAGGGAGCTGTGTGATTGAGTTGCAATAAAACTGTCAGCAAGAAATCCTGAGGGAAGCTGACAAAACTGGATATTGTTTATATTGTTTTGTCAGTGGCCATAAGTTACACTGTATGTTTGCCTTTTTTTTTTTAGGATCAAGTTGGTACATACTGCGCTCTGACTTTTTCCTCAAACTTGAGAAACAAAAGTATGATTTTAACCAACACCTAAAATGAATATTCCCGATGGCCATGGTATAATTGTCCTAAATATCATTAGTTCTTCACACAATATGCAAAACTGTGGAGTTTTTACACCAATTAACCAATTAAATATTGTAAATATTCAAGTACTCAGGAAAGATGTGTCTTCACAGTTTTTCTGTTAAAATGACATTTGAGTTGCTTCATAAATGAACATGAGACATTTCAGTTTCAATGCAGAAAATGTCAAAACAACCCTGATGAAATTTATCCGAGGATCTGACACATGATATCATCTGAGAGCGACATTCATCCAGTGAGGATGGAGTTCTTACTCACCAAGCAGGTCGGCTCCTTCATCCACATCCCCTATGAGGCCAGTGCCTGCAGACGACAGCTCATCAAACAGAGAGTCTGTGTTGCGGTCAAATGCCATGTTCTCAATGCCTTTGGTCGGGGTGCTGGAAGAGCAATAAACAGCAGGAGGTGACGTTTCGCTACCTTGTGACGTTTTGTTAAAACATTACATTTTCTTTGCTCTACCTGCAGACTTTGTATCCACCCAGATCCATGTCCAGCTCAGGGGTGGATTCAATGATGTCCTGCACATCTGAGCTGTCCTCATTCTCAGGCAAACCTTCAGAATATATAAAGCAGGATAAAATCATCAAAGTAGAAGGAGGGGTAAGAGACAAAAACAAACCTGAAGAAGCATCTTTAGTTGTGGTATTTTTAGACTGAAGTATCACAAAAACAAGTTCCCTGTGATAAACACAATCTGCCAAAACATCTGTGTCATTCATATATGGTAAATGGCAAGAGAGCAAAATGCTCGACAGCCATCAAAACTAACAGATGGCTAATGATTGTGAATGTGTAGACAACAGGTTCATGATGTTTGATCCTACCCACTGATATGGATCTGGTCCCTGGTGCAGCCTGCACCTCAGTGCTCTTACTGTTCCCGTCTTCCTTCTCCATGTCGGAGGCCGTGGTGGACATCGGTGTGGCCGACTTGGAGCCCGTGAAATCCGACAACTCATCCTGTAAAGTTTATGGGTTTAGTTTATGGCAACTAGAACACAGAAAGCTGTTTACAGTCAAAGGCCAAGACCAAATGAATGTGTCACAATAAAGGAATAAAAACATAACAAACATATTCAGACCACAAACAAAACACCACGGTCAAGGTGGACAGCAGGAGGAACACACAAGGTGCTAATCACAAATTCACTACATACACTACTCATGCAGCACAACAGAAGACACACTTTGCTCTTACACTGTGAAGAGCAAGAGCAACGTAATGATTTCCTGTAAACTTTTGATTAACTTAAAAAAACAAAAAAAAAAGGAAAGGGAGATATTACTGAAAATACTAATTTGTCAAAAAAATTGGAGCTGAGGAAAACAGCAAGGTACTGAAAAGTAATTCTTTACTGAAGGAACACAATAAGGAAAGAACTTTTAAAAAACTAAAGAAGCGATATGTCTTTAGTTGCAGAGGGACACAAGAGCAACACAAACACAGACACAAAGTCCACACAGAGCTACACGGTTTGCAGGGAGGAGGTTGGGGCTTCATACACCATCATCTGAACACACAACATGGGCACGATGACGGCTGCCATTCTACCTCTAGTACACAACACAACTGACACAGGATCTAAAAACTAAATGAAAAAAGGTTGAAATGATAAAGTTACTGGACCAAAGTCACACAACTAGAGCACTAAGAGACAGCATATTGTTTCAATGTGTGATGTCATGTTAGTGTATTGATGAGTGATCGTTAAAGAACGTCATGAGTGAAGCAAAAAATACAAGGAAGCATGTGAGATATAAAACTCATGCATTTTTTTTTACCGAAATGAAACGAAAAACCTGAGGCCAGATGCAACCACACCGTTATTGAACACGACAGATTAATAATTAACCAATAGCATCTGTGACACAGCTGATTGCTGCCTGCACTTATTTTGAAAGTCCCCATTGAACCCTGCGCATAGGACGTGGTTGCATGTAGCTCAATCTAGCACAGGTGGTCCATGAAGTGAGGCGGCGCTTTTGAAAAGATGAAACAGCAGAGCGGAGGAGACTACTGAAGCCCACACAAACACACACACACACACACAACTGTCCACAGCCAATGCGGGCGTGCTGCTGCTGCTACTGCCGGCACTTCCGCTCGCCACCACTCATCCAACTACCTTGCAGTCGTCTGCCAGTGAATTCCCCCAAGAAGAGTCCTGCGCACTCTTACCCTCCCTTTCCTTTGGGGGGTCGGCAAAGTCCAACTGCTTGGGGTGGGGGGGGAGGGGGAGAGTAAGAATGAAGCTCACATGTGCAGAAGCAGATTAGGAGAAATGCATACACCTCCAAATGTGCATGTTTGTGATGTGAATGGAAAATACTATTGTGTGTTGCAAAGTATGTAATTGAATGTGAGCACATGTCAACGGTCCTACTTTTTTTTAATCAATCGAATTAAAAAATTTCTTCTTCCTTTTTTTTTTTTACATTTTCTCTCGGTATTATTTCAGGAATACATTATTTTTAGACGAATGCGACTAGCTGTAAAGATGAAACAATTAATCAATTTATCAATCAATGAAAAATAATCTGCAACTGCAACTAACTTTTAAAAGGGACCAAACTCCCCTGTTCCATCTTGTGTGTTGTGAGTGTTTGCTGCATTGTCTTTGTGTTATGTGGCAGTAAAGTGATCATGTTTGGATTTTGGACTGTTGGCCAGACAAAACAAGACATTTAATGATGTCTTGGGCTGAAAGACATTGTGATGAAAAGGTTTCAGTATTTTCAGAAAGTAATTACCGTAGTATTTCACTGTTTCACACCCAAATCAAATAGCTTGTTCAGTCCAACCTACAGCCAAAATACTTTGCAGTTTGCATACGGATATGAAATGAAGAAAACTGGGCAAATCGTCCACATCTTTGTTTAAATTTGCACCCAAACCTTTACTGTTTTGACTTCATGAATAATTGAGACTATTATTTAGTAATAATATTAAATCATATTTCAACTGTATCATGGATATGTTCACATTTTTAGGTGTTAAAGTTGTGCTTTTAGTTTATTTCCCACTTTTATGCTCAGACAGTGTTTTCCTGCTGAACTGCAGCAGAGGGACAGAAACACCAGGAGGGAATCTGCTACGTAACAGATTGTAACTTTGGTTGCTCTCCACTTGATTTGACTAACTCAGGCTGAAGCTTGAAGCGTCAGTCTAACTTTAGAACGCGTATTTGCACAGAAAAGGGAACAAAAACTATTTCAGTGCCCACAAGGCCTGTCAGTAATGGTTTAAAATAGATTTCAAAAAAATGTGAACTCATCCATTCAGTGGCACCGCCTTATTAAGGTCCCGTCAAATGAAGCCAAATGTAATAATATAAAACACTAAATATAATTATGCCAATCTTAAAGGCAATGGGATGGTTTTGCTTTTATGACTCAGATTGTGGATGGAGATTAAGTCATGGCTGGCATGCGGGCATGTGTGTCATTAACCTGTCGTTCCTTTTCACTCGCCAAGGCAACGCCACCCACTCCTATAAATAAATATGACGTTTCTCTTCAACTCCCAGAGCCTGTCTGCATATCAAAGCCACTCGTGCTCAAAAGGCCATAGCTCAACAATAACCGTCCAGTAGCACCGATTACATAAGAACCAATCACATTCCAGCTCGCCTTCTTCTCCCTCGGTGACTGGCTGGGAGCCATACAGCGGCATCGCTCCCATCATGCACCGCGCTGCAGAGCTGATGTCCCAGTTTAAACAAAAAAACGCAGCAGTGGGATGAAATAGCATCGTCACCCTCCAGGTCCTAACTGCCACAGATACTATTATAACCCCACACTGCAAAACTGTTGTGAACGTGCCAATCACTGTTTTGTATAAAGAACGGCTTACCTCGCAGATCACAGAACATAACCATCATGGAGTGAGTTTAACATGAGCGGAAATCACTGCAAATTAAACATAACACTACATCATGGCCGGGGCTAAATATCAAAATATGTGCCTGTATTAAGAAGGAAATTGTAGCTATTATGAATATTCATGAGACATATTTAATTACTGCTGCTGTGGAGGGGAAGTCTGCATATTTATCAATGGCTAAAGAGG
Organism: Trachurus japonicus; assembly: GCF_045865225.1. Lineage (NCBI taxonomy): Eukaryota > Metazoa > Chordata > Actinopteri > Carangiformes > Carangidae > Trachurus > Trachurus japonicus. The sequence goes on along the minus strand of NC_140914.1, from coordinate 19,146,118 downwards.
GGGTTGAGGAGGATGTCTGAAAACAGAGATCACCCTGTCAGATCCCTACTAAAATATGCTTAAGCACACCCGAGTCCTATCAAAGGCTCTCTATTTTTAAAAGGGCCCAAAGCCAAAAGTGCAAAACCCCTCTAGCAGTAGGAAATGTGATAATCAGTGATCATATGTTGTGTTTGTGAACTATTGACACTTATTTTTAATTACCATTTAAATCAAGTGCTGTCATTTGAAACCACTTGCCATCAGTTCAGCGAGGCGAGCAATTAACGTACATGTTTTTTGGGTTTTTTTTCTTATCATTTACAATCAGAAATCAGATCTGACACATCGCCCATTAGGGCAACCAACTGATGCTCTGGAAAAAAGATAGTGAGGATATGAGAAGAAGGACACAGACATAAAAAGTCTAAATACTTTAACAAGTCACAAATGTGGCGTCCTTCGTCTTTCCACATTTCCACACTCCCCATGTGAGTCTGAGCCCGACCTGAGTTTATTCTCTGCAGAAGGAAAATATCAAACTGGGATAAGTCATTATTTTCAACACATAGAGGTGTTGTCCACATACACCTACCTTGAGGCTAGTGTTGGACCGTGGCTGTGTTGGGTCAGTGAACCTCCAGCCCTCTGTGCCCGGTGTCTCCGCCTTGGCCTGTGGGTCTGGGATTATCAGGGACGCCCCACCAGAGGACGGGAATATCCCCAAAGAAAGAGGCCGCTCTCTCCTGCAGCGGGAGGAGGGACAAGAAAAACCATGTTTTCTCAATCTCAGCATATTGTCTCAATTGACCCAAGTCTTTGAAGTGCAGGTAAAAGATCAACCAGCTTTGCCTAAAATTAGTTCACCAGTTTAGTGCAGAGTGTTATTTTGCCATTAAAGTCTCTTAACAAAAACATAATCTACATGATTTTACCTGATTCTGCCGCCTGTATTCGACTCTGAAGACTCATTAATCTGCTGCAGCTTAATCCTCTCTACATGCTCCATATAATTATGGATCATCTACAGGAGTCACAGCAAAAGAACCCAAAGAAAAAACCCGTCATGAATGTCATCATTGATTACAACTGTACAACATGTGTTTTTTTCCCTTCCTTCCTCACCCACTTACCTCTGAGTGTCTCTGATGGAGGGAGTTGTATTCCTTCTTGAGCTCCAGCTCTCGTTCCTCTAACCTGCCGACTGAAACAGATGACACCTGTGCTCAGTTGAAAGTGAGAATGAGAATAAAATATTTATGTTTTTCCAAAAAGATTATTTTACTAAACCTAAAAGAGTCTCGATTTAACCTCACAAGAAAAGAGCAGCACCATTATTTCACATCTTTGTTGTGGAGTTTTGACTGTTGTGTCTTTACAGGTGCAAACTGTAACACGTATACACAAAAGTGTGTGCATTTTTGCTGCTGTGCCAGGCAGGCAAAGGGGCTAATCTCACTCAAATGGGTTTCAATGAATGTTGGGCCAATTTAGGAAGTGAGTGTGACAAAAACACCTAATCCCCTATTAGTGTGTCAGGTTTAGTCTAAGCCACACAGAGAGCTGCTGTGGCAGACAGATGTATAGAGCATGGATAATATCAATTACAGCAGCTAAAGTTTGCATGTTGTGTGTGTATTTTGACCCAACCCAAGGATTTCACTCTGCTATCATGAGTCATCAAATTCATAGTGACATGTAATGAAGTCAAGGCTGAACAGGCTCTACACGGGGGGAGATAACTGAAGTCTGAAGTAATCCCTCTTGTGTGTTCGCATTAGTGATGTGTGAGAATGACAAATCACTGAGTGCGGGAATGTGAGGCTGATACCGCTGATTGAATTTACAATTTACTGCACAGGAAATCTGTTTAGCAAAGGTCAATAAAATTACTTTCTTTCTCTAACTGGTCAACAAAAAGAAACAACACCACAGAAATGAAAACACTGTCACTTCCCCTAATGTCTGTGGGAGTGTAATTGGCCACTGAGGTACATTACATACAACACTGAATCTCTGCTGTGAGGCCTAGAGGGTGAGACATGAGTCTGTGTAGAAAACATTCATCATTAGATTGTCAGATGCCTTTTGCCTGACAAATGCAGTACAATGAACTGAGGCCTTATATTAATACAATACGCAAAAATAGCAGCGTATCTCATCATCACTCATCAAATGCAGCCTGGATCTCGACGTGATGGTGCAGATGAGAGTTCAAAGTGTCTCTAATGAGAGAACAGGACACTGACGAATAAAATTAGAGAACTACAAAGTACGACTTGCTAAATTATTGGCCTCTGTGTTGCTGTGTCATCACTGCCAATTATCTGCCACTTCTGCAGTAGCTGTGGACTCTGACCTGGAAGCCTCAGGAGCAACCCAAGCTCAAATGCTGCCACATACTACACCGTAATGATCAATGATTTACCATGCAGTGGGAACGGCAGAGATTCCACAGAAGGTGTAAATACATTTTCCCAAAGAGGGGGAAAACTGTTAATTAAGACTGACAATAGGAACAAAATCACAATACATTCTGCATCTGATTTGATCCGACTGAGCTACTTCTGTTAGCCCTGTTAAAACATGGACTTAAAGTTAAGATACGGGAGAGTCTCAGCGTTTCTTCCCCATTACAGGTGTATGTGAATGAATAATTTGCAGTGTTCAGCTGTGTGACTGCATCAGTCGCTGTGTGTGTGGATTCACTGTTTCCAGAACGACAGAATATCTCAGCCAATTGCTTTGCCTCCATTCTTTAATCCACAAATGCGATGGGCGGTAATGCACTGCCGCATTAGGAGTATGGGAATAACAGAAATCCTATAATCCCATTACTGTTACCCCCACAAATAGAGAAAAAGAGAATCTGCGAGTGTGTATGGTTGTGCAAGTGTGTGTAACAAGCCATGACAGATACATCAAAGTAGTGAGGAACATGGCATGTAAAGAGTCCAAAAAAAAAAGGCAAAACCAGAAGAGAACATCCTAAAAAAAAACCTCTCGTCTCTGAATTTTCATATTGGACGTCCCTCTAAGACACAATGGAGAACAGGAGAACGACAAGGTGTTATCAATTGAATTTTGCTCATCTGTGGTGCGAGTATGTGCATGTGTTTGTGTGTGGGGGTATGTTAGGCTTAGGTTAGGATAGGAAACACATTGAGTCAGTGATGGCGTGTTTGTGTGTGTGTTTTTACGTGCACTTACTCTGGTCTGCGTAGTTCTTGATCTTGAGCTCCAGTTGTCGGGAGTGAGACTCCATTCGGTCCACATGGTTCTGAAGGTCCTTCTTCTCCTGTTCATGAGTGTCCTCAAACTCAATGAACTTCTACTCAGAGAGAGAGAAAGAGACACACACACACACACACACACACACACAGATGTCAAGCTATTAATAAATCATCAAATACAGTATTTTTACTTTACTTATATGCAACAAACAAGCAGTATTGTATTCAGGATAACACAGACCTAAACCTAAGCTAACAACATCCACTGGACAGCCAAATCTTTTTTACAATGTATAATATACAGTTATAATATAATATAATATAACAATAAAAGGCCACGTGAATGACTGTTACAACATGGATTTCTACAATATGTACCATGAGAGGGGCAGGATCTTAATCTTATTGATTCATATGGAAATTCCAGTTCCAGTAGTTTCCTTCCAACCAAACCTCTAAGAGGGTGTGTGTGTGTGTGTGTGTGTGTGTGGGTGGGCGTGTGTGTGTTTGTGTGTGTGTCAGCGTCCACATCCTGTCCAGCTGAACAAGCCAAGGCCCTATTGTGGCGGCCCTCCTTCCTCTGGACACATGAATCCCAATGTAGCTTAACGTATAAACACATGACAGACTGCCTGGCGCTAAATGTCCACACCAAACGACAAATAATCATAATAATATTTTTTTTTGCATCTATAGAATTATGTTTGTTGCAGATTTCAGTTTTTATTCAGGGTACTAAGCATTATCGTAGTTTGTGTAAAATCAACCTCAGCTGTACAATTCACAACATTCAGCTTCTCAGATGTGTTGGTTTTCTTAGTCTTCTGTTCTGTGATAGTAAATTGAGTATCATATTGCAGGTTGGATTTTACACCACTGATCAGATAACACAAGGGAACAGCGGATGTCACTTTGGGATCTTGAAAGTTGTTCTTCTGCGATTATTTTTGGTCTGAACAGCTGGCTAAATGCCTCAGGTTTAATCTAAATCAATAACTTTCACATGAGCATTAATATCATAAGTTATTTGTACTGTTTATTTTGATGTCTACATTTTCGAATCACATAAACAGAGTATACAGAACAGCAGATTTATGGGTTTTATTCGTGAATCCAGCCACAGAGAGTCCTGCTGTAAAATGTAATGTCTGAAAAGGAATGAATGGAGCAAAAGGCTCCCAGATAGAAACATGACACCACTGGTTACTCTGTATGAGGTGAGGGGTCAAGATGCCAGAATTTGACACTAAAATCCAAGACAATAGGAAAAGGGAAAGGAAAAAAAACATGCAAGCTGGTGAACGCTCCCTTTCTGCTAGTTTGTGACAAAGGAGCACATGACCTGGAAGTAATACCTAGCCCTCTCCCAACAGGCTCAGCGTATCACTGCTCTCTCCTCCTCAGGTCTGTCTGTGGACAACGAGTCTTTCCCGGAACAATCCCATGATCACTGGGTTAACGATAACATTTCTATTTCACAGAGTGTGTTGCCGTAACAGCGCGAGATGCCCGTGACGGTGCGCATGTGCATTAGTGTTTGTGTGTCCGGTTGTCACCCTGCCTCAGTGTCACTGTGTGTATGAAGGGGTCTACATGTCCACATCATACTGGGCCAAGTGTCCCTGCTGTCCTGATGCCCCGAGTCAAAAAGGCAAGCAGGGACAGACGGTCTGAGTCACATCACATCGGCTGTTAAACAGAGGCCCAGGTCCAGGAGGCAGAAGATTCATACAAACCACACACATCTTAGGCATCAACCAAGCAAAAAACACTATCAAACACATCTGGTTGGTTTGTTGTTTTCACTCTTCAGCTTCAGAATTTACTGGTAAACATATAACAAAGTAAAAACAATTAAACCAGTGGTCAACCCAAGTTATGATCTCCACCTAAGCAACAACCTCCATCCAAACTTTTCAGATGGTCTGCTTGCAGCCCAAAGACATAAAAGTACATTTCCTCTCCTTCTTTACTAACATAATCATATCATGACCCTTCAGATTTTACCTGAACCCCTCAAAAGAGTCTGACCAAAGACTTGACGGTAGTTAAGACTTGCTCAGTCAACTTGAACTGTAAAAGTTTGCTGGCACACAGACGCATCAGTATGAACATTTAAAATCATGTTATTTTTTAATAATATATCAGTCACATTTGTTCCTTTGTGGTACATTTTGTTGATAATACTTACACTCAAGTAGCCTTTCAAAAGAATGAGTTTTACTTATCACAGTGGTGGTGAATGATGGTCTGCTGTATTCATAAAATGATCATCAATAATATGGACAGTTTGGGTGAAGCTGTGGTGGGATGTCATGTGACAACAAGCAAATCCACCATCCCTCTGTCTCTGTCTTCTTAGCCCAGTTTTATTTAAGAGAAGTTACAGTGACAGCTCAAAATGCTGAGTCACTTCACCTGCTGTTTCTTCAGTCAGGGTCTCAACGAGGGCTCAGACGTGACTTCACTATCTGACGCAATAGGCCAGCTGATAGATTATAGGTGTAGCTACATCTGATGGTGTGTGCTCGTTAGGAAGACGCCTCTTGGTGAGGAGGAAGGTGAGGGAGGAAGGAGCTCTCATCTCCGGGGCAGAGCAGAGCAGAGGAGAGATGCACTGTGTTATGTCACTGACAAAAGAAAAACACAACCAAGAGAATAGAAAAGGGAGAGAGAGAGAGGGAGAGGAAGAGAGGCCCTTTCAGACTGACGTTAGCCATGACACTGCCTTGTTGTTTACATCTCCAATGAACACCGTGGATGCTGCCCGGGCCACGTGTATAGGTTAATACCTCGCTGCTGAGGGATGCTGAGAGGAGAAAGCACCTGAAGCAGCCTTTCACTTCACTTCACCTCGTCAAAAAATCAAAACAAACAGATAACCAGAGTTAGTTTATATCACCCCCGGGGCGGCTGCTGAGCTGGACTCACCTCCTCTGCGTGTTTCCTCAGCGCTTTCTCCCGCTCGTACTGGGTGATGAGCTGCTCGTTGTCCTCCTTCAGCAGCTCCAGCTCCACTTCGTGCTCCTGGTTCTCGGCGAACACCGAGTCCAGGTTCTCCAGCACGGCCACGACCAGCGGCATCAGCTCCTTCACCACGTCCTCGTCGTATTTACCGATCAGCCGCTCGAACTCGCGGTAGATGGAGTTGGCCAGGCCCGACACCCGCTCAGACATCATCGCTGATGTCCCCGGGTCGTCCTGGTACACAACTCCGTCTTCCAGCTCCATTTTTTTTTTTTTTTTAGTCCTCTCCCTTTCAGCAAACAGGACTAATAGGGGTTGTCCCGCGTTAGCCCGCCACTATGAACACCGTTATCCGCCTTTTTAAAATAAAATTAAGAGCAGCGTTTCTTTACACGTACGTAGCTACACATTGAGGACATTACACGGCTGCACTATTACGATGCAAGATAGGCTACGTGGATTTCTTCCTCTTTTTTCCTCACTGGTCCCATGCTGCCTTCAAGTGCTCTCCCAAAGCTTCGACTTCCCAGCTTCACCGAGGGAGCGACTCCACACCGCCGTGAAAGGATGGAAATTATTAATGCATATTCATATTTCTTTCACAGGAGTAAAAATAAATAAAAGTATAAAACAGCAAATGAACACACGCACACACTAAAACAACATCTAGCCTAGAGGCGTTTAATCGTTGGCAGTGTTATGCGATTACATCATGAAATTTAAAATAGGAGCTAGTTCAAGGACTGAATATTGACTGTTTACTGACAATTTAACTTCTCAGTGTGATACTTAATAATACAAAGCTTTAGCTATATGTCGTGCATACAGAATGTATTAAAGTAGCATAATTTGTAATGTCTATTTATATATCAGTAGTTTTACATACTGTGGCAATGACATGCAGGCTATATCCTCTCCGGGTGAGTCCTATTTGTTGTTCATCCATCGTGCTTTATTGTAGCAACATTTCCGACTGCCCTGAAGGCACCATCACAACAGCTGAGATGTTGACCAGATCACGTGATGACGTCACAACAAGCTAACGGCGTAAGATTATTTTCAGTCATATCATCATGTGTAGGCCTCGATATTACATGCAAAGTAACGCTGATATATTCCCAGACTCAATAAGAGATGGTTTACAAGAATCCACACCGGAGACATTTACATCTCCGAGGAATAGATTGGTTGTTGACAAAGTCCTCTCCATGGTTGATCATGTGTGTCAGTGCACTCAGAATCAGAACATCAATGTTGTCTTCAGGGCCGATTTCTAAGTGGTAGTTCTTCACAGGAAAGATGCAGTTCAGTGGAAGACCCAGGTTCACACTCAGTTTCTCCATCTAAATATGAACAATTTGAGATTTAAGAACAAAGTATGTGTTATATTAACTTGCAAATTTATAGCCTATTCCAACTTTAAAAACAAGCCCTTCAGATAAAATCACCAATAGAAACGTACCTGTTGCTTCAGATACTTGCTCTCATACACTTTCTTTACATCTCCTTTAACAATAGGACAGGCTTGATCAATTTTGGTGAGAATAGCCA